>NW_025224011.1:498645-730594 GCF_014066325.1 Apis laboriosa
AAAAAAAAAAAAAAAAAAAAAAAAAAAAGAAAAATGAAGATTAATTTAGCGGCAGACTCATGATCACACGGGAATTAATACATATTTTCATAAGAAATTCAAATAAAAGGGAATCTTCTCCAATTTTCTCTCAGCCCGACATTCGCGTAATAATACACACACGTATACGTGTATAGATCCGCTAACAAGCTCGTTCGAAATTACCGAACGTTTCCAAACCTCGTCGACGTATTTTCGCACCTCAATTAGCACGGCTTGCACAGGATGAACGAGCTACCAACGCGCAATAATTTGTTCCTAATCCAGGTGTACGTCTAATCCCGATAAGCGATGAATTATTGGCCGCCTGATACGTTTTCTTTTAATTAGATAGGACGGGATAATGAAAGGATGGTTAAGCATACCGCGTATCGAGGCTTGCTTATTATTCAGCGATAATAGCCGTCTCGCTCTCTCAATCGGTACGGCAGCGACCGAAAAATCCCTAGGCCATTGGAAAATTCCGAAACACGTCTCGTTAATGATCCCTTTTGATTCTCGTCTGTGATAGCCGACATGTAAACAGCTGGGATAGTTACATCGTGTATACCTTTATAGTTGTATTAAGATAGCATACATAACCTCCGTTCTTAGAGATACACGTCTCGTTTTCTTTTTTTCTACGATTTAACGTCGACTTTTATGATTGAGGCCGATAATAAGCGGCTTTATCTGCATGACATACGTGAAAAAAAAAAGAGAGAGAGAGAGAGAGAGATTAACATCGCGAGATAATCGCATCCAGGCGGGAAATCCAATGATCGACATTAGTCGATAAGCTCGTTAGTGATAATTCCCTAGAATTGCTCTTTTCCTTTTCCTCGATTCTATTGATCGTTTTTTTCTTTTTTTCAAAGTGAAAAGTATCGAACATCGAAATTGGAATTTATTAGCGCGAAGGCGTGAAAAAAAAAAAACAAAATGAGACTTAATTTTAGACGGGTTTTGTTTACGATCGTATCTATAGGAATTCAGAGACATTTCGAAGAAAAAGAAGAAGAAGAAGACTACACAGCTCCACAAACTTGTACATTAAAGAGGTACTCGTAAAAGGTCACACGTAGACCGGATCCACGAAGAAACCACGAAGGCCACCGGTCCCTGGATTTTAATATCAAAGCAAAAACCGGTGCTCCGCTAATTATAATGATTTTAAATGAACGGCCGCGAGAGAGCACAGCATGGCACCGCGTGTATCTATGCCTAGGGATAAGCAGTGTCATAAACGACGATGTTTATAGCTAGGGAAAAAAAGCTAGGAACATTTACCGTGCAATTACAAGAGTCGATAGTGTATCTAAATAAAGTTATTACCCGACTTGTCGCTCGAGTTAAATTAGCCGAGCGAATCGCGTGGTTACCGAGCATACGTATACCTCGTCGAATTATATATACGTACAGTTGGTTATAAAATTATTCGGCCACTTGAATATTCATTTTACTTTTCAAACTATTAAATCGAACAGTATACAATAAATATCGCTCAAAGTAAACTTCGTTGCTTCGCTTTAATGCAATTTTAATCCTTTAAACGATCTTCCTGAAGATCAATAGTAATCAATTTCTTTAGAATATTGTATTGAAGCTAAACGAAGCACGGTCGAAGCTTGATCAACCCGACCAATGAGCGTACGTCACGTGATACACGATCTTAACCGAAAGTAACCGAAGATTTAACTTCGAACCAATAAAAGAATCGTTCGTCTTTCGCACGGAAATAATGATCAAACTTCTATATTATTCCCTGCTTCGAATAACCTCAACGGATATCTCATCAATCCAAGCATCTCATTGGTCTCGTAAGATATCCAAGTATCCGTATAATTCTTATCCACGTAGCATTAAACATTCGTATATCCCCGACTCTTTCAAAGTAACAATTTTACGATATACGAAATACACGTGAGCCATATCCGAATACTTCTTTAACCAATATATATACGCGGAATAAGCTCGTGTACCGTACACGAATGGGCAGAGCGAGCAATAATAATCCGATGCTGATGAGCGGAGGATCTTCGTTCCTGTGGTTGACCCTACGATCTCGACTATTCCCAATGGCGATCGTCACGAAGCTAACCGCCTTGGCTCGGATGCCTGGTTAGGATGCGTCTTTCGGACGTGTCCTGGGGAATTTTATGGGAAACTGGTTTGCACTGTCACGTCTACAAATGATACGACGCTTCTTCTTATCCTTATTCCTTTTTCCACTCGTCACTCGTCGTCGTTCAAAGAAGTTCCAGGGGACGGTCTCGACGAGTAACGAGGCAACCGGAAAGTATTGCTTTCTTTCTTGGAGGGGGAGGGGAGCTTCTCGGCTGATTGGCAACGGATCCGAAGACTTCGACGGCACGGCTATCGTTCGGTAAGTTTGGAGACGGTTCGAGCCTCCTTTTTTTGCTCGTCAATCGTCGGTAAGATAAGATACGAGCAATTTGCAAAGGTATATATATATATATATATATATATATATATATATATATATANTGTATGTATATAGATGTATAGGTATGAAGCGGTTGCTATCGTAATAGCAGAAGGCAAGTGGCTGCTAGGTTTTGAAATAATAATTGGGGAATTGAGTTTACAGGTTGGAATTAAATGTTAGGGATAACAAGGGTAGCCGAAGTGATTTCGAATTTCATTCCACCTTAGAATTTTTATGATTCTAGTGAAATTTTATTTATTCCGTTATCATTGTGTATACAAGAGAATATAATTGGAATGCTTACACTGTCGAGTTTAAAAAAAAAAGAAGCGTATTTTCGCGTATTGGAAACATTGACCCACGAAACTTTCAGTTCCAGTCCTCTTGTTACATCAAAGCCAACATCATGGATCAGTGGTTCCCAAATCGATCCAGTCCAATCTCTAAGAGAATCACTGTTACCACTTTTTACTACTATTCGCATACTATAATTTATACAAATCGATCGATTCTCTCCACTGTTTAAAAAATATCGAACTAAAAAACTTCAACTTCATTTCTGTACAAGAATTACAATTAAAAATCATCCGAAATCTTTTCGAAATTCGAAAAATTCAACATTTTTCAATTCAAATTCAAATTCTCTACGATAACAACAACAATAATAATAATAATAATAAAATTTTCAGGAAAATTTCGTTTCGTGGATCACGTTCACTATCGATTACTAAGAAAAGTTGGGAAACACTGGTTTTTCTTTATTCAAGTTCGCCCGATTACGCATTCGAATATCGTGGCATCTCTTACGTATAAAAATATCTGGCTGGGGGAACTAGTTCTCATTCGCACTTTCATCGTCGATTTCGGCTTGGCCCGAATACTTGGAGGCCGGTTCTCCCCGCCCCTCCCCACCGCCCCCGTGCGCAAAAACTGGTTAACCCACGCCTCGCGCGAAATCCCTCGAGGGCTGCAGCTGCATGCGAAGCCGAAGGTGTCGTTGCCACCTGACGTGCGTGCAGCGTCGTGTGTGACGTAAGCGGGGAGGAAAGTTTCGTCGAGTCAGCCGGAGCGTTGTTCGGGTCCTTCGTTGTCGTCGTCGTCGTCGTCATCATCGGTTGGCAACCTTGAAAAGTTCATCGCCGCCCATGCAACGGAGGATCCGCACACGCTGCCCGAAACTCTCGCCAACTCTTGCTTCCTTTATGCGATGCTTCCTGCGTTCCTGATTGGGGATAAGGAAGAAGTTTTGTCTTTTTCTTATTGTCTCTCTTAATTCGACAATTTTAGGAGGAGTGAATATCTGGAATTTTTAACGATTTAGTTAGGTAGAAATGATTTTATAAAAGAATAAAATCATTTGGATATTTTATAATTTTGGAGATTTTAGGTTTAGATAGGTTTTAAAATTGCATTTGGAAAAAATTCGTGACTTGAGAGTTAAAAGGTAGTTAATAGTTTGGAATATTTACAATGCTTGATATTTCTTTATTATTTATAAAAATATAAATACCTATGTTTTAATATTTAAAGAAGGGAATTTCTTTCCAATCTAAGATAAAATTATTAAAATTACTATATAACAATTAATCAAAATTTTTGTGACAATACGTATATTATCATTTTCACTTTCTACTATTAATTTACATATATATTAAGATATACCAACAACGTTTTCTGTGTATTATCTGTGCACAATGACAAAATATAATGCAGCATTTTACAACATTATGCTTGGAGAAGCAACTGAAGACACCATTCGAAATACTTTGTTCCCTATACGATAGTATCTTTTCTCGTTGTTAGATAGATTACGTTATACAGAAATGGTTTCTTTGGTGCCCGCATTTCCCCTCGATTGTGTCAATCATATCGTATTGAATGGACGACCAGCCACGACCCACATTACGTGCACCTTTCTCCCCACGTGGAAAGAATAAGACAATTTTGATCCCCGTGGATGGAAAATGCTTTACGATTCTGGACAGAAGATCCTTTATCGCGATCAATTGAATGAACAACGAAAACGTGTTTCCGATCCGATCTTCCACCGATTCAAACGGTATTTCGACAGCTATGATCCCGACATTCATATTGTAATTGTAATCTTTTCATTGTTCAATTTTTTTACTCGGTCGTCGAACTTCTTTTCTTTGGATAATACCAACGTCTTCTTCTTGGAATTTTTTGAAATAACAAATAACGATACATGCGATCGTTACTTTGTGCAAAGGATTTAAAAAAGTAAGTAGAAAAAGATAAATATATTGAAGAAGATGCAGCATTCTAAGATTAATAATTAAACTAGGAATTTTTTGTTATAATAAATTATAAAAAAATAAATTTAAGATGATCAAGCAATATATATATATATATATATGATAAAATCTCAATTTTAAATTCTTAATTAAGAAACATTTTTTTACCTGATATCATAAATTTTTTATTCTCCTTCAGTTTCGAAAATAATTCGTTTCTTATTCTCTGGAAACTTTAATTAAAAGTTTATTCGTTTGACGATCTCATTAAGACACGTAAATTTTTGCACAATGTATGATTATTAAAAGAACAGTTGGAATTACTAGTTATACTTTTATAGTGATAGAATAAAGAAAAAAAAAAAAAATATGGATATTCATTAGTGTATCGCTATATACGCAGAGAGAAATCATTTTTGTGAACCGAATACGTTTCGCCAGTCAATGTGTAAACACGTTACGGGCACCTCTCCTCCACCTCTTTGCCTCTTCATTTTGAATTATGCGTTCAATTCATCTTCACCTTTCGCGCATAAATTTCTGCGATATGGTTGGGAACCTCAGACACGCTATACGCTGCTGCAACTGATTTATCGTTAGCGCCAGCATTTCACATAATATCTGTGGAAGTGCCATGAAATATCGCGGCTAGCTAAATGTGAAAAAAGAAAGAAACATCTCATCCTTTGGAAGAACAACATTTTTCTTTATTTGACTTTATATGAGCTTAGTGAATGTAATAATGAATTAAAATTTCTTCTTTCGAATCGCGAAAAGAAAAGAAGAATTTAAGAATAAGGGAGGAAATTTTTCTAATCTAATCTTTCATTCCTTTTTTTCTTTTCAAATCGTTTATCAGGAATCATCGTGAAAGGATTTAAAAAAAAAAAATTAAAAATGATAAATAGAATACATAGAGTACACTATCTAAATCTTTGAAATCTGAAGAAAAATAAGAAGGAAATAAATTTTTTAAAAAAAAAGAAAGATTCGTCTTTTTAATAAATTTCTAAAATAAAAACATCTTAACATACATTCATTTATTATTATTAACTTTTAAAATTCTTAACAAATCGTTAAAATGTTATTAAGCAAAAAAAAAAAAAAATTTTGTTCTCCTTTAAAATAGAATGATAATTCGAAACATTCTTGCGTGATTCATTGTGTAAATGTACCGTTATTAAGTCATTTTACATATGCCAATTTGCCAATTTTATAATTGATTCGACGAAATTGACTCGGTATGAATGCCACTGACTCTTTTGGTATTCCTCTCGTCTGCTGTTAGCAGAACCATCGATTTACTTCCTGCAACGAAATCGTCGATGTTGAATCGATAATTCGCTATCACTAACACTGCAATGATTTTTTTTTTCTTCGATGAATAGTTCACATGTGTGAAACGAGCAGAAAATTCGATCATATTCTCAACAATTGTATCCGATGAAAAATTAAGAAATGTTTTACTGTACGATATGGAAAAACGAGATTATTTTTAATTGAAATTATAATAATATCTTTTGTATAACCAATATATAAACAGAAGAAATTATAAAATATAATTGATCATGAAAATGTTCCAACCTAAGAAATAAAAAAAAAAAAAAACGGAACAAATGTTAATGTTTCGTGAAAAAAAAAGAAAAAAATAAAATAAAATTGAGACGTCATATTGAAGATAAGATGGAAAAAAAAAATCCCTAATTACAATGACAAGGAAAAAAAAGAAAAAAAGCAAAATGATGGGAGTAAAAAAATGATAAAAATACAATAGAAAACGAAACTGAATTTTAAAAGAGTTGTACAACGGCATAACAACAACCTCTAACCACCTTCTTCTTCAAAGAAAGGCTCGCCTATCTTTTCCCCTCTGTCCTTTCAACAAACACAGCATCTTCTCTTAGGCGCACGCTACTGGATTCTTCCGACACGTAAAAAATAATCTGTTGCAAGTAGCACAGAGAAGGCCAGCGGGCACACTAGTTGAATGTTAATTAGACGTGGACGAAGAAGAAGAAGAAGAAGAAGAAGAAGAAAAGAAAAAAAAAAATATCGGTTGTACGTGGCAATTCCGGTGCTTGAATTGGCGTGTCCCGCCGACGTATGCTTCCATGGTTTTATGCTAATTCAAAATACTACCAGGCGCTGTGCATTCGAATGTCATCTTTCTCAGATACGGAGACAGCTAATCCCCGTCCTCCTGGCGTTTAAAAGAACGCCAAAAGGAGCCGTGCGCGATTTCCTGATACCATAAGCGAGATTCGCTTTACTATGCAACACTGCATACGAACGATTGTCGATTTTCTTTTTCATCATCCTTATAATAACTTTGCCACGAATATCTGCCGATCGATCGATAAGTTTATCACACGTCCAATCCACGTAGGATGCATTGAAATATTATCGAGCACTTTATATTTTGTGAAAAAAATATATATTAAAAGTATTTACAAGTATTGGAAAGACGAAAATCAAAAAGAAATCTATTATATCTATATTTGTTCGTGAAAACTTTCGTAGAATTTTTAATCGTCAATGAATAAGTCGAAAATGCACTTTTTTCCATTCTTGATCCTCGTTTTAAATTTTTTGGATGCCCTCTGTATAGTTACCGTGTATAACAATATAAGGCTGACGTCCACGTGGGCGCATGAAAAGAAATTTTTGCAAGATCATATCCTGTCGCATATATCGAAAGGGTTTTTTATGAGCGCAACGACCTGTCCAGCTTAACCTGCTTTATGAGGCGGCCTCGTATGATAACATTGGCGCTACCGTTTCGTCTTATCGGCCTTCACGGCTAGGCCAGTACCGTTTTCTTTTACGTTTAACGCATGAAACCTCGTTCCGTTCGAAATAATAAGTTCCCTAGAATTTAGATAAATTCCCATATTTTCGTTAGAAATTATAAAGACAGATGGGAGGTCAAGATCAAAATTCTGAAAAGGTAGATAAAATAAATCGAACGTTTTTAAGTATACATATAAAACTTTTTAAGTATACATATAAACTTTTGGTAATACATTAAAGTAATATTATTAAATATTCTCGATTTAAGAGAGATCTAACTTAAGAAAAAAACATATGATTCAATATGAAAGTGAATTTAAATAAAAATAAATGGATACTGATGAGATTCAGATTGAAGCAACTGTTAGGAATTGAGAGTATGTGAAGATGAAGAAAAAAGAAAGGCAACCTCGGACATATGTATATTGGCCTTTGTCTATTCTCATTTGGAATTCTTAAAAGTGCCGGTGCCTTACCTGACGTCCCTTTTTCTTCACCATAAAGGTGAGAACACCAGACAACAATAAGATGAAGAGTGTTCGGTTAAAGTGGCGGTGGAGACGATAAAAATACCAACTACCTTGCAATTACATCTGGTGGTAAGCAAGGTACATGAGTAGTAATGGGTAGAAACGATTCGAAAGGAAGCTTCTGTTCCTTTTGGTTGGAAATATGTATCATGATTTAATGTATTAAATTAATGAAAGAAATAAATCTATATGTTCACAGGAAAAAAAAAAAAAGAAGAATCTTTCATCTTCATCTAAATTCAATATTATACGTTTAATAGAAATCTTTGCACGAGAAAAATTAATACAATTTATTTTGAAATTAACGTTTAACGTCTCTCTTTCTGTTTCATGCATAAACAATTTGATTTAACATTTTAGCAATTAACGAGTTAAATAACAGAAAAATAAAATTCTCCCACACATAAAAAGAAAGATTCATGGTTTTAATTATAAATTCGAAACGGGACTCAACACGAATTGTTCTTGGTGTTTTAATGCAAGCAGGAAGTAACTCATATACATTTCTAACGCGAGAAACCCCGTGACAGCCTTGCGGATATTTTAAACCGTGATGCTTGGCTTTTGCGGCTACTAATGGAAGATATTCTTTGAAAAACAGAGAAAGAAAGAGAGAGAGAGAGAAAAAAGCGAGAGAAGAGGAAAGATGTGTTTTCACGTAGCACCTGCTTCTCGTTCCATATCGTACGATATCTAGATTTCTTCTAGCTTTAATAAACTTTTAATAGCGAGAAATATCTGAATCTATTTTAAAATGGTACATAAAAAATGATATATAATCATATATAATAATTAAATTTGAAATATATAATTTCAAATTTAAATTGAAATATTTTAATTTTAATTGAATTTAATTAATTGAATACAATACATGTGAACTTATAAATTTATTCAATTAAGATATTTTTTTTTAAAAGGAATTAGAAATATATCGCAAGAATTATAAAAAATAAAATAAATATCTTTAAAAAGTTTATATAAAATGTAAATAATAATTTTTTATTTTTGTATATGATAAAAAACTAACAGTTTTAAAAAAACTAACTACAGAATTAGGTTATTTTATTATCTCTATTACCAGTATTATCCAGTGTTGTTTTAACGCGCAAATAAAAGAAACTATAGTTAAAAACGATAAAACTTGAAAGTTCTAATGATTTTCAAATAGTCTAATAGACTAAATAGTCTAATAGACAAATAATATTTAAAATACAGGTGACTTTATATTATAATTGTCATTCGATATTGCGACGTTTAATTAACAGAAAGGCAACCTAACCTAAACCCAATAACAATGTTTGTGCAAAGAGAGACGAGTCTCCTCTCGTATTAAGCTACACCAATTATTCGTTTTTCGTTTCCCCGCACTGTGTATTTTTAATTTCTAAACGAAATCCAAGAAGGGAAATCGATATGGCCTCGTGCAAGGTCCAATTAAATCGAAGAAGTTCTCAGTATGGAGCCGATGAGCAGCGCAAGGATGGAATTCCGAGTACAACCGGGGTTAACCTCAGAAACAAATTCCTACGGTTCGATTACGCTCGTTTCTTACGTTCAACCAATCAGAGAAAATGACCGTATAATTTCTGACAGGTAGCCGGAAAATAAACTGGTAATATAGGAATCTTTCGAACACCATATTTAGTCATTACACAAAATCACCGTACTTATAAATATCATTATTGGGCGGGTACGACATTGCTCACAATTCGCTAACAACATTATAAGTACGCGTAATTGCCACTGAAAACGAAAGCATCGAGTCCCGTCGTAAAAAATGTTGGTCAGTTTATCCCTGCTTTATTGTGCGGAATGATGGCGCGATTCCGAGTAACGAATTCTATTCTCGGCTAATAATTTATAATTCTGGGTAAAAAATGAATTAATAAAATAATATCAATCATAGATTATACGAAAAATTTTCCGTAATAACGTGTTCATCTTTTTTTTTTTTCGCATTCAATAAAGAATTAAAAACATAACCTAACAATCTAACTTATTATAAGTATACATAACACGATGTTACGTCGTTTGAAAAACTTTTTCTAAAACTTTTCTTGTATCTTCTCTGTAGCAACACGTTGATTAGATAACTTTCGAGCCTATGTGTTTCGCCTCTATTCATACTGTCATTAAACACAAAAAAAAGACTTTAAAAGAAAAAAGGCTTGAAAAAGCAATCGGACACGAAAGTCGTCGAAACTGCATATTAGCGGAACGAGACGCACAATAAAGTCCAATTATTCAATCGAACCACTTTGCGCCTGGTGTAAAGAGTTGAACACGAACGCAACAGAAGGAATATCTCGCGTGCAATCTCCGCACGAACGAGGATCGAATTTATCGGTTTGCCTCGGCGAGTTGTGGACCGTCATCGTCATCGTATTCGTGCGCATGCGCGGGAAGGCGCGGTCGCCGCTTTAGCGTGACACTAATGAGCAGAACAGCCGGTCCCGTGGCCCGTCCCGCTGTAATTGGTTAGTTAGCACATTTATTTCATATGAAAACGCCGAGTGAAAAATGCGAAGCGCGTGCGTCCTAATTGGCGGCCGTGCCATTCTCGGCGTGAATCGTGAACAGATCGATCCGCACGATATCGGATCGTTGACACCGGTGACCGAATAACGTTGCCCTTAAACATGGCGCTCTCCGATGCTTGCTCGCCCGGTTGAATGGGAGCCCACGGCGAGTCCAGGTCCAGAGTAATTAACGATAGTATGAGTATAATATAATATTTAAGAGAACAAACAAAACTTTTCTGGAAAAAGATCCATCATGGATGAACGTAAAATGACGATCATAAAATCTTTTAATATTTTGAGGTTATGTTCGTGCAAACATTTCGATCGTCGCAAATTTCCAATCACTTTTCGTCTATGCTTGATCGCGAAAAATAGATAAAATTCGACGTTCGTAACAGGTGTAACCCATCTAATCCAAAGTGGATCAGAATCACGTAGTCGCATCGAAGATGGCGGGGGCGTCGCGGCACGATACAGCACACGTACAAGTACACGTGAAACGCGAAGTTTATTAATACCGTCGGTAGCTACGCCTCGGTCCATTTAATTCTATATTTACCGCGGTTGCGTTTAGTTAGGTACAGGAAAGATAAAGACTAATCTGTGGAAAGGATCAGTCAAGGCGAGCTGGAGGGTCCATCGCGATCTCGGTACAGGCTATCTTCCCACGGTGTGTTGGCCAGTGCGGTCCGTTGAAAAAGAGAGAGGAGTCTGAGGTGGCGTGAGTGCAGCCTTGCAAGGACAAGGGCACGCCATTTTATAGACGTAAGCGCGCAAACAATTATTATTACCCCGAGAGAGGGCGCAGGGTGTGGCGGCTTCAGTCTGGAAACAAAGCTGGCTGAAGTCACGCGTGCACGGAGGCAGAAGAATGAAGAGTGGAAGAGGGAGTGAGAGGGACGATGGAAAGTGGCGTGATGATGCAGAATGCGCGATTAAGTACTTTTACGGACCTCAAGGTCAGGGACGAAGAATCGTAATAGAGCGAAACAATTATTTCACGTTTGTCCCTTCGGCTCTCTCTCTCTCTCTCTCTCTCTCTCTCTCTCTCTCTCTCTCTCTCTCTCTCTCTCTCTCTGCGCTTCGTGCCGAGTGCACCTGCACTCGGAACGGCTGTGGTTGAATGGCGATCACATTTTGTTCCCTTCTTCCCCCCCTCGAGGCTGAATCGCGGATTTAGAAATTCCGAACTCCCCGGTATGTGGCCGAGGTATCGAGTTAATTAGTTTGAGATTTAAGCACTCCTAAAATTACAGTTCACGTTCCATTATCTTATTCTATCCCTTTGTAACCCAATAAAATATTGCTCGATAATATATATAATTTTTGGTCAGGTTTCGAAGCTTGGAATTGGTGAAGTGTTATTTTTAAAAAAAAAAAATAATTTATTCGCAAATAAAATTCCTCAGAGGAAGGTATCATATCAAGGATACCGAGAAGGATATACTTTCTTGGAACACCCTGTACAACGACAATGGCAACTAATCCGTGTATAGCCGACGACAAGCATTAAACACGAAAGAAAACGAGACGAACACAACAATGTAATGGTCGAGATTCAGCAAAGCCTGATATTACACGGCCATATTTTCACCGCGTTTGTTTTATTTGCAAATTCTCCTACACGGGACGAGAATTTTTCGCCCCCCCTCGAGCGAAACGTGTAACATTGAAAAGCATTTGAGAGACAATACGAATGATCATTTTGCACAAGTGGTGGCGCAAGTGTTCGTACCCCCGTGTTATGCGGACCCTTTTCGCGGTACGTGAAACCAACGGGCAATACGATACGGTCTCAATAGTCCAGATTTCATGGGGTACGCCCAAGGAAGCTTGTCCAACAACCCATAAAGATGTGTAACGGCCAAATAAATGCTACTATAATGCATTTCGAGGGACGAAGGAGACTTTGTACTCGTAAATGTTTATCAAGATGAGCTGTCCACCCTTTTGTCTGGACCATTAACAGCGCCGTTCCAGCCGCTTTGAATATCACGAATGCGCGCCAACTATTCGTCTCCGATGAGATTTTTCAAAAATGGTGGACACGTATATATTGAAAAGTTGGTTATGCTTCTTGGAAGAATGAAAATCGTAATTATCTCTGGTATTGTATTTTCGAAGTTAAAAATGAAACTTTTCTATTTTATGAATGATCAAGCGTTTTAGTCGATGAATTTTTAATAAGTAAAGTTTTATTCGATTATATTTATTTCCAAACAATTAAATCATCGATTTAACAATTTCGAAAAACTATTTAAGAAGTATCATTAGAGAGAAGAAATTTCGTAATACTCTTCGAGGGGAAAAAAAGATGACTGACTCATGCCTCTAAGCCATATTTCTCAAGTTGGACGTCAAAATGAAATAAAAAAAAAAAAAAAAATGAAAAGAAAAGAAAAGAAATAAAACGCACAAGATGCAGAAAACACAGGTCACAAATACTTTCCAAATTTGGATATACGTATATCATGTATTTAAACTCGAGTTACACGCAGTGTTTCTCAATACATTATAAAGATACCTTAAGATCAAGAAAATTAAATACGTGAAAATAATTAACATTTAATATTTTTTGAAACAATATTGAGAAACTCGTGTTACAAATGTGAAACAAATATTCTCATACTTGGTAACATTTATTAAATATTTTCTTTTTATTATAAATTACAACACATTCATGTATCATTATTTTAAACGAATAAATAATTACGTCACGAAAATTTAACTAATTTTCAATCGTTGAATAGGTCGAGAAACACTGAATAATGTCATCTCGAAATCGTAAAAATCGCAAAAGAAACCTTCGTACTTTTTGTGCTTTTTGCCAACAATCGCAATCTTAGCCGACGATCTTCTTCGAACCTCTAATACCCATTGTGAAACAACGAGATTACAACGTGATATAACAATATACATAAAGAGACAAGTTTCTCCGAAAGAATTCATAAATTCGCGCGGATGTGACAATTAATAGCGCCCCTGTTACACAACTGCTCTTACCTTACTGAAGAATAATAACCAGAAGAATCAACAAGTATAAGAGAAAAGTATATCGTTTATAATTTTATTTTTTAATCCTTAAGATACTCTTTTCCAAGGAAACTGCCGACTACGATTCTTATTCATTTCAACAAAACAACAATTCGAACCGTAAATCGCAATTTTTATCACGCGAAACACGTATTTTTCCATCCGACGAAACATTCAAATTTGATACTTTCGCGTTTCTGCGCAGGCGCAGCAGGATATCTCGATGTGGCAATGATCTCTCGTCACGGTACCGTACATCGTCATTACACGTCACTATGCGCGCGCAATCGACGAACAAAAGAGTGTGATTCCCGCGACGACGAAAGAAAGAAGAAGAAGAAAGAAGGAGAGAGAACAAGACGAGAGATAAGAAAGAGAATCGTGCGAACACTATGTATCATCGCTTGGCCGTGATGCAACAACGTGTATTATGCATCGTTATTCTTTCGCGATGGTACACACGTTCGACAATGAAACTCAAGGTCGTTCCACTTTCCAAGCTTCCCAGGAACCGTCGTTCCTCGCGCACCATCGCGATTTTACGTTTCTCTCTCTCTCTCTCTCTCTCTCTCTCTCTCTCTCTCTCTCTCTCTCTCTCTTTATCTCGGATCTCGTCTTCGGGGGAGGGGAGGCGAATAAAATGATATAATTAAATATACATCCCAGGCATGTACCATTTCCCTTTAATGCCGGAGATAACTGTATAAGGAAAGGTATTACGGGTACGGGTTTACGGGTGAACGTGAAGTTTTACTTTGGACGGATCTTTTATAAGGATCGACCGAGCCGCCTTTGCTCCTCCGTGTGTATTTGCCAGTGAGATTGCTTTTTAAGGCGTCACAGTTATATCGTTAAGGATGCGGAGTTGTTACAACTTGCGATCGAGGCGGATTAAAATAGGGGAGAGTTGTGCAAGCGCAAGGAGGAGGGGAGGAAATTTGACGAGAAATTAATTATTCTCGGTCCCAGTTTCTACTAGATATATCCATTTTTCGTAACTCGAACTCCAAGCTTCTATAATATAGAATTTTTAAAAAAATAAAAATAAATTAAAATATTTATCAGAAATATTCTTACAATCTCGTTCTCCTTGTTTACAATAACGGTATCAGTACGCTGGGGAGATAGAGAAAAAGTCCCTGTTTATAGGCACACGACGTTAATGAAACCATTATCGATTCGAAACTAAAAACTAAACCGCTAACTCGAACCCACCAAACGACTCAAATCCAATCTATACACGCACGAGGAAACGCTTCGAGTTTCGATCTTTGCTTAATAATTCATTGACACCCAATCAAAAAGCATCCGTCAACTCCATTTTTATTTAACTATACAGATGATTAAAAAATCATCTGTCTTCAAATTCCCCGCCTCCCCGTCAAATTATCGATACCCGTAACCCGAGCGATCCGTGCGCATGCGCGCGCGTGTGTGTACGTACACGGCAACTTCACTCACCACGCCCGATTACGTTTCCAGAGGAAACTATTAAGGGCGGTTCGCTTCTGTCCGTGGCTGAACAGTTCAGCCCGAGCACAATAGGACCCCTATTGAATAAGCCCACGTCGTCCCCCGTCGTAGGTCGAGCTACGACCATAGCCGTGTATTCTGTTAGAGCCTGGCCGGGGAGGGCCGCCGCTCGTGTAGCACACGCTGGCCACTGGCAGCCGCGCGTGTAGTGGAAGGCCGCGTCGGTGTGTCGGTGGGCCTCTTACGCCGGGCCTCAGTCACGCCGGGCGTCAGTGACTTCGCGTCCGCCGCTTCGATCGGTTCCCTCCTCCGGGGAGGAAGTCCCTGATTGTTGGCCTCGTACCTCGTACATCGTCCCAAATATCGTCCCGAAAGTTTTTCCAATCGTGGAGGGACAATTGCGTTGGAGAAGGAAAGTGATCCACTCCACTCTTCTTAAATATTAGATAAGAGTTAAATGTTTATATATCCAATGGAAGATTTTATAAAAGTGATTACCTTTAATTGGTGTGAATCCAATTGAAGGAAAGAGTTTATACAATTGATATATATATCGAAGATCTTGTTTTAAGAAAAAGGATCGTACAGTTTCTTGCCAAGTAGGATGCTGAGGGCTCTGAAGTCTGGAATCTCTTAAAACTGATACACCGTATACAATATTCGCGTGAGAAGTTCCATTAGAATCATAAACGCCAACTGGGGAGCACGTATGGATTCTTGAAGGAGTTGGACGATTTAGACACGTGGACAGATCGATCGAAATGGCGTTGAGGGGGATCTCGAGGTCGGGGCGCAACACCATGGTCGGAATCATCAGCTGCTTGGAAGAATGACCTTGCTGCGATCCTTGCCTCGACCGACGTCCGGAAAGGGGGAGGCCGAGCGAAGCGATTTCGAGGATGGAAGGATCTCGAAGAAAGTTTTCCAACGAGAGAATTTTCGCAAGGGTCGAGATACGCGCCGCCCGTTTTGCAAGAACCACACCGTGATCTCACTGCGCCCTGTTGCTTGCGGTAACAGTTAGTGTACAGTGAATGAATTCTTCGGTCGCGCTCGATGACTCGAATCGATCGGCGGCTTTCAGGCTTGATCGAGATCGGTTCTGAAATCTTGCCCCGCCCCCCCCCCCTCCCTCCCAGATCCCTTATCGCGACTGTGTGGCTCCACCGCGGATAACTATCGAGGTGGAAACAGTGACAGTGACCGGGCCGGACCCCTAAGCAACCGACGTAACCTCACGTTTATCAGGGAAGTGGTCGTCCAAGATAGAGCGGATGAGAGATAAAAATGTTGTCGAAAGTTGGAATAATCGTTCGGACTGGAAGCGCCGCTCAAACTTCTAAAGAGACGTTACCGAGCATCTTGTCCATACGGGGCGATCCCTTCAATCGTGGCTCGTCGTTGTTATCGTTGATTTGGAACGATGCGCAATAGAGGATTTGCCGATCGGCGGACAGACACGAGTGGAACGTTGGGTATTTGATATCGGGTAGTAGTCGGGAAGTTGGAAGAATCTCCTCTCCTTGGGGTGTCGTCGAAGATGTCGTCGAACGGTGAATTTTCGACGATGTCGAGCGAGGAGGTGCCTTCGTTGCCGAAATCGTTGCCGAGCTCGAGGGAGGCGACGGCCGAGGGTAGTTCCGGGTCCAGTGGCGGCTACATGCCCCTGCGCGAGTTCCTGGATCGATTCTCGTTGCCGAGGGTGGTGAGGCTCGAGGGCACCGGCGGAAGGCCGGTGTTGCTGTACAAACAGCAACAGAGATCGCTCCGCGTTACCGCGACCCTTTTGATACATCGTTACAGGCACGATGTCAAAGTTGGGCCGGAAATAGTCATTCCAGAAGGTTATCCGGGTGAGTTGTCCCTTTTCTTTTAATTCTTTGATAAAATGCATACGTTCTCGAGGTTCGTGTCCCCGCATCATTTTTCACTTTCTGTTAATCAAGGGGCTTGACAGTTGTTATTAACTGTCAATGCTTTATGACAAATGACGTATACGTATAATGTATATATCTGGTATACATTTCAACAGAAATTAGCTCGATATCTCTCTCTCTCTCTCTCTATAGTTAATATCGAATTATCGTAAATTATGTAAGGAACAAATTACTTTCTCTAGAGTTATCTTTAAATTTCATCCTCGTCCACAACGAAACAATAATAAATAATCCTTCGTGAATTTCGCCAACGTCCCATTTAACCATCTTCGCCGCTCATCTTCCGCTCGAAGAATAAATCAAATCCCGCGAAAACTTGTTCGATGCGAAATATAAATCTAAAAGAAAGAAAGAAAGAAAGAAAGAAAGGGGAAAAAGGCAGAAGGATCGCTCATAATTGATAGTGAAGTATAATCGTTCGGCAACCGGCGGTTAGCTCTTAATGGCCCCTGTATCCGGTAGACATTTTCAGGAAAACGTAAATTATGCCTGGCAAAGCAAACGGGAACGGTTGTGATAACCAGCTTAGATCACTGAAACTGGTTATACACAATATGTATATGTATATGTAACGCGAACTCGTCGATAATATCGCAAAGGGCTCGCCAATGTCCCCCCCCTCCCTCCCCTGTCTTTCAAACTCGTCCCGATATTGGAAAAACCTAACCTAACCTTCCACTCTCGAATCGTAAACTATATCCATTGTGGCAATAAGTGTGCAAAACCGTGTGCGGGGAGGAGGACCCGACCCTCCGCTCAAAGGTGGATATCTACCGGAGGTAGAAGGTATTCCATATTGGTTTTCTGACGTTCACCAAGAAAATTACGAGGCAATAAAGAAGGGTAACGCGAGCGTATTAAGGTTGAGCCGGGCGAGAATGGCGAGAGAGAGAGAGAGAGAGAGAGAGAGAGAGTTTTAAGATGGAAAGGATTGTCGGTAGGAACCACTGTCCTTGGATCCTCTCGTATTCTTCGGGGGAAAAATATGATCGATAGATGGACCGATAGTTCGTTCTATTATTTTCTTCATTTTGTTGCTGCTTCGACCGTATAGCAACGATATTTATGTTTGGTGGATATGTTCTTGGTACATGCATATTATATACATTGAATATTGTAGAAAGATGTTGCAGAGATGAAATTATGATGTATAATGAAATTTGAATAATTGTACTTTGTAGAGATCTAGAAACAGTTTCTCATTATAATAAAATATTTGAATTATACTGATTATATATAATCGATCATATATATATATATATGTTGTTTGACAGATTTATTAAATTATATTGTTTATAAATTTTTACTCCTTTAACGGGAGTCAAGGGGTCGAGGTAACTGTACATTTAAACGATTTCAATCTTATTCTAACCCCGATCGAAACCGATTATCCGTCCTCGGCCTCCTCTAATGAAAACGTCACGAGTGGGCATAGTGGTTAGCATACCTGCCTGTTACTCGATAGTTGCAACACACGACAGCGTTATTGAAGCGACGCCTAACGGATTAACCTGTCGATTACCGATCGTGACGAAAGGAGGTTGCGGCCACCACCGTGTGATGACGCGTGGATAAGCGTGAAAAGAAAAAGAGGAAGAAGAAAGGGAGAGAGAGAGAGAGAGAGAGAGAGAGAGAGAGAGAAAAAGGTACCCGAGTGCGAATTTTTATGATCGTCGCGTGCTTTCGAGATAGCGTTGATTCATCGCGGGGGAAATCGGTTACGTGCGATTGCGACACTTTTACTATTGGTGCCGATCCACGTAGGCGAAAACGATCCGTGAATGAATCACGCTGTTTCGTTTAAAATAATCGAGAGACCACGCTATGGTCGAGTATGCACTGACCTTTCCATCTCGGACAATGTGTTACGAGGGGTTGTTACGTGGGGATCATCATTAACGTTTTGAAATGGTTGTCTCGTTGCGTTTAAACGAGTATTATGTAATTGTGTAATTGGAAGATGTAATTTGAGAAAAATGTGGGATGCACAATCCGTGGAATCGAGTTCAATAGGATGGATTTGGGATAATGAGGAGCATAGCGAGCGATTGAAAAGATGTAAAGAAGATTGCATTTATAGAAAAGTGAAATTTTAAAATGTGACAAAATACGCTTTAATATAAATGATATTTAATTATTAGTACTCTTATGACAAACGTAGTAAAATGAGTAAGTAAATCTGCATGAGAAAATACACTTTTGAATATGATTTTTTTTTAATTTTTATGGATCCAAAATTAGACGTTTTCCTATATAGATACTGATATACTGATAAGAAAGATACATCATCGTAAATGTTTTATTGGTATCGTAGAAATATATATGAAATTTTATGGGAACTTAATCAGGATTATAAATAGCCATTTTCCTCATAAAGATACGCTCCGAAGGAGTTGCAACGTCTCTTCGCAAAAACAATGAACACTTCCTTAGTATCGCATACTATCCTGAAACAAAAAGGAAAAAATGCTTCAGCATATTGTCTCGAGACCGTTTGCTCCTACACCGACATTGTAAATTATTTCAACGGACGGATCGTTATCGGTCGACAATAAGGATGATCATTCCGTGGAACCCAGAGCTCGTGACAAATTGGCCTGCTCCAATTTATCGTAGCAAATAGTGCAACGCACACGCCTAGCCGACGGTTTACAACCCGCTCGTAAATATGCAGTTCGTGCCGGCCAAGCGCAGGTTATATCGAACAAGGCACTAACAGTAAATTGACTAAGGAAACATTATTTAACGCCTACGAATACTCTATAAGCGCGGCACAATTCACGATGAGCCTCGTGAACGCGATAAAAACTTGACCTGTGCCCACGTGACAACTGTGTTTCCGCTAGTTTCTTCACCGATCGCTTGACGTGGCGCTAGTATCTAATTCTAATGTAATTGGAACACTTTATGCCCGAATAAAATTAGATTTTTTTTTTTACAGAATGACTATTTTAAAAGAATTTTAATTGTCGAAAGGAATCCAGTTAAAATGAATGCCGAACATTGGAAATCTAAAGACCCCAAAAGATAAACTAGGGTTCCCTAGTATATTAGATTTAAATTTTTAGATTAGAATCTAGATTTTTAAACTTTTGTTTAAATTATTTTTTTTTTAAACTTAACATTCTCTTAAAATTTTATCAAATACTTTACATTTCTTTATCACCATACATTTATCAGTATCTATATCCAAGAAAAAAAAACTTAAAATTCTAAGAGATCTAAAATTCTACATCGAAATTCATCCCAATTCATCTTCTCCGATTGGCCAAAGAAACGCAAATCTCTTTAAACGATAGAATGTCAATGCACGAGTGGAGAGAGCCGCGTTTACCTCGAAGCCAGGTGGCTTCATTAGGTGAATCGATCCTCGCGTCACTCCAATCAGGCCAACCAAGGACTCTTTGTGATTCGCGTGTGCAACAAGAAATTCTCAGGTGCCCCGGCATCGAACAGGGCCCCCGGTTAACTGTTCCACCGGCAACTTTTCCTTCTGCGTCATCGTGGAATTTCAAACGGCACGATCGGTTCCGTTCCGAGCGGACACTTTCGTCACCCGGCTAATCCCATTTGTCCGACGCACGTGCATGAAATGCACGATCGGACGCACGTTGTTGCGAGAAGCGGATTACCGACCGAGCAGATATACACAGTGTTCGAATTACGAATTTAGACGAAGAGTGAAAACGTGGATATTTTCGTGAAAAATATGTGTTATATCGTTCGAAAAAATTCTCTTGGTAAGTTAGAGAGTTGAAGATGTAGTTTTTTTAGTGATAGTTTATTAGAAATGATCGAAACTGTTTTCAGTTATAATCTTCTGGATGATTGCTCTAAAATGAAAATTCTTGAGATGATTTTTTTGAGAAGAAGCCTAGATTTAAATTAGGATAAAGAGTTAGAATAAAGACGTATGTTTTAAATAATGGAATAAAATGTTGATACTCGTTAAATTCGTCTGTTTCATCCGAACACCTTGTGTACAAGGTTGCTACTTGCTCTGGACGATTTCGAAAGCAAGTGAAACGATATAGTTATTTCTTTGCGAAGGAAGGTTGTTCGTTTTAATGATTGTTATACAGGGAACTGGATTGTATGATTATTCGAGCGTTGCAGTTGGAGTTTGTTTTGAAAATGTGAAATATAGGGTGCTAGAGGTGTAGAAAGTAGGGAAGAGTTGGATAAGATGGGATTACGACGGGATACCGCTTCAAAAAACTATCATAGCATGTAATTTATAACGAAGTAAATGTTTTCTATTACTTAATACGGAGATACGTTTATTGGAAGAAATTGAAAGCGTGCAAACGTAAGATTTTTTTTCAAAGTTTCGTTTATATTTTGTCTTATATAATTTGATGAAAGTGTTGAATACTACTTTATTAATCATTTATTTATCCTTCGATAATATAGGTATATTCAGACAAGAAGTTCAATATAGGAAATTGAAAAAAAATAGTTAAACTTTTTTATTAAAGTTTTGAAAATTTTTATGACAGAAAATATATGATGATGATGATGATGATGATGATTATGACAAAGCATGATCGAGATGATCGGCTACGTCATTGGATTAAAATCTTTAAATCTTGATATTAGATAAAAGATTAAATTTAACAATTATAACTAATTATCCGGCTAATTGGCAGTCAACGATCGTATATGTGATTTATGTCGCTTCATTTTATTACATAATTAACTATCAAATTATAAATTATACGTATATGTACGTTAAACGTTATAAAAATTGCATTGTTCAAATATTCATCTGCTGTTTAACGATGTATTTGTAGGTAGTAATTTCTTGTATATATATATATATATATACATTAATAACTCACCAAAATATCGTTAGAGCGTATTTTTCAATTAACTTTATTGCCTTTACGAGATCTTTTGGAATTTTTTTTTTTTTCTCTTTTCGTTATCTTAATCAAATTAACTGTTCTGTTTATTTCAGTGATTCTTATGAAAAATGGAATTATCGTCAGAATTGGTAATCTCTCTTTTAACAATTTAAAAATATTATTTTTTAATATCGATATTCTGATAATCTATCGACTAATTACAAAAACAAGTTTGATTACAAGTCTCCAATTATAATAATTCTCTCTCCCTCTCTCTTCTTCATTAAGAAATAGCAGCCAGAAAGATAAGTACATACACCTGATAAGTACAACGCTCAATATATTCATTATAATCGTTAAACATACAATTCAATAGCAAAAAAAAAAAAAAAAATGAAATAACTAAGAGGAAGAATAATAAAAAAAAAAAACTACGTTCATTTAAACATTTATTTAGCCATTATTAATAATTATCTTCCCAAGCCTTTATTTTAGCTTCCAGTAATTTAAGAAAAAAAAAAAAAAAAAAAAAAAAAGCAAAAAACGCTTAAAGGATGAATCATAAATTCTATTGCATCGCAACTTTTATCTAACACAAGGGAAATAACGGGAATCATTCATAAAAAACTAATGGCTGCTAATCAGGACTATGGTTGTGAAGAAAGTTTATTACTTTGCACGTCGTGTCATAAAACGGATGAGGATATGGTCACTATGAAAACCTGAAAAGTAGCTTTATGACTGTAAAACGAGATGACTTGTAAAATAATTAGTAGTCAATATACGAATTTTTTTTTTATCGTTTTATAAAAACTTACGTGAAAATCGCTTATGCTCGATTTAGAAGGAAGTAATAATGTTCGAACCCTTTTAATTGAAGATTCATATAAATTTATTAAATAAAATATCAGTCTATTTTTTCTTTATTTTATCACGTTATTATAAATCATTATTTTAATCGTTTGCGAATGATGAATCTTTTTGAACAAACATTTATAAAGAAAAGGCCTATTTTAAGCCTCTCTTCTTATGGATAATAAATAATTATGGAAAATTAATATTAATTTGTGATAATCTATTACAAGATAAATACTTTTTTTAAAAATAATATTAATATATATTGAATAAATTAATAATATTCACTTTGAATAACTCCATAAACAAGCATAACGAATAGAATTCTAGCATAAACGAAGAATGATACTGTCACTTTTGACCCACATTAAATCTTCAAACTCTCATTTTATTAAACAAATTATTACAAATTTTGGAATATTAAAATTTTTCCAAATTCGATACAATCGACAAACTCTCCAAGATCCTCGCAGAGGAAACAGGTTGCCCCCCTTCAGGATCGTCCCTTCCTACGATGCACACATAGTACCCCCACCCCCTCTCCTCCCCCCATATCCGTGGAATGTAAATTTCACGACAGGAGCGCGGTCGATGATTTTCGACGTAGCAAAAACCATCTCTCCTTCCCAGGGGGATGGATCCTCCATCCTAACCATAAAGCCATTCTTCGAGGTTAGAAAGAAAGAGATAGAGATAGAGATAGAGANGAGAGAGAGAGAGAGAGAGAGAGAGAGAGAGAGAGAGAGAGAGAGAGAGAGAGAGAGAAGGAAAGCATTTGAGGGGAGTATCGTCGCGAGGGCACCGTAGAGGGGGAGGGAAGGGGAAAAAAATGTAAGGATCCGAAGGTCTCCTGATGAGAGGGACGCAGGACGTCGACCTCGTCGGCCAAGAGCTGGAGGTTTACACGCCTAATAAATTACTGTAAACTGGAGCCCTGAGTCGTAGCCGAGGGTTTGCACGAATAGTAGTTAAGTGAGCCGGTGATTTGTGCGATATCGTCCATCGTCCCTATCAGCCCCTGGAATCGGATGCACGGTTGAATCTTCCCCAGTAATTTTATCCCGGTTGAAGGTTCAAGTTCCCTCGACTCGTGGATTCCGTTTCCCCCTTACTACCGATTCAGAGAGGAGAGAGAGAGAGGCAACGGGTCGGTCGCGCACCAATAGGCTAACAATTCCACCGAAAATAGACGTTCTTGCACCTCCTTGAGCATTTTTGCGCGACACTCGATATTTTTTTCCCTTAGCTTCCTTTTCGAAAAGTTTGGGTGAATTTTTCGCATCGTTTCGATATTTCAAACTTAAGATAAAAATTAAGATCTATAAAATTTTTAAAATTAAAATTCGAAGATTAGAGATAGAGTCAAGAAGATTAAGCTCCAAACATATATATATATATATCTCTATTATATACGTTTCAACAAAAAGGGTGTAAAAAAATCCGGGGGAGAGGGGGAGACGAGGGTGCGCAGAAGAAATAATCCGCGACGAAAGTTTGGGTGAATTTTTCGCATCGTTTCGATATTTCAAACTTAAGATAAAAATTGATCTATAAAATTTTTAAAATTAAAATTCGAAGATTAGAGATAGAGTCAAGAAGATTAAGCTCCAAACATATATATATATCTCTATTATATACGTTTCAACAGAAAGGGTGTAAAAAAATCCGGAGGGGAGGGGGGGACAAGGGTGCGCAGAAGAAATAATCCGCGACGAAAGCGCGCAGCGAAAGCTACCTCCTCCATAAATCATAGTAATCAGCTTACGACAGCGTGCAAAAACCGATGGGTGAATTTTTTCCAAGTTTTTCCTCACGGACGCGTAACCAGAGGGACGAAATGAAGACATTGAGGGCGAGCAAAAAAAGGTGCGTCGCGATCTCGGAGAGAGGGTGCATCAAACTCGAGAGGACTCAAGAGTGAGGAATATCGTGGAACAGAGGCGCGTTGGTTGGCTGCTTATGAAATTGTAATTCGATCTTGGTTTGTACTCTCGATCGACGAACGAAGCGAAAGATTTTAATTCCAGCAGATGGGGAAAAAGCAACGAGAGATGAAGGCAATCGTTCTTGAACGTTTCTTTCTCGAGCAATTTACAAGTCGGGGAAAAGAAGGTGAATCTTTCGATATTTTTCGTAGATTAAATTCTTTCTTGTACTTACCAAAAGCTTTTGCTACTGTTTTGAGTAAATTTTGGAAGAAGAAAGAAAATGTTTTAGTATCTGACGGTATAATAAAATTGTAGATATTTATAAATATAAAAAGAAAGAATATGAAATTTAGTTTAATCTTTTTTACTTGTGGAAATATATAAGGAAAGAAAAGCTGAATTCAACGATAATTTATTGGCTATAATTCTTTCCTGATACCACATAAATTTTATCGATACTCATCGGAAGATAGAATACTCTTGACTACTTGTTTGATCAAGATATTGAGGCAGGTTATAGTTTCTAAAAAGTTTTTATCCTTGCAATGATCCTTTAAACATTTATTATTATAGAAATTTGAATATAGAAAAAAATAAGAAACTAAAATTAGATGGATCTTTCTTCATTATAAGAATTTATTTTTCTTCAAAAATTCATTTTTTCTTATTCATGATTTATTATAAAATTATACTTCCATATAAATAACAATATAGCATGAAGAAGTCTCTAATGTTTTTGTCTATTTAATTAATATTTCTTGATAAAAAAGCTCACTCTTAAATTTATTTGAGAAAGAATTTGATTAGATGCTTGTACCAATATATATGATAGTAAAAACCATAAGAAAGAAATCAAAGATAGAAATCAAGTTTTCTTTGTTCTATAACGAACCGTTTCACAGGTATGAAACGCGTGTCATTCTAATTACAGAGTCATTTTGCGGAAATAGCAGAATCACGGGTGGCAGAACGCATAAAAAATTCTTGGGTTTGGACCTTTGTCGATCTCCAAAGCAGGCTAAAGTGCGAAGGAAAGTTCTGTGACCACAAGTCACGCCAATTTAACATGTCTACTGCGAGTACTACTGGCCTGCAAACTCCACGCTCTACTGCTTTGTTCGGTTGGCTGCAAATCATGCTAGTTTTAACACTGATACAATGTCCAACAAATACAATCGAGAATAAAAAAGCGAGCACTGTTGTTGGCTGATTAGAAATAAATTTTGCGTTAAGGATCTTATTGTTAGAACAGAAAATTTTAATTCAAGTATCATGCAAATAATTATTTTCACAAAGGAAATTTACTTTGCTCGTAAAATGTTATAATGAATATTTTATTTTGCATATTATTCTTCGTTTTTTTTTTTTTTTTTTTTGCATTTTAAAATCTCTAAATTTGAATCTCAAGATCTTTCGTAGAAATATATTAATTCAATTTTTGTCCAACAGTGTTTACGGGTTCCAAGAAAGAATTTAAAGAATTTCGACGACCACATGGCTTTTCTAAATCACTTCAAAGAAATTTGGTCGGACAAGCTAGACTCCATTCTAAACAAAGCGAGGATGTTTTAGCAGACGTGCTCCCGCAAATAACTGCTCCCCCTAAATTTCAAATAACGGTCATTATATCCATATAGCCTTGTACGGATATCGTGAACCTACAAAAATGGACGACAATAAAGGAGCAATTACATTCTCCTGTCTACGATTCGCGTCTGTCTGCGGTTAACTAATTGCCTAATTTCCTCCAGACGATAAAATTTTAAGATACGCTTTTGAACCAATGATTTCTAGGATTGATCCATCGTTAGTAGAAAGAAAAATTAAGTTGGACTTGATATTGTCCGGCTTTGAAAATTATTTAAACGAGATTGAAATTATTTATAATCCTATTTAACTTTAATTTCGAATCTTTCTTTGATATAATTTTTCTACGGAAGGAATAATCACCATTACTATTATTTTCATGATTGCTATTAAAAGGAATCTTCTGTTATAACCTCACTTTTTCGTGATAAGATACGTTTATTTTCGAAAGATTTCTAATGCCACGTTCATTCCTGAAAATAAAAAAGAAATATATCTCCGGTTGTTCATTGACTATAACGTTACGAAACATAAAACGTTCCATGCCTTGAACCGAGATTATCCTCTAAATCGAAATAATTATCATCGTCGATGTTTTATAATTATTCCTCGAAATTGCGTGTGAAAGCGTAATCGCGATTCCACGTAATTAAAAACCTATTCAACGGGGAAGTTAAGTTTACTAACTTGTTTGCCCCACGTTTAGGCGCGCCACCTTTTCCATATAATTATCTCGAGCGTACATTACTTTAAATTTTATTCCTATTGAGATTAATACGTGAAGTTGTACCGTACATAGTGCAACAAACTGCTTGTGTGTTATTACGTTGCAATGGCAAAAAATTGATTACTATAATGACAGTAAAATTCAGTATGTAATATATTAATTTTAATATAATCACTATGCATCAATAACAATCATATTTTTTATCGTGTTAACCGGTAAAAAGGATTGAGAATAATTTATTGTAATCATTTTCATCATTTTAGATATAATAAATTTATATTTCGCTGTTATTATTTATTATACAAAAATAAAAGTGATAAATTATTTAATGAAATGGACGAATAAATATAATTGGATTTCGCTTCGAAAAACGAGTATTGAGAGAAAAAAAATATGATAATTTTAGAAATGGTAAAAAGAATTAGATCTTAGAATTAGAAAAAAAATCTCACTTTTGATCGTTATGTCCTTACTCTTTGCTCTAAAAATATTAGAAAATATTAGTAACAAAAAAAAAAACAGCAATAATATCGTTATGCAACGATATTCGATGGTAAAAAAAAACGTGCAAGCTGTCGCACCGTGTAAACGAGGCATAAAGTTCTGTGAAAATCCATCATCCGGAGATGTAGAAACGGTTTCGAAGAAACTATTTCAAATTACAACCGGCACTTCGGTAAAACACAATGGATCTTTGACAAGAAGTAAATAAGGGCTTTGAAAGGAAATCGTGGCTTATATGAAATATCACAGATCCGGTTGAAGTATCGCGAAATTGCGTGAAAAATCCTCGAAATCATTACGAAATCAGGAAGACATATATTACGTATCAAGATGTATCAATTTTACAGTGCATCTTGCGTATCACAAAGTATGAATCTTACGGTACCTCAAGAAATATGGATCTTACGGTGAATCAGTGATTAACGGTGATGATACGAGTTCTAATCACGGCACATTTTGATCCCATCGCATTGATATGGAGTTATATACGTCTACATAATTAAACATTTTCCTCTCTTCTTACGTACTAAAAAAAATTTTTTTTTCAACTTTGTAGAAATTTATTTTTATTGACTTTAAAAAATGCAAAACAAAAAAAAAAGTTATTGGTTTCGTTTCGTTAAAAATTTTCCAATAATAAAATAATTTAATTTGGAATTATTTGCATTGCTAGTTGAAATAACCTAACCTAAATGTAATCGGAGTGAAGCATTCGTGCGCATGCGCCGCATGCACCGGGACATTTAAAACTGTCAGATAGGGAACGGAAGATAACATCTGGAATCAAGCGTACCATTGTCGATTTCATTGAAAAAGGAGAAGGTCTCCTTTCAGAGGAAGTCAGGGAAAAATCCTTTGGCCGGAATTAATTCCTGAAGAGCGTTACAATGTGACGTGTATCTTGAAAGCGCACCTGGATCACACGAACATCTGGTTCCTCGTGGGGATAACAACCTTAGCCATGGATTCCTTCTGCGATTCACTGACAATGAGTCCATTTACGGTTCTTAGACGAGGGGGAGGGAAGGTTGCTCGACGCATGGCTTTATTCAACGCCCCTGTTCTGAAACTTAAACCCGGACACGTGCTGAAAACACGTCCCGCAATGCGTTCACGTTTCGCAATGCATCGCTGCGTACCAAACGTAGACCAGTAATGCGTCACTTCCGATTACTGGGGACCAACGTTACGTTAAATGTGGCCTGAATCATTTCGATCTTGTGTAACTTGATTTAGAAAAAGATGATTTCGCGTAGAAGTATGTATTGTCGTAATCTGATGGTGTATAATACTGAAAATATTCTAACCTAACCTATTATTCATCATCGTAAAACTCATTGCAATCTCTCCTCAAACGAACTTTTATTTTCCTCGATACCGTTTTAATTTCCACAGGCGCTGATTGTAATGTTTCATCCGCACGATTATGTGAACGCAAAATCGAAGAAAAAAAGCGGATTATTATTATTAAGCTGACAATGACTTTGACACGAAATCCCTTCTCAGAGGAAACATTATATCCCCTTGAATAATTAATCGAAAAGCTATGTAATTACACCATTAAATTGCGTAATCTTATGATAGCGTATACTCTAATTAAGAAGTCGAGGAAGTGGAAGGAATTTCTACCGGGTTCTGCGACTCGTTTTACCCCTCTTTTCAAGAAGCTACTTTTTCAAATAGACTTTTCCAACGGATACGGCAATCTTCTATTCGATTGTAATCTGAATGCAAACACGAACATGCAAGTCGCGTTAACTATGTCGGATACGGGCGTGGAAATGGAAAGTGGAGGAAGCCCGTTTGTGCAATTCTTTGTTGATTACGAGGGATATACGCGTTTGCAACATTTCTTTTCCGGAGTGCACGCTCCCCTGTATATCCTGTGTCTATCGTGTACAAACCGAGAACGAGAAATCACAATCACGGTTTCTATTGAAATTTATTTAAACGTAATTTCTAAACTGATTTCAATAATATATCTTTTGTTCAAAGGTAAAAGAAACTTCAAACGTTCAAACACTCTCTTGCGAAATACTTTACTATATATATTAACTATAACAATTGTTAATAATATTAACAATTTGACATGTTGCTTCTATTATTTCAGAAGAAAACTTTTTCAAATTACAATTAAAACCAAGCAAAAACTTTCTCAAACCTATTCTCAAATCTTAGTACATCCTAACCTAACTTTCACTCACTCGCTCGCTAATCTATTAAAAGATTATCATTGTCCAAATGTACATTCCATGTTCGAACAGCCATGTGAAAAACAAACTTTACAATGGTTAAAATAGAAAAAAAAAAAATATACGATCTAAAAATTTAGGTCTCTTCAAGACTAGGATCGTCTAGAATAATCGAAGCATTCCAATTCGATGGGCATGGAGGCGCTCGTGTTCACTAGCAAGCGCACACGGTCCTTAAAGGCCGGATTCGATGCGCAGCATGCGTGCATTCGCATCGGGGCGGCATTCTTAAATCAATTAGCGACGACCAAAAGAACCAGCCGACCTTCGATCAGCCGACCACTCGGCTACCGTGTCCCCGTTGCCGTGGCTCGCTGCTATTACCGCCGCGGGGCGCGCGCCTGGTATCTTTGTCGAACTTTGGAACGCTTTTTGCGGACGAACCGAAACACGTCGGTGTGTATTTCCTTCCTACTAAATGGCTACATCCTTCGTCCTTCTTCGGAAGACCACCAACCGCGAACACGGTGGAACGCGAATCCTCGATTTATTTGAAGTCTCTAAGCCAGCTTTTTCCCCGCCTCCACGGGACGCCAATGACGGTGACCTATGTACGTTTCGAGATAGTTCTGGATAAGGTTATGTTGAGATCTTTCAATGACATTATTACGAGTTGTTATAGGGAAAGATTTTTAAGAATGTAATATACAATCGAAAATACACGTGGTATTTTAGAGTAATGTATAGTGCAACTTAACCTCTGAATCGTCCAAAAAATTGTACTTATACATCATTCTTTATAAAAATGTAAAGAAAAAACTTACAGGTTATTTGATCATTATAAAAGGAATTTTACGATTCGAAGAAGATTGAGAATTACTGGTACAATGTAAGGTTATACCAATCGAAAAATGTCAATTTGACTCGAAACGAATAACACGGAATTCTCGTTAAAATTTAGAGCGTCGTAATTTTATATTACGCATAGATTGGCGCACGAGTTCCTTCAACATCGAAGCAATATACGTTACTTGGAAGTTCGTAAATTAGCAAGGAGAACAACAGAACGATACATTATATGCGTTACTTACGATCCACAAAACAAAATAGAAAATACAAAAAGGCGGAAAGCGTAAAATTGCCATTTACCGGTAAATCATGCGTAAATTCTAAACGCCCACCGGTATTCGAACGTTGGAAACGTCGCAGGCGCACTAGTTCCTGAAGACGTAGCATGGAAGCCCGTTACGAATGACATAACGGCAACTTCGATCTTGCGCCAGCGTGGAGAAAACGAGGCAAAACACGGATAATGCCTCGGACCGCGGCAGTACCAGGAAGGGACGATATTTCGTTTCTTCGTCGGATCGTTGCGGTCGATTCCTAGATCAGCAAAGGGGACAAATCGAAACGGAAAAATAAAACGAACGGTGATGAGGATCAGGCAAAAGGGCTATCGTGAACGAACGGTCGTGATCCAGCCACAGTTCTTGGTGAACAAGAGAAAAAAACGCAGCTAAGAAACACGCAAACTGAAATTATTTTGATGATCTGCGTTTCGAACGGATAGAGAAAAATATTTATCTTAGATCATTAAACAAGTATTTCTCAGAACTGTCTCTACAAATTGGCTAGTATAGTTTTTCAATAATTAATACGAATTTACAAACAAAAAATTTATAGATGACTCCAATGTAATGATCTATTATTTCAATTTTAATTATTCATTCTAATAATTCATGCGATGCTAATTTCCTAAAAAAGCCGAAATATAATCAAAAAGAAAAAGAAAGGAAAATGAACAAAAATAATAGGAAAAGAAGCTATTGTCTCCAAAAATAAATCAAAGAGAAATGCAATAACCTGTCACATTCCGAAGACCGGCGGCTCTCGCAAGCGTAGTCCAAAGAACGCGACCAATTATAGCCAGAAGAAAACCGAACGGTTTCCGGCGTGTTCCATTGGAAATTGCATGGCATTCGCTAATTGCCCGGCAGAAGCTCGCTCGCGCACACGCATCGATGCCTTTCCCCCCTAGTAGAAGGCCGGCAGAAATCAAAAGACCAGGTCTCTCTGGTAACATTTTAGGTCCGTTTAAACTGTATCGTAATTACTCGAATCTCCGACGTAACTCGTGGCGGCTGTAATAACGCGAGATAATTTTATATGCATAACGCATATCGGTTAGCGGACGATACCAGGCCACACACCACATTCACTGGCGCGGTTAACTATAATTTAAAAGCGTCTTGTTATATTTCTTCTCACGTTTCTCGTTACCCATTGCACACACCAACGACATAACCTATACAGGATAGTAAGACTTTTTCCCTTATGCACATGCATATCGCTACTAACCGAGGACGAAAATGCGCGTGCGCACGCATGCGCATGAGGGTGTAATATAATTCAGCGCCTCGCCCGGCGAATGGCGGATGGCAGAGCTTTTCGTTCGACCGATATAACGCGCGAATTACTTGCACGTAATATATTGCGAAACAAAGCCCGTTAACGTCATGAAACGGTAAGCTGCAAAGTATTTTGTTTAGTGTCTCGTAACTTATACTGTCCACGCACGACTTTGTAAAGAAGCAGGATAATTGAGTACTCGTACGAAACGACTGTTAATACGGCCGACCGTTTTTACGCGCGCCAAACTTGAACGTAAATCTGTCCGGAGCGATATCTGAAAATGCTCGAGCTAATTTATGGGTTGGATCAACTGTGCGAATATATCAATGTATGCTGCATACATTATTAAATGTAACGTGAAAACTTGATATGCACTTATGTTGTGTTTGGCGGTATGTAATATACTCAAATAAGTAGATAAAAAATGCTGGATCTGTGTAAATTGCAAATTAAACTTATTCGAGTTGTGTATTACCTTGTTATGATTTGAATTCCAATTAATTCCATTAAATGGATGATATTAAACAATTATTCAATGATAAAGATTTAAAAATCTTTTTGATTACATAAAATGAAAGAATTGTAATTAAATTTAATATTTAACTTTCTATTCTTTTCAGATGATGCCACTTAATAAGGAAAAAGTAATAAGATATTATGAAAAATTATAAATTTTATTTTATTAATTTATACTATATAAAGGTAATTTCCATGCAATTGATTTAATATACTCTTTAAAAGTTAAGTCAAATACAATTATTGTTTCTTTTTCTTTAAGTAAATCAAATAATAACCATATAATGTAAATTGTTTATTTTCTATTAATTATAATCAAACGACAAAATAAAGAGAAACATTCTATATAAAAATTATAATTTCATTGTAGTTAAAGTTTTGTTTTGTTATTTTCATAAACGACCCCCGTTTATATCCATATCCGGTCGCCTATTCGTATGCAATTTGCAGCTACTTGACTCAATAATTTGATGTAAATCATGCGTTGCAGGGTCAGATTATTTCTTCACTTTGCAAAAACCAATTTAGTTTACTATTTTATTACTGACATTATTCAGCTACTCGCTGCATCATCCATTATTCATTATGTAGCCTGACGCACGATATATTCATCAAACTTTTCACAGGAAAAAAAATTCTGGCACTCAACTTGGAAACATTTTTCATGCTAATGATTCATCATTTACAATAATGAACTAAATATCAAAATAAAATTCAAATAGGAATTTTTTTTTAATTTGATGCTGTCTTTGTAAATATGATAGAAATCATAAAAAAAAATTAATTGCTAATTTTAATATGATGAAAATGTATGAATAAGAATAATGAAATGTAAATGTCAGTCCCCTTGTTAATAAATTACATTGGCACATTATGAACAATCATCAATAGTCGTTCCCATGTCTGAATATCATTACTCTCAAAGCAATTGAGCAGTAAAATTTGCATTCAATCGTAGAAAGTATTATTTCTATGCACCTAATGTTTCTACACAAACCTGTCCCCTGAAATATTATCATAGGAAATCATATAGAGTCTTACGATATTTCTCTTGTAATTTTCTTTCTAAGTTTCATGTTTTTTTTCTCTGTTCAAAGGAGTATAATTCAAAAAAATAATTTATAGATTTACTGAAAGATAACAAATTGATGATTTATTATTCAATTATTATTCAATTGGAAGAATATATAATTGTCATTTAAGGATTGCAATAAATGCAATTTTTATTAAATCAATATTGAACTATTTACAATACAATTTTCCAATAGAATCTCAAATAAAACTAAATATTAATATTTAGAAATTAAACTATATTATAATTAAACTGAAATTTATCATATAATTAATTGCATTAAAATACATATAAATAAAAAATTAATTTTCATTTATTTCAGGATGGTTTTCTGTGATATCTGGGAACAATACAACGGGCAGTGCAAGGGTGTACAGAAGAGTGGATTCCTTGGTACGAGCAGGGGTACCAGCGTTTCTTTTAGCCGCACCTTTAAGGGCATACATCTTGACCCACTCGAAAATGGGTAAGTGAGAATGCCACGAAAATTAAAGACGTATACACATATTAAGATTGGAATTCTTCGCTGTATCACGCGTCACACACATGCACAATTCTTCAGGGCATCTCGTTAATTATACGATTCGTAAATTAACTTCTTGCACCGTCGCATTTCTACCGTTGATTAGCGTCTCTTCGAGGATTTAATTAAGAGCACGAGACGAGAATACAGAACGAGAAAATTGAATTGAGATCGAAAGTGAGAAAAGAAATGCACTCGTATATGTATAAGTATTCGATCATTTGGTGAAATTCGATTAAAAAATTTATATCGCGTTTAAATTTTTTATGTAAAATGATTATTACTTTAAATTTGATATTTATGACAACCATTGTATAATTTCTTTAAGTTCACTAATGTTTTTTTTTTTTTTTAATTACTTTGAATATATATAACTTTGATTACATATTATTTAATCAAATAAATTCTTATATTTCACGATAAAAGTGAAATTTGATTAAAATACTTATAAATATAGTAAAAGAGTATTTAGATAAGGAAAAAAGTATTCAAAAAATCAAACTAAGATAGTCAAAGGTAATAGAAATAAATAATGTGAAATATGAAAGAGAAGGTAAAGATAAAAAGAACTAAGAAAGTGTTTAAAACAAAACAAGAGAAGATTCAAAATGAAAAGAAGGAAAAAATAACAGATAATCACTATGAAGCGAAGAACAAGTTAAGTATGAGAAAAGAATCAAAACACCATAAAAAAAATTGCTGGAGAAGGCAAAAAAAGCAAGAGGCGGAAAAAGGAGCAAAGGAAAGAGAAATAATGACACACGTGAATGTAATATCGGTTGTAATGTCAAGCAGCAACGTTCTTGACCTAAATGCATATAAATATCAGCGTTCATACCCTGACATGGTAAAAAGAGAAATATGGGGAATGCGCAAATTATACGTTCCAAGCGGTAGCAGAAAGTTAAATGCGGTAAATGGAGTATATAGCGGCGGAAACACACAAAGCAATGATATAAGAGGCATAACAGAAGGGTATTCAAGTTTCAGTTTCTGTTTTACGCTTGAAATTGTCGATATTTCCATTTTAAAAAGTGAAATACCACGTATCTTGTATAAAATAAGAAATTATATCATCTACAAGGGAATAATGAGCGGATTGAAAATATATTTTTTTAAATAACTAGATACTTAGTAATATCTTGGTAGGTTATTACACAGCGTTGAATGTCTGTAGGCAGTGCCATTCTATTTGCAGTCACAGAGGAAATGACATTGCATTAACTATTCTAAATAATAGAAAAGAATAGAAAATTTGATGGAATTTGAAGAATAATAAAAAAATTTATTATACTCAACTTATTTTTTTCTTTGACAATTTAATAGAGAAATATTTATATTGAATTTGTAAGTTTAAATATAATTTTTCACTTTCTTAGAAATCAATATGTAGTAGATTTATATCAAAAATATAAAATAAAGAATCTTAATTTGTTTCTGTAATTTCAAATACTGATATTAATTTTTCAACTAGAAATTGTTATTGCTATAAAATTACACGACATCTTTGTAATCTTCCTTTCTGAATGTAATATTATACTTTTCTCTCCTAGTTTTAAATCAAAACAAAATGTGTGGAAAAGCTTCACGACCGCAATTCGCAAACCGCAAATGGCAAGAATTCCACCTGCGACCGCAAATAATTTAACCGCAATTGGAACTGTTTCGTTGACCAAAAATATGTACATTGAACCTAACTCTATCTTCTTTCAAAGAGATATTAGTTAAATTCACACGTTGTTCAATATTTAATTCTTTTTTAATCAAAAGATCTTTATTAATTTACAGAAAATGGCAATCTACGAGCTCATTATACAAAGACCACGATCAGAGCTGGAGAGATTCTACGATTAATAGCGGTTTTCCAAGACACGCGAAAGTGTAGTACGGTTTCCTTCGGAATTTCTGGCAGCTCTTCCGAAAAGGATCAGTACGCACAATGTTTGGATCCACATGGTCGTGAGGTATTCGCTTCTTTGTCGGCAAGAGGGGAATTCTATGCTATTTGCCAGAATGGAAGTATCGATACCGGAAGCGATGCAGTACTGTACAAAGTACATCATCTTGCTAAAAGACCGTTGCCTCTCAGGGTAAATATATTTTATTTTTTTAATTTCCTTAATTACACTTGATAATATCTGTTACTATCATTTTATTTTATTTTCAATAATAATTTAAATTGCGTATATATATATCTGATATAATATTTTCTTTCTTATTCTAATACAATTTTTTTAAAAAATTAAAAAAATCATATGATCTGTTATTTTATATTATATTATATCATATGATTTGTTATATTTTGTTATACACATTTAATTTCATTATTATTGTTCATTTATCGATTAAATTATCAGAAGAGGTAAAAATTTACTATTATATAGTCGTATCGATAATATTGTAAAAAATAAAATTATTATTATTATTTTTAGGTTCGCTTAATAGCCGGTCCATTACCTGTACCATTGCCAAGGGAATATGGCGGCTTAATGCAACTGGAAAGTTCAACTCGAGGTCCAATTGTTTTAGGATGCATTGTACCGGAAAGACCTGTTCACAATCCTGAAATGCTTGAGTTGGTTGTGACCGGAAATGGTGCACCAAGAGTGAGAAGAGCACGATTAGGTTATCCATCAGAAGCTAGACTTCTGGCATCACCGAAAATGCAACGATTATTATCTGCCTGCAGGTAAATTAATTATAAAATAATATTCCATTTCTAGAAAATAATCGATTCATCGATAAATCGCTTTCATGCATACATACACGATGGGATAAAAATATATGCAATCACTGATAGAAAATAATATATCGTACTATATTTCGTATTACCATGTTATTCAAAGGATATAAAACATTTGTAAATATATATTCTATGTGGCTTAACCTGTTCTTCCACTTCAGCCGGGCTGTCGGAGATCGTGCAACGGAACCAAGAGTGGCACCTTTGAAACTGCATCCAGTCGGTGAAAATCTTAAGGAGATGCATTTAAAAAAAATCAAACCGAAACCGGAAACGAAGCCAATATTGCAAAGTCTGAAAGATGGATTGGAACAATTGAAGAAAAGCACCGTTCGAGAAAAGAGTCAAACCAGACAGAATTGTCGAAACGGATTTCTAGATCGAATTTCGAAATTCGCTCAAGGCAATCGTAGCAGGAACCCCGCGAAAAAATCAGCTTCGTTCACGTTTGCAGTGAAACCGGAAATTGCAATGAGATGTCAAGAGCGTTACTCCAGTTTAGAGCCAGAAACTACCTCTCATCCGAATCATTCGAATTCTTCTAAACAACCTGTACAAAGATCGGCATCCACCAGTGTTCTAGAAATGCCAGCTAATGTTGAATTACAACCCAATTATTCTCGTGTTAGAGATAGTCTTACACCAGTGCCATCCCTTCCCAAGTTAACTAGGACTAAAGCTGATGACATTTATGCGGAGATTTGTGAGAACGCGGCTGCACAGGTCCAAAAATGTCCCGGAAGTCATGTTATGGCTAGGATCAAAATCGTTGTAAAAGGTCGTGATTCGACTACAGCTTTGCCAAGCAAAATTAGTGACAATAATAGATATGCAAACTCGATGGTAACGACTGATCAAATTGATTCGATTATCAGCACGGAAGATGAAGTTATTTACAATACGATATTTTGAAAATGGAAAATTATTATTATTATTATTATAAGTTAACCGGCTGTGTTTGATGATCGAGAACTCGTTGATCGTTTTTTATCAACGTAGAATTAGAAATTGAATCTGTATTATATTATATAAAAAGCACTATGAAATAATATGTAATATTTTAAAAGTTGTAATAGTTGCATGTACATATCTTTGCCATATATACTAACAATAGTAATGAAAATGAATAAAGTTCTAAAAATGAAAAGTTTTATGTTTTTTTAAAAAATAAAATGAAAAACGAATATAATACAAACAAAAATCTGAAAAATTTTTCTTAAAATTTATTTTATTAGAGGAAAAACAAGATGCAAAGAATAAAACAGATTTATAAAAAAAATTTATGAAACATTTATTTATACTTATTGCCTTTTATTTTACTGGAAAATATATATTACATTTTCTTTCTATTTTTTTTCTTTAAAGCTTTAATTTTATAAGAAGCTGTTTTAAAAGATGCATTAGATTTTTTATTTCTTTCTTTCTTTTTTTTTGGAATTTCTTCTATAACTTTTTTCATTACATCAATAGCTTTTTGATTATCTTCATTTAATTTAAGTTCAATATTAACATCAGGATATTTTCCAGAAAATCCTTTTGGAAATAGCAGTTTTGACATAAGTGATGTTAATTGACGTTTTTTTATTTTTAATTGATGTTTTAAATCTGCTTGTTCTTTTATTCTTAACTCTAAATCTCTGTAAAATAAAATTATTTTCACAAAAGAAAACGAATATTATTAATTGTTATTGAATTTAAATTAAAAGAAATCTTACTCTTCATCCTCCTCTAAAACCAAATCCATATCTTCAATTGCTTTACGTAACCAACCTTTTTGTGAATTATCTCTACGACACTTCAATTCCAATTTATCAATTTCTCGAGCAATATCAACTCTCTCTTTTACAGCAACTAATAATTTATCTACTACAGGAAACATCGGTAAATCTTCCGCTAAAATTAAAATTATTGTATTACTAAAAATATGTGATATTAAAAATGAAAATATCACGTCATAACTTAATTTCTTTACTTACTGCGACCAAGTGTTTTACATAATTTACTATAATATTGTTTTTCAGAAGGTTCCATCATAAGTACTGTTATGCCATTTTTTTCTGCTCTTGCTGTTCTGCCACTTCTATGTACATAACTCTAAACAATAATTATAAACATAAAATTTAAATTGTCAAATATATTTAATAATATTGTATTAATTTGATAACAAATGTTCAATCAATTTACACATAATTAAAATTTTTATTATATCTATTTATACATACCTCACTCGTTCTGGGAACTTGATAATGTATCACATGTTCAATATTTGGAATATCCAAACCTCTTGCAGCTACATCAGTAGCTATTAATAATCCATTTTCATCCGTCTGAAATCTGTTCTTTTTTATTATTTCAAAATTATATATATTAAATAATATTTACCTTTCAAGATTTTTTAATCGTTGTCTTTGCTGCATACTTGCATGTAACGGTAAAGGTTTACAATCAAGAATTCCAAAAAGAGTACTTAACCGTTTTACGCAACCAATACTGTTACAAAATACTAATGTTCTACCATTATATCTTTTCAAAAAATAATAAAGATAATAATCTTTATGATCCATTGTACAAGCTATTCTACATTCCGTTAAATTAGCGGTAATACCTAAAAAATAATTTTAATTATGTTATATCAAATGTATTATTTTCAATTATATGATAAAAAAATTTAAATTAACCTGATTTTTTTGTAACATCAATAATTTTTGGATTTTTTATTCCTACTAATTCCATAATTTTTTCTAATTTTTGACCAGGTGTAAGTTTTTTTATCTTGCTTTTAATATGCTTTCTTTTTTTCTTTTGTAAATACTCTGGAATATCATGTACCATAGTTAACGTAGCAGAAAATACAAATGTTTGTCTTTCCCTCAATTTTTTTTCATTTGTATTTATTTTTTCCAATAACTGTTGCAATTCTTGGAAATGTCCTTTTTCTAACATTCTATCTGTTTCATCAATAACCAAATACCTGTTGAATAATATTATTTCAATGACATATATTGTATGTATTTGAAATAGATCATTAATTTAAATAAAATATTTAATGAAACTTACTTAACAGAATCTACTTTACAAAGATGTGGATTACCATACTGTATTAATTCCCATAATCTACCAGGTGTTGCAATTACAATTTCAGGACCTTTACTTAATATTCTTTCTTGTTTAACAGCTGCCATTCCTCCTAATACAACAGCTATCTAAATAGAAATATAAATATCAATACTTAATAATTAATATTTAAACAATTTTTAATATTATTTATCAAGTCTTACTTTAATATCTATATATTTTGCTGCTTTAGTCAAATGATCTTTAATTTGAATAGCTAATTCACGAGTTGGAGTCAATATTAAGGCATATAGTGGTTTTTCCATATAATTTTCTGTATTTGTTTCATTAAATTTTATATTATTAATTACACGTACACAACCTATATTGTTTTCATTAACACTATCAATATTTTCTTCATAATCAGATTCAGAGCTATTATCAATTTCTATTGTTTTATTTTCAGAGCATATCCAACCTTTGTTCTCAATAATTTTATTTTTTTCTTTTTCAGATTTTACATTTAACTGATCAGATTGCTTATTTTTTAATTCCAAAATACCATTTATAATTGGGATTCCAAATGCTAATGTTTTGCCACTACCTGTTTCAGCAGCACCTAATATATCTCTATGACCTAATATTGCTGGTGGCAAAGTTAATGCTTGTATAGGAGTTGGTTGATAAAATTGTTGATCTTTTAATGCCTTTATTATAGGAGTAGATACACCTAATATTTGCCATTGTTGGGTATCAATATCATATACATCATTTTTATTCTCATTGCATTCATTAAAAAACTGATTATCATTATTAGAATTAATATCTAAATCATTTCTTGGAGATAATTCTTTTCTTATTTCTTTATCATTTTTTTCTTTAATATTTTTTTCTTTAATCTTTTTTTCTTTAAGTTTCATTTTTTTAGTTTTCTTTAATAATGGTTCAGTATCTATGTCATTTTCCAACCATTTATTGGAATGTTTATGCTTTCGTGAACTCTATTACAAATAAATAAATGTATGTTCATAAAATATACATCATATATATATCATAAGTTATTAAATAATAAATTTTCAATAATAATAAAAATTATCATCGATTAATAATTAAAATGGATTAAAAATTCAATATTATTGAAAAATATATTTCTTATTTTACCTTAAGTTCTTTCTTATCATTTTTATCATTGTAAATTACAATTTTTGTTTTATTATTTTCTTTTTCCAATTTATAATCAGTTAATTCCTCAATACCAATTAAATCCTCAACATTACCCGAAAATACAGAACCTTCTAATTTTAATGGTTTCCATATACTTAGATTACTATGTTTCTTTTTTGCCATAGTTTTTATATTAATATTAATATAATTAATATTACAATTGCAAAGTTATTATATTTAAATATATATAATTTTAAGAAAACCTGAAAAACAGAAACACGTGGAGAATCAACATTAGCACACACAATATAAATGTACTTAAACCTTGAATGAATGCTTGAAATTATATATACTTATTTATATACTTTTTGATATATAAATAATAGTTAACAAATATAAAAAATAATCAAATTACATGATAAAATATATCGGAACCGTCTCTTAAGCGAATAAATTTTACAAAACAAGTATAAATGAGAAAAACATATAGTGAGAAAAGGATAGAGATCAAGTAAAAATTGTGGAATCAGCGCCATCTCCAGAGTGCCGCAAAAGAAACTCATATATAAAGGATAGCAAATAATGAGAGAAAGATAGAGATAAAATAAGAATTGCCTATTGGTGCCATCTCTTGAATGTTTATAGAAACATGTTTTCTGAAACTACTCAAGAGATAGCACTAATTCTTAATTCTTATTCTACTTTATTATGTCTTCATCACTAAGAGATGGCGCTAATGGATAATTCTTATTTTATATCCTTTTCTTTTTATTTGCTGTCTTTTATTTATGAGTTTCATTTGCGGCACTCTGAAGATGGCACTGATTTCATAATTTTTACTTTACCTCTATCTTTTTCTTAGTATTTATTTTCCTTGTCTTATTCAGTTTAAAATTTAATTTTGATTTCAACGATTACAATTTTATTCTGAATTAGTAATGTAAAAAAAATAATATTAAAATAAATAATTCTTAATGTTCTTAAGATATAGAAAATAAAAATATATTAAGTAAATCTATTGTGTATAATATAGTATAATAATAGTATATATGAAAAGTAATAGAACATTTCAAAACTTTATAAATAAACTTTCAAATTCAATCATCTTTTAAAAGAATTATATTATTTTTTAATTATAATTAATAAAATTAAGATATACAACAAATGAATATTCAAAAAGATACAAATGAAAAAAATGTTTTGAAATAATTCAATTATATATAATTTTATAATAACATTGTACATATAATATAACAATGTACATATAAAAATTAAAATATAGCAAAAAAATATTTTGTTAACATTAATAAAATATGATAATTGTTTTTTTGCATAAATTTATATAAATAATAAAATAAATTTATTTCAATAATTTGGTATATTTTAATAATTTTATATTTCCCATTATTATAATTTTATTATTTAAATATATAATTAAATAAAAAGATAATACTTATTTAATAATATTAACTACTATTAACAATTTATATTTATAAGGAAATAAGTATTATGTGCATGTAATTCATTTAAAAAATTATGTTTTTATTTACAAGATTTTTGTATATAATAACATATAAAGGAACAAAAATTAACAATTACCTATTTTGATTTTCACCATCAGCACTTGAATTATTTGCAAGAATTTTATTATCTTCAGTTAATAAAAGTTTCTTTTCTTCTTGTAAATCAGTTTCCTGTTCTGTAACTAAGAGTGATTCTGGCATTTTCAATTTTTTTAATTGCGAAGAAGTTGTATCTATCTCTGTATTTTCAAATGACGATATTTCAGAAGTTTTATGTAACATTAATGATTGTACATTAGAGATTGGTAAATTTTTCTGAATTGGCAATAAAGGAGCCAAAGGTTCCAGAATAATATTTCTGCTTAAATATGTTATTCCCTGCAAAAAAAATATATTTATTTTTTTTCATATCTGCATATTATTAATATACTTTATGTTGTAATATAATTTTATTATATTATAATAATATATATATAATTTTATAATATAATTTTATGTTATAAAATTTTATTACTTATTATTATTTTATACCTCTGTTTGTAATAAATTTTCTGAAATTCCTAAATGAATTGCACTTTGGTTTGGAGGAAAAATAGCATGAATACAATACTGTACATAAGGAATTAATTGTTCACTTAAACATTCTATAAATTTGAGCATATTTTCTCTTTCTGGAGCTGCAAAAGCCTGAAAAATAAAATAATATTGCAAATATAGATTTATTTAATTAAATTATAAATTAAAGATATATATTTACTTGCTGTTCTTGTTTATAAAAAATTAATATTGATTTTACTACGTTTTGTAAAGATTCCTGTAAAATTTTTGTACAAAAAACAGAAAGTGCTATTGGTGGACAAAGTCGTATTTCATTGAAAGCTGATATAAGACCATTACAATATTCAGCTAAAGGATAAAATTCTACCAATTGTTCTGGTGGATTTTCCTATAAAATTAATCCGTAATTTTTATTCATATTATTAATATGCAAAAAAAAAAATATTATATATGTATATATATATATAAAGACAAATATTTACTTACTGATTTAATTGTAGTAGTCATTTTAACATTTGTCTTTTGTATTTTATTAATTAATGTAAATGACTCCATATCTTTTTCAAATTTTTTTGTAGTTTTGCGAACACTAGTTTCAAATTTTTCTCCGATAACACGTACAAATATATCGCACATTCGACCAGTAAAATCAACACCTACTCTACCAAATGATAAACCAAAATATGTACACTGACCCAAAATAGAATCTATTGATGTCACACCAGGTAAATCTTGTTCTAAAGTCATTAAAAATTGTGATATCTAAAAAAGAAAAAAAAAATAAAATTATATTAAATATAATTTTATATTCATATATATAATCAATAAATAAATGTTCATTATACCTTTTCTTCAATCCAATGATAAAATATAGCACATTCATTCACTGTTAGATCTCTTCCTGGTTCATCATCATTAAACATAGCTTTATATTGTGTTATTATATTAAATAAATATATTCTTGATAATTCTATTGTTTTTGTGATATGAAGATTAGCTAAATAAAAATATTAAATATTATTAAATTATCTATTTAATAATGTTTCATACAAAATTAACTTACAATCATCTTTGGGTATAGCAGTCAAAAGACTTTGAAGCCAACTATCACGAGCTTGTAAAAATTTAATACGTAATTCTGGTTCTGTAAAAGCATCCATTGATCGTAATAATCCAACAAGTTGTAGACATCTTGCAAGTGGTAAGTCTCCCCTTAATGAACCAACAACTTGTCCTACCATACCAGACCAACTACTTTCAATTTCTGCCACTATGGACTAAATTGTTAATAAACAAAATGAAAATGAATTTTTTATATTTTATAAGCATGTTAAATCATACCGATATAATTGGAATATCTCCATGTTTAGTTCCTAATTGACGTGCATATTGAGATAATTCTAATGCTTCATTATATTGATTACTCCTTAAACAAGATTCCATTAATTGAGGCATTTCAAGTACTTCAAGTAATTCTGCATTTCTTGTTAATGTTAAGCTATTTATTCTTCTATGTGTATTTATGTCTTTTGATGTATCACAAAATGATTGGCACTTTTCCACAAATTTAGGTATTTTTTGTACAAGTCCATCAAGTCGATTTTCAGTTTCATTGAACTTAAAATTAAATAACATATTTTTATTATTGTGTATTTTAATGTATATGTGTTTATTACAAATATATTAATATTTAAATATATTAATATAAAAAATATTAAAATCTATAATATTACTTGTTTAAATATTTCTCTAGAACTTTCTGCTGTTTGAACAAAAGTTTTATAATTTGCAAACACTAAGTCTTGTGTAGTTTGTAATACTGATGTTTTCTCATCATCTAAATGATTAGGTTCTTTATCTAAAAAAATATAAATACTTAAATTCCGATTTTAATAAAAAAATTAATTAAGGAGTATAAGAAAAAAATTCTTACTAAGTTGATCAACATCATAACCACCAAGTTTTGATAAATATTGATAAAAATCCGGATTTTCTTTCCATGATTCTATAAGAATAGACAAATATATACATATTTTTAATTAAAAATTAATTTCAAACAAACAATGTAAATACATTATAACATATTGAATATATTTTTCACGAAAAAACAAAAATATATTACCTGGTATACCATTTGGAAATACAAGATTTATAACATTTTCAGTTTCGATATCCATTTTTTATTTAAATAATACATTTGTATATTCCATAAAAATATTTAAATCATTATTATGAATTGCATGTTTCATAAACACATATTACACATCTAAAATCTTGTTTTAATCTTACGAAAATATCTTGATTGTACTAGTGCAATTATTGGCTGTTCATTGCATCAATGATATGAAAGTTCAATAAAAAAAGTTTAGTATTTTTAATTCTTAAATGAATTATTAATATTAATGGAATTGTAAAAAAAGACAGAATTTCAATGATAATTGTAATAAATTTTCGTCAATTAATTGAATAATAAAATATAACAATATATAATTGATAAGAATACATGAATAAAATATATTTACAATAATATTATTAATAAATTTATTTAAAATAAAATTATTTTAAAAATAGAAATTTTTAAAACATTGAAATTTTATACTTAAATATTTTTATATAAATCTAATTTTTAAAATAAATAAAAAAATAACATTTAAAATAAAAATTGAATCTTTTGAATAAATGCAACGATTATGTATTAATATTATTATTATATTTAATTCATATTTGTAAACAATATTTATATTTTAATTTCGATTTATGTAAAAATTTTTCTTAAATGTATAGATATGTTACTTAACAGTATATGTATTATATGTATATGTGATTATTACATTCATATAGTATTTAATTATTAGCTATGATACAATTTAATTGTAATAAATAGTAAAAATTAAAATTATCTATATTGAAGATTAAACGATATTTTTCAATATTAATTTCATTCAATACAAAATGATATTAAGCGTTCTTAAACAGGTAATTGTATATATTGTTTGATTAAAGTAAGGTTATATATATATATATATTATTAAATAAAAAATATTATTAATATAATATAATATTATTTATCATAATTTATATGAGAATAAAATGAAATTATATATGTAGTTTACAACATATTATCGATGTCCGCTATTTAACAAAGGAATAAGATTTTATGGTATATATGAACCACCATATCTAAAGGTAAATGTTTATATTATTATTATATTGTTATACTTTATATAAATTATATAATATAATTATATTTAATATAATTTATTATGCTGATATTATGTTGATATATCATACTTATGATATATCAATTTATTTTTATTATTATAGAAAAAAGAATATGAAATACCAATTTATCCTGTTTTAAATATACAAATTAAAGGATATAAATATTCTCTACTTGAAAGTTATCAAAGTTTTATTCATAAAATAGCAAAGGTACTTGATATTACTATTGATGACAGGTAATATTAATTCTAATTTTTTTATAATAAATTATTTAATATTATTTTAGTAACATATTTATTTTTATAGTTTTGCTTTTCCTCATAAAGAATTTAAAATAAAAAAATTTAAGAAAAATAGTACAGTAATTGATGCTGAATATCATTTAAAAATTTATGAGAGAGATATACAAATATCAAATATATCATCTACATTATGTCCTATTCTTATTAGGATATTAGAAGCAACATTACCTGAAGGTGTTTCATTATCTATACATGAATATGATCCAATTCTAAAAAAGAAATGTATAATCCCAAACAAAGAATTGCTTGATCTCAAAACAGAATTACAAGAAATGACAGAACATAAAACAAAAAAAGATTAATAATAAAAAATTTAATATTGATTATGTAAGAATATATAGCTTGTTTAATTATAATTTATTATAATTTAAACAAAATATTTTGCAAATTAATAACACAAATGAATTTCATAATTCATGTAATGAGATATAAATATTTTAATAATAGAATTCAAAAAACTTTTATTGCATAAAAATTATATATAATACAAAAGTATATATATTCTTTTATAAATTTTAAAAATATGTAAATACAGTCTTATTTATATATATATATATATGTATATATTTTTTTTTTTCATATTTGAATTTTAATCTTTTTTTTTATAATAAACCAAAGTGTACAACTTTTATTTTTGAACTTTCTTCTGGTCTTGAAGATTCCTTTATTTTATCGTTAATATCTTCTTCTTCTAAAAATAATATATATATTTGAAAAATATTATGATTATTAAACAATATTACTCACTTGATAATGGTTGAAAATCTTTAAGATAATCTTCATTTCCAAGGCATAATGGAAGGCTTTCTGCTAACTCACGTTTGGGATCAGTTAAATGCACTTGACTAATTGTAGAACGTTTTTGTTTATGTGATTGCCCCTATCAAATTTGATAAAGAATAAGCACATATATAATAAAATAAATATTATATATTATTGATTTTTAATATATTATTTACATACATGTAATTATGTAAATAATTATTATATAATAAATAATACTTACCGTACCAGGTACCAATATATGAGTCACTGTATCTGAAAATTTAACCTTTGGTTTTTCATTTGTTGCTAATGTTGTATCTGTGAAGGTAGAAAAGGGAGTACAGGATATAGAATTAGATATAGGAGATGATATAACAGGTAGAGGTGGAATGTTAGAAGATATCTTAGATTCTTTATTAACACTAGTATTTGTACCATTTTGTGATAATACTAATTTTGAATGTCTTTCAAATTTGTTTTGTATACCATAAGGAGTAGAAAATTGTGAATTACTTAATCTCAAATTATTAGTAGAAGAATGCATATCAATATTATCACAACTTCCATGAAGTGAAATGCAATCAAAATCATAATTAAATCTATATCTAGAAGATTTAATATTATTATATTTAAATTGATCTTGTAAAATATTAGATGTTGAATTTTGTTTTTGTAATAAATATGAATTGACATTTCTTGTTTTAATAAATGAAAATTTTCTAACAGACTCATCAATATCTGCTAATCCAGATGTACTCCTAGATAAACGAAGATTTTTTTTTGGAAGACCTTGAAAATAATTTGTAAATGAATTTGTTAAAGAAGGTGGTGGTGGAATATTAAAATCCACTTTTTTTGTTAGACTAGATTGTTGTAATTTCATATTAGAATTATCTTCACTATTAAAATTTTTTAAATTACTATTGCCAGAATCTTGTACTTGATTTTCAAGAAAATTAAATGAAGTAGAGGCAAGATTACTATGATTGTTATGAAAATTAGATGTTGATTTATTTATTACAATAGAATCAGGAAGTGCTTTAGACATAATATCATTCATTATAACAGATGATCTTATGCTTTTTAGAGGAGATGAAGCAATATTTGAATCAGATTTAGTAACTAAATCATTAAAAGAATTATCATATGAATTTGAAGTATCCATACCAACTGTACTGAAAGATGTAGACATAATATTATTATCTATATTATCTAATGAAGATCTTAATAAATCAGAAGAAACATCTGATGTAACTGATTCATATGTTGGATTATTAAAAGGAGTTGACATAAAACTGTTTTCTTGTATTAAATTTGCTGTTGTTGCATTATTAGATACATCATCAAGAGAAAATTGCATTTCACCACATAAAACTTTGTTTAATGCAGTATCTACAGAGTTTTCATTAAATCGATTAGATATTCCGGTTTTTCGTTCATTTAAAGATAAACTTCCAAATGAAGTTGTCATTAAATCATCAGAAATATTATTGAAAGATTGTGAATTAGAAGACATTGTAGATACTGGTATTGAATTTGTATGAATTTTATACAGTGGTTTGTTAAAAGATGTTGATGTAAGAAATGTATTTGAGAGGGAAAGATGTGATGAATGATTAAAAGAAGTTGTGACAAGAGTACTATTAGGCATGTTGAAAGATGTTTCTAAATTACAGTCAGTTTTTGCATCAGATGATACATCAGTAAATGATGTGGATAACAGATTTTTATGAAGAGGATGTGGATGGAGAACTGGTAAAGGTGGAATTTGATTATTGGATTCTTTCTTATAATTATGATTTTTCGATTGTTTCGTATCAGTCTGATTTTCTTTTGAAAAATTTTCACTTTCATCACTGCAAGATTCTTCTCCTTTATCACTTATTGAATAAGAACAAATTGAACAGGATGCTCTAGAACACGTAGAATCTGAAATTTTCAGAGTTTCTTTGTATAATAGTTTATAAAATAAAATTTTCTGTAAAATATTTAATTATATAACTCTTACGTGAACTATTGCAGCTGTTTGATCGACTTAATATACGTTCGGCATTTTCTTTTGCTGCAGTTGCCATTGCTGTATCATTTACAACTAATGCATAAAAATGTATATCCATAAAAAGATCATGATCATTTAAATCTATAGCAAGCCTAAAAGCTTTTTCAAACATATGATACCTACAATATTTAAAATTAGTTTTATATATTATATGACTATATTATGTTTTTAAAAAATAAAGATATGCAATACCTTAATAAATGATGGAAAAAACGTCTTGTCAAATCTCTTATTTCATCTCCATATTCTTCTTCAATAGCTTGACTTATTGGTTTGATAGGTACATGGAAACTACCCAAAGCATTCTGTATGAGATCTATAGAAAAATAAATTATTTGCATTATATAAAATAAGATAACTAAATTGTAAAAATATATCTTACTTTCACGTTCTGTTGTCAGTGGTAGTTTAAATAAATAATTTACAATCTGATTTAATGCATGCATACATGCACGAGAATGAGTATCCCAATTCATAGCTAGTAATAAAGAAGTTGCTTGTTCAACTTGTGATAAAGATAAATATCTTTTGACTAATACATCACCGGTGAAAGAATTCCCTTCCAACATTTTTATAACACCAAGAGATCCTCTATTAATATATTATATTAATATTTTTTTATTTGTTATTTGTTTTATAAGAAATGTTTATAACTCATACCGTTGAAAAATTATTAACAATAAAGAATTCCCATGATTATATAAATTAATATAACAATTTAAATCATTTTTTTTATTCCATTCCATACGCAATAATGCTGGCTGAATTCTACAATGTAAATAAATATAAATTATTCAACAATTTTTATTAATTTAATAAAAAAAGAATTAAAATAATACCTAAAATACGAAGATAAATCAAGAATATTAGCTTGTGTTGCTTCTTCACTTAATGTTTGACTTTTAATACAATTTAAAGCAATGTCAAAATGTTGAAGTTGTCCTTTATCATTTCCAACAACAAATATTATTCCATCATTATGCCATGATGACAATGTAGGTATCTTAAAAATTGGATAATTTAGAGATATAATGATTTTTTTAGTTTTGTTATTAAATTTTATATATATGTTCATAACTTACAAAAACTGCTTTTACACTAGTAGTAGTAGCTCTAGTTTGATCATAAATTATAATAGAACCATCTATACAGCATAATAACAACAATTCTTGAGTTGGTGAAAATTTTACACAACTTGTATGTGTAGGTAATGGGATAGATACTACTGCTATTCTTTGAAGTTTATCTTGTTGAGAAACTTCATATGTACGCCATTCTATAGTTACTTCTCCCTAAATTATATTTATGAGTAAAATGCTTAATTGGAAAATTAATATTATATTATTATTAATAAATACTATTACCTTTCGCGATACTTTTTGTTCTACAGAATGAATAATATTATCATTGCATACATCAAACATTATACATAAAGGATCAAATTCACTACGTATATAACAAATTAATTCTAATTTTACTCTAAAAATAAAAATATATTATTTATAAACATTTTTATTACTATGAATAAGAATTCAAATGTTTATTAAATATTAAAAAATTAAATTAAATAATTTTATACCCTATTAAACGATAAAGATGTATGTTAGCACGATCATGTTCTTTTACAGCAGGACTCCAAGGATAAACTTCATTCATAGTAGATTTCCACCAAATTAATATCTAAATTTGTAACAGTTTATCATATTAATATAATATATAAATATTATATATTACATATTAAAATTAAAAAATAATAAATAATAGAAATTACTAATTATGATATATGAAAAATAATTTACTTTAATTCAACAGTTTTTAATACAAATATAATTACCAAATCTCCACATTTATTGGTCTGAACTTTTTTATCCAATCTGCGACCATTAGGACCAAATAGATCAATTGTAGACAATTTTGGTTCAAGTTTATTAATTTTATCAAAAACATGTCTTTTTGATCTTGTAAAATGTACAATAGTTATTTGATTATCATTATAAGTGCAAAGAATATAATTTTTAGTGATTATCACTGTAAATATAGATAGTAATTAAAGTTTCTTAATAAATAGTTTCTTAATTATAATTTTAAAATAATTTTAATATTAAAATTATATATATATAAAATTTAAAAATTATATAAATAATTTCTTAATTATATAAATATAAATATATATAAATATATTAATTATATATAAAAATAAATGATTACCATCTGATATATGATCCAATAATTTTCCTATAAGATATTTATCAAAAGTTATTTTACAAATGTCACCAGTGTCTATATTAGCTTGTATTTGTATTAATAATGCATTATTTAACATTAATTGTAAAGTACAATCATTATACCATTGACAATATACAATTGAATTATCCTTTAATTGTTCCTACAAAAATCAATTCAATGTAAGATTATAAAACAATATATATTTTTTAGTATTTAATTGCAATTTTACCTCTAGATATTTAATAGAATCTTTCAATTTATTTCCTTTTTTATTTGTTGGGACATATATCATACCACGTTTCTGACAATAAGATTTTTTTCCTTCTTCATGTATATGATCAATACGTTTATCGTGATATCTAAAATAATAATATGAGATTTGCTTTTATTATAATAATAATAAAGATAATTATAAATAATAATAATAAAAATTATTATATAATTATATAAATATGGATAAAATTATTATCTTATAATAAAAATATTTTATAATATTATATTTTCTATTTAATTTTATTAATATATTTAATTATTAACATAATTTATAATACAAATAAATTAATCTATTTTACCGAAATGCACCAAAATCTGTACTCTTTATATTGATATTATCGTCGAAAGTCCATAAGTTTACTTCTCCTAACAATGTAAACATTATAAAATACTACAATTCTAAAACCATTGAATATTCATATCAAAGTATTCACAAAGAAACGTCACGTTAAGCTTAAAAGAATTAAATTGAATTATATTAGAATTAAATATAATAATATTTAACATAAAAAAAATTAATATTTTATTTACGATTATTGGGACTTGTTCTTCACCATTTTATTACAGAATACTATATTATCGGTATATCATTTCGATTATAATTATAAAGTTAACTATAATATTGTTATATAAATTGTTATATATGATAGTGTTACACGAAATTGAAACATTTTAATTATTAATGAAATAAATTTAAATATCATGATAACAATAATAGTTCAAAAATCACAATTATAAACGAATTTTTTAAATTGTTTTTTTTATAAAATATCATTTAAAGCATTTTTTAATATCTAAATCTTAAAAATTTTTTTTATAGATTTCGATAAAAATAAAATATATTCTAAAATATTTATATAAATATATTTCAAATATTTATATATTTAATAGAATATTCATTTAAAAAATAAAATTTTAATTTTAAAATTTATATATTTAATATATTTTATTTTTTAAATCAAAAATATTTGAATACAGTTTTATTTATTTAAATTTTATAAATATTTTTAAGAAAATCTTCAAGGTAAGTGACCTAACAATATAAATTTAGAATAAGAAAGAAAAAGCAAAAGTAAAAAAGGATTAATATATAGGTTATTAATTTGAAATAAATAAAAACTTAAAATATTTACCTTTTTCATTAAAAAATTTAAATTTCTTTCTTTCATTGAAAATATTTTTAAGTTTAAAACGATATACATATAGTACTTACATATATCTTAATCAATTGAGGATCTTATTAATGTAATCATAATAATCGTTTGTTATTTTCAAAATTTAAAATCGAATATAAAATTAAAAAGAAAATACATGATATTAATAATTTTTTACTGCTATATTAATATAAAAATATATAAAAATTGAAAAACTGAAACTGAATCGAATTATTAGTTATTAGTATTATTAATAATTTCTTTTTTGTAATTGCTAATACAAGTGATATGTAAACCGATAAACCATCCAATAAACCGTGCGAATATACCATATGTCACATGTCTCATAATAATACTTCGATTCATATAGTGTGCATATGATTGCAACCGTTTACATCACGTAAGTACTTGTATTACATTTTGTATTCTCAGGATAACTTTTATTATCTGAATATCTTAATTAAGATTATGTGTATATATATATATATATGCATGCTAATATTTAAACTGTTGTACAATTTTCTTAGATATATATATATATATATATTATTTAATGACATTTTTAAATATCTTACGGAACTCTTATGTAATTTATATTGTATTGAATATATATATATTTTTATTGAAAAATCTAATATAAGTTTAAATTGTTTAAACTTAATATTTTTATATATGTTTTGATCTCTACAATCAATTTTTCAAAATTATTACATAAATATTTTTATATATCAAAAAAGTCGATTTCATTTAATAGATTAGAAATATTCATACGTATTTAAAATATACTATTATTATATTATTATATATATAAAAATTAAAAATTACAAAATAGTAATAAAATTCATTTCCATTAATGATACTTATTATAGATTACTATAATAAACGAAACGATAATGAAAAAAGCATATTATCCTTATTCGAAACAAAAAATTTGTTGAGGTTAAATTTAAAAAATTTTTAATATTTTATAAATGTCAAATAATAATATAAGTTATTAAAATTATATAAGTTTAAAAAAGTTAAAGTTATATAAATTAAAATAATATAAGTTATTTCATTAGCAAACAAAGATATTCTATATACATATAAACAAAATTTTTTTCTTCAAATTATTTTAAATTAATGTAATGTGATAGATTTAATTATTAAAATAAAGATATTATCTTAATTAAAACAAATTATTTTTTGTTTTGAATGAAATGTATTAGAAACAATACTATACATATATACATATTATTTTCTGCGAGTTTCGATTTATCGAAGAATTGTATAATGAATAAGCTTTTCATTATCGATTTACCGAAGAAACTGTATAATGAATAAACTTTCGTATGTGATGAAACTTGTTTCGATTCCGCTAATTAAACTTTCTAGAATTGACTATTCTTAGTTACTATGGATTTATATATAGTTTTAATTGTATTTATTTTGTACATTCATTGGAATATATCTACATACTTGATTTTGGTTATAATCACATTCGTAAGACCTTATAATCATTTAATATTTTATAAAATATATAAAAAATATTTCTATAATTATAATTACTATATATATATATATATATATATAGATCTAATCTATCTATAATTTTTTCTAAAATTAATTTAATTATAAATTAATTTTTTTCAATTTGAAATATAAATTCAATTATCAAATCTTAATTTGAAAGTGAATTCTTTGCATTTCTATCAATTTTACTTTGAAACGAAAAATATTGATATATTGAACGCAAAAAAAAAAATGTACAATATCAACAATTTTTTCAATGGAAATAGATTTTTTTCAGTTGAGTTATACGATATACGAAACAATACAATTTTATTTTGCAAGAGAAAAGAAAGAAAAAATAATCAAACAGAAGTTACACTTGTTTATGCATCGCATTCTAAACTTTAAATGATTTTGAAAATAAAAAATATTTATGTCAAGGCATAAAATCATATCAATATCAATGGCAAAGAGATTGAAAAAATTTTAGCTTTTTTTTTTTACAACAGATTTATATTTGTCAAAAAAATATTTTTTATTTTTTTTAATAAATTTTTTTTTAAAAATAAATTACATTTATAGAATAAACATCAAGATTAATGATCAGATGTGCACTTTGCATTTTTTTTCTTGTTGATGATAAACGGGATTAGTGACCTAACGATAAGCTTGATTATAAAAATTATATTTAACTTCATAGTATATCAGCTAAATTATATACTTCTTTACTCAGGTATTTTCAAAATGCACTTTTTATGCAAGAATAAATTTTAAAATTATTAAAAGAAAAAAAGATTATATTTTTCAATAATAAATAGCATAATCGAAGATTTTAAATATAAAAATATTTTTAATTATTTAGAAATTAAATATTGTTTAATAAATTAAATTTTAAATAATTAATAAATGGAAAGGATTTATAATATCTTTTAGAAAATTTATTCTTTATTTATAAGTAATCTAAAAGTATAATTATTTCTTCAATATATTCTATTATCTTGTAAAGAAATAATGTAAAATATCTTTAAAAGTAAGTACAATTCTATGAATTTGCAGATAAACATTACAGAAATAGTATATAGAAATATAAATATATACTATAAATACATATCTTACAAAGTAAAATCTGAATCTAATCAAAAGATTTACAACCATTTAGTTAACTTTAATACAATAACTTTAATACACAATTTAATACAAATTTAGAATAAAATGAAAGAGTTGAACATTTTCATTTTTTTGAAAAGTTTCATCAAAAGTTCTGTAGAAAATTGCAAATATAAAAATATATTATTAAAACAATCAAATTAACTTTTAGATTTTTTTATCTGCAAATATTTTTGACAAAATTTATATTGATTTTTATTCAGATAGAAATATAATTGTGTGTATATATATATATATATATAATTATTTTCATTATACTATTTCAATTTTAATCATTTTAAATTATATTGTAATAACAATCTATTATATTAAAGCAACACGATTATGAATATTTACATACGTATTATAAGTATACAAAGTACGTGTAATGAAACTCGGTCTGACAAACGAGTTAAATGCCTCTCAAACTTACATCTCTTTCAACAAGTTTTATCAACTTGCATTTACAATGTATATATCAACACCCTGTACATGACCGGTATCATACACCACCCACAGTATCTGCGTAGTCAGCATGCTCGACCCGACAATGTTCGGCTGCGCCACTCTGGTTTCCGCTCCCGTAAAAGAAGGACCTCGTAACGTCTCCTTCGTTCATTTACAACCACCTGCTCATCGAGAAAGCATCGGGATTCTTTTAGTTTATCCATCAGTTGCCTATTACTCGTAAGGAACGGGTGCAAGAAGAACCAGAATGAAGAACAATGCGACTTCCGGTCTTCCACTATCTGTCTGTGCGTCCATTTGCGCGCTAATAATCCTGATTTCCTTCACCGATAATTCTTATGCTAAACGTGAGTAATATTTTTATTTTATTTAATTTTCAATATTATTCAAATTTATTTATTTACTTTTTTTTGGAAAATATATTTTTAGTAAAAAACCAAACCTGTTAATATTATTATTAATTATTTTAAAACAAAATTTTTCCGATAATAATTATTCTTAAAATTTATTTTTTCGTGTTGAAAAGATAAATTTTCTTAATAATATTTTTGGATGTATTGTATTATTATTTTTTAACAAAGACACAAATAAATTTATCTTTGTATGGGAAAACTAGTCACGCAATAAAATACTTTAGAACATGCAATTTCGAGATTCACTTTCGAATAATAGAATTTTGCAATTGTTAACGAATAAATATTTATTTCGCTTGAAATTGATTTAATATTATTAATATGAGTTTTCGAAGAATAAGAATATGTGAAGTAAAATATTTTGATAAAAATTTTGATGTATAATATTATTAATATTATTTTACTATTACATAACATATTACATAAATAATTAAAAAATATTAAAAGATTAAAATTAATTTATTTGAGCCTTATTTTTTCTATAATATTATTAAGATTCAAGATAACAAGTTTAAAATTTTTTATTTTTACGTAGAATAACACATTACAATTAAAACTTCATTTTCACAACAAGTTTATAAAAGTATTATTTATTATCTATAAGTATTGTATTTTTAAATTAATAGAAACATAAAATTATATATTATTCTTCGAAATATTATTATTGCAATTTAATGCATCTTTTTATATTTTATTATTAGTTAGATAAAAGTGAAAATAAAATTTTACAAAGTCATTACTAAAAGCAATTTATATTAAGAAGAATTTTATTTGCTTTATATATATTAGCTTTATATATATATTAAAAAAATAAATATGATATAATTTATAATATATTTTAATAAAAATGATTTTTTTTATATAATATATAAAAATATATAAAGATTATTTTATACATCTATATTCTTTATTAACATAATATCAAAATATTAAATAATTTAAGATATTATCAATTCAAAGTTATATTCAAATAACTTTCTTTAATGATTTTTAAATGAGGATATCTGAAAAGTTTTGTAGAAACTTTATTATTAAAAATCGATTTTAAACAAAACTTTTTTAACAAAATTATATATTAAAAGTTATTTATTTCAAAGTAGCACAAACAAAATAATGACAAACTCAAAAATATCAATCAAGTTATTAATTCTTATTATACTATTCCCACCATTCCATTATCATTCCATTTTTGCAATATCTTCCTGTCATAATCAATTTTCTAGCTTTTACATAGATCATAATTAGACATTCGCGAACATTTCCATAATCCAATTTGTTCCAGTCAAAGCTTAATGAAGATACTCATGATTCAATGTATTGTACAACTGTTGATCCCTGCAAAGAATCATGGCGCCCGTTTAGCGAGCAAAAACCGATAAAAATCGTATTTTCAACAATTACTTTTGAAAAAACGAATTCTTAAATAATAAAATTTAAGAATTTTTCATTTCTTTCATTTTGATTTGCACGTAAAATCATTCTGATAATACAATGATAATGAAGTTGGTTAACTAAAATTAGAAACTTCTATTAGAATTTTGTATTGCTGAATATTATTCCTATTGGAAATTTATGATAATGTATTATCTATATTTCAAAAAAATTCTAGAAATGGTTTTGCAGAATAACTTTTAATTCTGTCTTTGTATTAACTTTTGAAGGAAAGACATTTTGATGCCAATAATGACATCAAAAGTAATATAATTCTAAATTTCATAAAACAATTTGCAAAATTACTTTAAAGAATAGATAAGATCAATATATAGTTTTTCAAAAGAAGTATTTTGAAGATAATCATAATGATATTCAGCAAATAAACAAGTAAAATAATAATTTTATCGCGATCAGTTTTAGTTTTGTCAACTTTATTGCCAGATCTCATGTATCAAATGAAAAAAAGGTGCATAGTATTCGTGAAACCTTTGATATTCCTTCCTTGCAGGAGATAGGGAACTTGATTTAAGAAAAACTTCATTCTATGTCGCGTGTGATCTCTAAGAGCAATCGAATGAATAATTCTCGGCTGTTCAGTGCAACCTGAACTTAAATTAGTTCCATCGTGATGGCAAACAAAGATTATCCACTCAATGTTACGCATTAATCCGAATGTTTGATTATAAATGAATGAATGAGATATCGAAAAGAAAGAATGTGTGTATAAAGTTATGTGGGTGAGAATAGTAAAAAAATCAACGAGGGAAATCAGAAATGTGATTGATTTTTAAATTTTCAGAAAGTATTTGTTGAAAGTAAAGAAGGAATATTTAGTATTTTGAAAATAAAAATGTATTTAAAAATTATTTTATGTATAAATTTTTAATTATAGAAATAGATAATATATTATTTGAAATATTTTTTTAGAGATTTTTTTCTTCTTTTTTAGAGATTTCAGAAAAATATTTTTAGAAATCTTTTTGTATGTAAATTAGTATGTAGGAAGAAATACGAGGCATTTTGAAATTATGAGAAGAATATATTTAGAAATTAAGATTTTTTATATATAAAAATCAATTCTAAAATCTTAAAACACCTACCATTTATTTCTAAGAAAAATTTTAATATTTATAATTTTAGCATTATAATTAAAGCATTATAATTAAATAAATGAATAAATTTTAATTAATTGCATTTACTTTCTAAAATAAAATTAATGTATCTAAGATTTTCAAATGAAGATGTGTTTATTACATTGAGTTTTAACATTCTCATAATTTAACTGGAACGATAACATTCATATAGAATAATATGGGTATAATCATTTGTTTTGACTTTAATACCTAGTTTATCGAACTAAATACCTGATCTGTTAAGCTAACTACATGGTTTTGCATACTATATAGGTTGAAACAAAAATGAGAAACAGATCAGAATTATAAACGAAAAGAAAATTTTTGATATTTTTATTTAATGCAACTAATATTTCACATTTCTCATATAATTTCACATTTCTCATAATCTTTTTTCATTTTCTCATATAATTTATTTTGATATATTTATTATATTTATTTAGGTTTAAAAATTGAAAAATATTAGATAATTATTAACTAATTTGTATATTATTTTGTTAATAATAATTTTAAAAGTTCTTATTGCAATATCATCGACAAGTTGATTTTTTTGAGAACTACATTTACATATAATCAATTTCATATTTTCATTAATATTTTAATTTTTCTTTTTTTAACTTTAATTTCTTAGTTAATCATCTCAATGCAGTTATTTTAATTTCATTTAATTCATCTCAATTTTTTAATATTTATCTTAATGTTTATCATTTAATTGTCATTAAAATGTCTTATAATCTTGATATTTTCTCTTTCAACTTCTACCGTGAGAAGCTTCCATCTTGTTGAATTTATCTTCTTCGTTTCGTAAAATGTAATGTAAAAATTCAGTTTGAACTTACGTAAAAATTGACGAGTAGGAAAGATACGAACGAACACCATACAGTTTCATATTATACCCTCGGTGTTCGTGCGTAATTGGATTTGTTCATATTTGTTGATACTTCCGTTGCTAATTAATCGTGGATTTCCTTCGATCAACTCAATTCTCAGTTTTAAGTGAATCGCGGCTAATGACAACCATTTTGATCAATGTGAATCGAAAAAGATGAAGGAAAATGAAAATTTTATTTTGAAAAAAAAAATAATAATAATAATAAATTTTTACTATAAAAAAAATGTTTTTTACATTCAATATTTATTAAACAGAGTTTAAATAGAAATTATATACAAAAAATATGAAATGAGTTTAAAGGGAATTTTGGAATTTCTTCAAATAGCTCAGAAAATTCTCAAATGGGCTGAAATTTGAGAATTTTTGAATTTTCTAAAAAAAATGATATTGGTTAAAAATATTATATCTTCGAATTTGATATAAAATTGAAAATTTTCAGTTAAATATGCTATTAATTTCAGGAATATTTTATTCTTTCAATTCTTTCAATATCACGTGTTTTAACACGTGACATCTTCTTTTACAGGAATCTATCTTATTTATTTTTATAACAATTTTGTAATATTTTGATTACAATATATTGATATCATAAAAATAATTTTTTACATTAATAATAGCAAAATTTATTTATAATTAATATAAATTACAAGTAATTGATAATAATTAGTGAATATCTTGTTCTCTTCATCATTTGAAATTTGATAGATTATTCTTTTAAATGTTATTTCTATTTTTAATCTATGAATTTCTTTTCTTCTAATTTTCTAATATCTTTATTTTATTTATTAATTTTTTTTTTTATATATCACAAAAAGAAATAATGAAACAAATTTTCATATATATTTTCTTTTTCTTAGACAAAAATTTTCTTTAATTACACTATAGAATTTAATTATTTGAACATTAAAAATGATTATCGCTGGTTTTAATATTATTATAAGATAGATTGCACAAATTTATCGAAAATTGTATTGTACACAAGCTATGCGGAACGAAACGATTGATTTTTTTATTATTATAAAATTTTCTAATGTACTAGAATTGTTATGATTATTTAATACATATTTTTATTCTATTGACATAATTATTGGTATAAATTACTTGTTTATTGTTTTGAATAATAGTCAAACTATCCTTTTCAATATTTCTTTTTTATTACTGTCCATAATAATTGTTTCATGTAACCAATACAATATCAATAAATAAATATTTCTAAATGATGGAAATATTTGATAACATTATCGTTTAATATTGTAAAATAAAAGTAACAAAAGTCAGAATTAAAATTATAATTTGCAGACAAATTAGTAATAATGGTAGATATTAAGTTATTTGCTAAATTATATGATAGTATAAATCATATTACATTTATTTGTATGATCAAATAATTAATTGTAGAAAATGTAAATGCAAATTAAATTTATTTCAAGATTTATTTATGTTGTTGTTTGAAAGTTATAAAATTAATGCACGTTAAAAGTATAATATTTTAAATAAAGATATATTATTTTTATTATAAAATATGCGAATTATTTTTTAATATTAGTAACATTTTTTTCTTTTTCTTTAATTTTTACATTTATTATTTTTATTTTTCTAAAATTTTTTAAAAATAATTTTCTCTTGTAAAAAGATATCTTTATACGATCTCTAATTTTTTCAGAATTTTTAAATAATTGTTTTTTCCTGGAATTTTTTAGATATGGTGATAAATGATGGACATAAAATACTTTCATTAATATTCTAAGCTTAAAAGTAACTTAAATTTACTCTAAAGTAATGAAAGTAAGGAAATAATAATTAATAATATAAAATATGAAATGTGCAATTGAATTTGTATTAATTAAGATTTATTTGATATGATTATTCTAAAAAATGATAAAATATAAAATAATAAAATAATTATGAAATTGATTTATACATATTTCAAAATAAAAACTTTTATATAATTATTATTCTTTTTGAAATTAATAAAAAATAATTTATATAATAACATAATCCTGGTTTTCTATGAAGAATGTTTAATAACCTGTGTAATATTGACAACAAAGAATATAAATAATAATAGAGATTCATAAATACATTCTATATTTCATTTTTTTCTTACATTTAAACTCAAATGTTGACAAATGGTTTGAGTGCACAATAAAATAAATCATACTAGATAAATAAATGAATATATCATTTAAAAATTCTAAGTATATATTATTATCTAATTCATTGTCAAAAATTATTTAAATATAGAAAAGACTAGAAATTATTTGAAGAATAAAATTAAAAGAAAAATTATTTTACATTATTTATATATTTTATATTATGTTAGAGTAATGTTTTACTTCTTGTTTTTTTATTATATTTTATTATATTTTAATTAATTTTCATTATTGAATTATACATTTTTATTTATAAAAACAATTGATTGACATTCGTTTTTGTGAAAGTTTAAAACACATTTATGCTATGTTAATTCTTAATAATTCTTAATTTTTAACATTATAATTTTTTTAATCATTTTAGAGAAGTATAGTAAACTAGAAATGCAATTACATGTTCGAACTTACAAGTTATTAATTATCAAAAAACTTTTAAATTAAATTATAAAGCTAGAAAATATTGTGTGAATTTTATATCAACTTGATCAAAAGATTTAATTAATCATATTGAAAAAGTTACATTTAAATAAAAAAAAAAATTTTTTACAAAGAGAATATACTTCATCAGATCTTCATAAATGCTCTGAAAAGTTAAAATTCAACGAATATAAGAATTGAGCTTTTATAATATTTTTCGAAAAAATAACAAATTAAATATTTTTTAAACAATTAAATATTCATAGAAATGATCAAATATAAGTTAAATATTAATATTTATTGATTTCATACTGATCTACAAATTTCTATTTAAATTAATATATTAATTATTTTGTTGCTAATATATATTTTTGTATCTGTCTATTTTTAAATCATTTTAAAATTCATTTAATATATTCACTTTTAATATGAAATATTATTATTTCTAAATTTGGAATTAAATGTCAGAAATAATTGATAGATTTTATCCATACATTAATAAAAGATATATTGATAGAAATGACAAATATATTGTTAAAATTAATTAAATTTACTTTTCTTCTTTATTTTTTCAAAATTTATTTAATCATATTATTAGAATTGTTTCTTAATAATTTATTATAAAATTAAGTAAAAAATTAAAAAATAAAGATTGAATAGTGCTAAAATTTTTAAAAAAGATCATAAATAAAATCATAATAATCTTTATATCATCGACATATACATATACATATTTTTGATGTATGTTTTGTTTTCTTTTAAAATCTTATATTTTACATATATATATATTTATTTCCATAATATAACAAATATAATACAAACTTTCGATCAAAAATATAACAAAATTTCCTACTTCACATGAGATGCCATTATTTCCCTTAATCGTCTTACTCGTTGCAATTCCATTCGGCTAAATCTTATTACTCACGATAATTTGATGTATGGAAAGTATGATGGGAAAAGATTTTTACTTACCATGAACTCAAAAATATCTTGTACCAACTCTATTACCACTATCACAGTCAATATCATATCGGCTTATCATAATATATATATGTGTAATCTCTTACTACACTCGTATATTTCAGAATGTAGAAAAGGATCAATATCTGATTAAATATGAATTGGTTTAAATAAAAAAATAAAAAGAACCGTATTCAAGCAGAATTTACATCTTTTATGCATAAAAACATGATTTATTAATCTCGTAGCTCTTTCTCATTTTCTCTCTCTTTCTCTCTCTTAGCATTTCAAAGATGTTAATTATATATTTATAACTAATATATTTATAACAGTTAAATATTTATAACTACCATATAATTTTTTTTATGTTGAAGTTCATTTTTAAGGAATTTTTCTTTAGAAAGAAATGCATTCACTATTAATGCATAAAAAAATTAATTTATTTAAAAAAATTGATAAGATAAATTATCTTTGAATATGAAAAATTTCATTTAGAAAAATTAAGAAATTATTTTAACAATAATTTTATCGATAAGGTTTGATTGATAATAACAGCCTTTTATAATAGGTTCTCGTGAATCAATAATAGGTACTCACTTATTCTATTATAACGAGCTAATCTTATTTTACCTTAACGCAAAGCAAATTATTTTATTTATAATGATTTTTATAAATAGGAAATTATAATTGTTTTTAACATTAATTAATTTTTTATTTTCTAGTTTTTTCAAATATTTTTTAAAATAAAATTTATTATCAAAAATATTATAATTTTACTTAGAAAGAAATAAAAAAAGTAATTATAATTAATAATTATAATTACTAAAATCAACTTTGATTTATATATAACAATTATATTTTATAATTCATTCATTTTTATTATTAAAATATTTATATATTTATATATTTAAAATATATTTTCTAACATTGATAGAATCAAATTATAAATTTTAAATATAATATATATTACAGACAGATAATTTCATTAAAATTTATTTTTATAAAAATTTAAAATTATATCAAATCTATCTTTTTAAATTTAAATAATATGTATCCACTAATAAAAATTGAAGAATATGATAACATTCCTTGAAATATTACAATATTATATATCTTTTGTGCCTGACCAAAATCGATCTACTTCATTTAATATCTATAATCAAATTGTTTCATTTTCCTGATCATAACGACTCTATTCTACTTGGTTCCACTATATTGAATCTGTACTACTTGTTGAATCATTACTGTCCTACTTCACTAGCTATAAAGGCCTTCTACTACTTGTTGAATCATAATTTGCCTATATTACTGTATCTAGCCTAATCTCAAATCTCAAATATTTCTTTTTACCAATATTATCATTACATTAGTTCTGTTAATATTCTTATGTTAATATTCATAATTATTCTTTTATTTATTATAAAAATTATAAAATTAAATTTAATTAAAATTAAATTATTATTTTTTCTTCAAAAAATTTTCAACTCTAGAATCCTAATATTATTTGATATAATATATCTATTATCGAAGTTCCAAAGGTTAGAATTTTATTAGCAAAAAATTATTGAAGTCAAAAATTATATAAATAATATCTGAAACTTTGATCATTGATTTAAAGATTAGTATTCTGATTAATTTGTAAATATTAAATATTTCAGAAATTAATCATCTATTCTAAAAATTAAATATTAGTGAGTTCAGCAGATTATCAAAAAGTCAATATCATATTACTCCTTTGAAATCTTTAATCAAAAGATTGTTACAAATAACTAATCATCTTCTTTTCTGATTACTCTCTAGAATATCTGATTGGTTCATTAACAATCACAATTGTTAGTTGCAATACGAACTAACGTGAAACCATTGTTTTCATCCAGGTGTACCATGAACTTCATTTATCTCTTGCCTTTAATTGGGTAAATGTTACGTCTTTCGTTAGAACGATTAAGATTTGTATCAAACAATCGATTTAACTTTTTCAACGATATCAGAATTATCGAATAATATCAAACGTTACGTAACTTTATTAAAATTTTCATAACATTTAACATGGACATCATGATTTGAATGATTTAAAGAATTATTTTATTTTCTGGCTCATTCTTACTTTATTATCATGATACTTTCAAATGTTTCGAGACATAATAAAAAAATATTACCTACATATACTTAATGAAGTGGTAATCACGTATAAAACTGACAATCTCGTAAAAAGTGGAAATACTTTTCACGCAGTTAAACAGAATTAGAAGATCCTGGAAATTGGAAAACAACGGAATGCACTTTCGTTACGCAATAAAAGGAAACAATCATTAGATCTCTATTACCAGGCGAATACTACGTATCAACAAGTTCGTTATTTATCGAAGTACTACTGTTTTATCGATTACAGGCTAAATATTTTCGATCGTGAGATTAATGAATGGTACATCTCCGGTTTTTTTAAAAAAATAATTGCATAAAGTGTGCTCGTGATTTAAGGTAATTTTTCTTGCAATTAGTTTATCGGAAAATTGATTTCTGCACCAATCTTCTAGTTCTATAGTCTAGTGATATATTTGATATTTAGGGTTCCAAGTTTACGTGAAAATTTGAAATCATTAGAGTTTTTTTATGATTTCTTTTTTAAATTCGTATTATTTTCTAATAAAGTATTCTAGGTACATCTAAAATATTGAAAAGTTATGAAATTTAATCTTTAGAAGTTCAAATTATAAAAATTTAAACTTAAGCAAAGTTTTTTTTATAGATTTTCGTAAAGTTTAATATTCTAGATTTATCTAAAATATTTAAAAATTAGGAATTAAAAAAAAGAATCAATTTTTTTAAAATTTACTTTATATTTTTATTTTTGCATAGCATATCTATATGTATTTATTTTCAATATCTTAAATTTGTTTAAATATTGTTTATTAATATCTTTTGTTATATATTTGTTATATATTTTAATAAAGTTTTCAAGATATATATATATATATATATATATATATATATATANTATATATATATATATCGTTGTGAATAAGTTATATTAAATTTAAATATTCCTCTGAACATTGCGTTGTTAAATAAATATTAATAATTCCTTTTCATTTTGTAGTCAAAAATGTGTAAAATAAATAACACAGTAGTATCAATATTAGGAGTTGTACAGTAATACAATAAATCATGCATTGATTTTATTTTATCAAAGTAAGCACATAATAAGAAAAATAAATAAAATAATTAAGTTATTATTTAATAAACAAAAATATTTAAATTCATGTATTATTATATTACTATAATTTTATTTATATATATTGTATAAGAAATTTTTTGATTATACTACAAAAAAATGATTAAAAAAATAGGTAAAATACTAGATATCCATTGTTATGTCGCTCTTTAAATGCAGTAGGGATTCATAGAGTTTGTAGAAACGAATCGCTTTTATCAAATCACTCAGATCCAGGAAAAACGTCATTTCTATCTACAACGAGGTCGAGACCAGTTATTCCTTCCTTACTGTTGCTTTTCACGATGTTTTACCTTACTTGAAACTCTGAGATGTGAAAATCACTTTGAAAATTTAATATACGTTATGGAAGTAGGCACTTTTTATTATTCTGTCCAATTATTTTTTGGAAATAAAGAGTAAATTTTCACTTATAAAAACACATCAAAAGTGATTTTCCATTCACGCTTTATTTATATTTTTTAATAAATGTATTATTCAATTATTTTTAGAAATAAATTTAAATGATATTTCATTATAAAGAAAAAAAGAAAAAAAATATAGCAATTGATCTTAAATTAGCATATTATTTTACTTGTATTTTTTTATAAGTACTTTTTATAAATACATTATTTCTGAAAACATATTTAATGGAATTTATTTTATCAAAAAAAAAAAAAGAGAGAGAAAAAAAGATATTGAAAGCGATTTTAATTTGGCATACTATTTTATTTATTCGTTAAGTATTTTTAAAAATACTTTTAAAATAGTACACTTTAATAAATATGAATTTTATAGATAGAATTTTATATATAAAAATTTGAAATTAATTTTTATTTCAATTCATTCTATAGTTCACTTGCGTTATATGGGATTTTTTACAATTCTTTTTTTTTTTTTTTTTTTTTGTAATATAGAAAGATATATAGAAGTATTCGTATTAAAATATTTATGAAATTTTATAGATACATTTGTAAATATTTGAAAAAAATTTTTTTTTTTGTAAATATTCATATTCATAACGAACGAGATTTAGAATATTTACTTAATCTTCTCTTTAATCTATGGATTAAGGTCAAAATAAAATTAAAGTGAATAATATTGAATTGATTCAAATTTTATCATGTATAAAAAATCACTGAGTGTTTGTTTTATTTATTTGAATAATGAGAAGATGATTTGTTTGATTAAAATTAATCAAACAATCTTGGGCAATGAGATATTATATTTATTCCATCAGCGTAATCCATCAAATTTATCTTATTGGAAATTTTTTAATTTATGATTCATAATTTGCTAATATCCACTACTAATACCCAATTTGCTAATACCCAAGACAATTAAATTTTTTCTAATTGTCTTCGTAAAATGTTTATAAATTGAAAAATATCGTAACATTTGAATATGTGCAATTTGCGCGCCAAAATTAGCAGCGAATTTATTAATCGATTTTGTTAGGAAAATGTGAAATTTTCTCAATTGATTTTATTTATCATATTTTTTCATATTTCATTCACCGCCATTTTTCATTTAATTAACAATATAATTATAATATATTCATAATTTTCCAATATAATTTTATATAATTATTATATGAAAATTATTATGTAAATTTTATACTTTATTCCTAATGATTATTCCTGTTAATTTATTAAAATCATTAATAAGATATTAATTTTATACGACGTTTCCATTTCTTTTTTTTTCTTCTGCTTGCTTTTTTTCATTTCATCGTTATATTATTTATACAAATAGAAATCGCATAATGAAGAGAAACAGAAGTCAAGAATTCAATATTTATTCAATAAACACGTCGAAACACGATAAATCGTTTCTAAATATTAAATAATTGGAGGAACACTCACAGTTAATTACACAACACTTCCGAATACATCGGATTACAACATTAACAGCAGTATAGTAACAGCAGAAAACAACAGGAGCAATAATTTAACAATATCGCAATTCCATCAAGAATAAAACAGTGCCATGATGAATCAAGGTGTTAAACAGTAATAAAAACAGGCTGAAACGTGTACGTATAATTTGACACATCTTTCATCCAGAAATAATGGAATCATGCAAGCTGCCAAGCTCGTTCACACGCTCGATGTATGTGACTGCGATTCCAATTGGAACCAACAGATTAAGTTGTCCAGTCGTGGAATGCATTTCGTCCACGATCATAAGCACAAAGTGAGAGAGAAACGTTTTGCCATATCGCCTGAATGTTTCCATTTTCCATTTTCTATTTCTCATTAGACTGAAAACGATTTATCATTAAAAAGGTCTCCATAAAGAAATTTAATGTGTCTTTTTTAACTTTTCGAACAGGGATTTTTTTAAACAATGAATGCAATGATAGTTATAAATCTACTACTAAATGGACTGCCATATTTCGTTTTGAGAAAATTGTTGGAATCATGATTAATCGGTGAATTTTTATCATTGAAAATTTCTTAATTTATGAATGACATGTAATTTGTTAATATTCTCTTCTTTGCTAATATTCAAAATTATTCATCTCATCGCGATAAAACATTAATTCTTTTAATCTTGCTTTGTTTTGTAGAAGAATATTTGAATATTGCAAAAGATTGCAATTTAAAAAAAAAATTGAAAATGCTATATAATTGGATAAATATTCGAAATGATCTATGGACAATTTCTAATCTGGTTTCTAATCTATCTTATTTTCTTTTTAAATTTTCCTTATTCTGGACGGAGGAGGCGACAAATTCTTTGAATATTACAAAAGACACAATTCAACATGAAACAATTGATTTAAAATAACTGATCCAAAAATAAGAGAAATGGAAGAGGGATCATTTTTATGATTTTGTATATTTATCTCTTTACATAAAAAGCTTTGTAAGAGGATAATCTTTATCGGTAACGAGGTCTCTCGTGATCGAGCCTCTTTAAAGAGCTTTCGAAGCTTTTAAAACGTAAGAACAAGATGCGGCCGAGGAAAAAGGCTCGAAATCGTTGATCGATTAGAACCAGTCTTCAGATAATAATTGAGTGAATAAGGTTATAATTCTCTTTTTCTCTGATCCGCTCTCTCACCGTGGATCAATCATGTCTTATGCCGCGCTTTTTAATTTGACTTTTAATTTTGCCCTTTCGCGACACTTTTCTTTTTCGCATCTCTCTCTTTTTTTTCTTGTGTCACACTCGATTTATGATTCGCCATTTTACATAAAGTGTGAATACCATTCTATTTTAAATTATTTAAAGGGCGCATTTTACTTATTCTTTAACATGGAATGCGTTTTTTAGTGGATGGAGAATGAGTGAATTCGTGCAATTTCGATGTGAATATCATTTTAATCGTAATAATAAATAATTGTATGTTATTATGTTGTAATAATGATTAATTGAATACAAGAATTTTGATACAATAGAATCAGTTTTATATACGATATTTGAAAACAAAGTAAAATTTAGTTGTAAATAAATTTTGCTTTCATAAAAAAAATTAATATATCGAGTTATATTATTCAGTATGATTATTAATTAAGTTATACAACTTGTTGATAGGATCTCTCATTTATATTATAAAGATACTCATTAAAACAATTAAGAATCTTTTTCTCTTCTCTTTTTGTTTATAAGCTTTTTAGCTTTTCTCATAATATAAATATAAATTAAATATTTTATTATTCTTATTATTATTATTCCAGTTTCTGTTCTGAATGGCATTTGATTTACAATCTTCATTTACATTTTAAGAATACAACATTTTTCTTTTTCTTTATATTCTTTAAATTCTCTGCTTATGGATTAAAAACGCGTTACTCATTCTCCTTTTTCACTTCCGTCTAATAATCGATTATATAACTTTACTTTGAAAAGCTTTAATTTATGCTATTACCTTTATAGATTTTTGCATTTATTTAAATAATATTTGTCACCTTTTACAATGTTAATTTTTTTTAAGTTTTATTAATTTTAGATTTGTTAATTTTATTTTTGTTTCAGAAATTATTAATTATCAAAATCATAATAAATATATATATAAATTTTTATATGGTACATTATATTTTAATATTTGTAATTGTAATTACTTTAAAAACAAATTTTATTACTTTTAGTTTTGTTATTGAAATTTAATTTCATTCAAATATTTTGAAATAAAATATTTTGTATTACTTTTTCTTGAGAATTATTACGACCCAATTACTAATCCCTTAAAAGCTTACTTAGTTTTTCTATGTTTTCATTATGTTATTAAAGAAATAAGAAGTAAATTTGAAAGTGAAATTAAATTTTATGGTCTTGTTTATCATATGCTAATTCTTTTAAATTTTATACAGCATCTTGTTTCTTATAGTCGACCAATCTATTTAATTTACTTATATTCTATTATAATTCTTTTGAAAAATGTTCATTATATTTTACATAAATTATTTCTTTTATATTTTCAAACAATTTGATTAAAAATTTTCTAATTTATCTAATTAAATTATTTTTATAATATATAAAATTTTTTAAAAAATAATCTTTTGATTATTAAAATTTTATTTATTGACAAAATATATCAACTTATCGATCTTTTTATTTTAATGATTTAAATGAAGCTTTAATTTAGTTTGTAAATTATTTTTGCCTCTTTAGATGAATATAAAATGTTATTTATATAATATAAAAAAGATATAACTTAGGTTCTTGAATAATTTGTATAGTAGAGAATTATAACATATTGAAATATTATAGTATATTTTCAAGTTAAAAATTAGTTGAATGAAATAATTTGTTATATATAGTTAACAAAAATATAATCTATTGTTAATTGAATAAATTATATATGATTAAATCTATATGTGCAATAAATCTATATAATAAATCCATTAAATTTATATTAATATACGATATTTTTTCTAAAAAATTTTCATCTTTTTATATTTATATAAAAATCAATTACAAAAAATCTTGTAAATTTTCAACACTTATTTATTTTAATATAATAAGTATGAGATATCCTAAATAATATAGATGGATATTAGAAAAATATTAAATATTATTAAATGTTAAATATTAAAATTTTCTTATATATATACATTTATATTAAACATTTTATATACATAGATTTTTAATATTTCTAAATTTCCACTTTGATTTAAAAATAATATTTATTAATTAATCGGAATCAATAATATTTAATATGTGACACGAAAATATAATATTAATTTATTATCTTAACAGGTGGTTGTTCTGCATTTGGACATTCCTGTTTCGGTGGTCACGGCAAGAGATTTGATCCAAATATACGGGAGAAGATGCTTCAAGATGATGATACGATTATTAACAGTAGACATCGAGAAATAGAAGATTTAAATTCGCGTAATGAATTCGATGTTTCTGAAAAAAAGTTTGGAGGACAGACAGAGATACTTCCTTCTCAGAGTCGTCAAGATTCTTCGAGATTTAATCCTTTCACATTATCCTTCATCGTTCGACAATGGGTATATTTAAATAATATTTTATCTAAAAAGAATAAAAGATAAAAATAAAAGATAAAAACGAATGAATATAACATAAATTTAAATTTATCTGTATAAATACTAGTATTATTTTATAATATATAGATAGTTGTATGTAGACTCTTTCTTATATGTAGTTTTATCTCCCTATTAATTTAATATAAAAGATTCTAAGTATTGTATATTGTTTGAATATAATAGAACGATAGTATAATTTTTGGATAACAAATGTTTCAGATAACAAAAGTTTAACTATATTAAAGTTTTATCGTTATATAAAATCTCATTAAAAATTTAATATACTTCAGCACTTTTTTCTGTAAGTTATACACTGTGCATAATAGTCTTGTATGCTAATTAAAATCAAGATTGGATCAGACCAGAATTAGATCCCTAACCCACACTATTTCAATATTTTTAGCCTAATCTTCTTTGCTTCTTTTTATTTCTTTTAAAAACGTGATTTAATAGTAATTATTGTAAAAATATCATGTAAATGATGCTTAATTGATATTCAGTGATTAATGTATCATATATAAATATTTGATAAAAGCCATTCGTTCATTTTTATATTTTATTTTTAAAAATTAAAAATAATATTTCAATAATCAATGATTAATGATTCAAATTACAGTTGACGTCGCATCGTCTTCATCAACCGGACATGGAACTTAATAACAAATAAACGGATAGGATTTCTATTATATTTTGAATTTGAAACAAAGAATTTAAAAAACTTTAGAAAACAAACATAAAATGAAAATTGATAAATGAAAATATTTTAATAAAATATCCCGGTTGTTGTTACATTATAATTTTAATAATTTTCTATTTTGTTTTTCAAATTCTATGAATAAAATAAAATAAAATAAAATAAAATAAAATAAAATAAATTATATTTAAATAATTGTTAAGATAATACATATATTATAAAACTAGAATATTTTTATTTCTATTTTCAATCATTTAAAATTGATAAGCAGAAATTATATTATATTATTTCTGTATCTATGGATTTCTGTTTTGATGATGAAGTACAATTGTTAATATTCTATTTAAATTATATGTAAGCAAAAAGTAGAACAAATAAAATGTTCTTCCTTAAAATATTTGTTTAACGTATCTTAATTACATTTAATAGATATTAGAATGTAATTTAAGATTTTAAATTATTTAAATTAAGATAATTTAAATTAAGATAATTAATTTTTTAGGAAATCAGTGCCACTTTCAAAATGCCATTGGTAAAACATATAAATAAAAAGAATGGTAGAAGAATAGAGATAGTATAAGAATTGAACTTCAATGCCATCTTTTGACTATTAAAAACATTTCTTTAAAAATAAAATAAGGAAAAGTAAGAATTGAGTTTCAGCACCATCTTTTAAAATTTATGTCTTTCTTTCTTTTTATACTTGTGAGATGGCGCTAATGTCAATTCTCCATTTTATTTCTATCCTTATTTTACTTGCTCTCCTTGTTTATATTTTCGAAAGAAGTACAAGATTCGATATTTCGATTCGATATTTTCATTCAATACATTAATTACATTTCAATATTTAATTTCTTTTTTATATTAAAAATTAGATTTTAATTTTTAATGTAAAAAAATAAATAATAAATTATAAATAGTATATATAATAATAATATTTCTTTTGATTTTTAAAAACATATGTAAGATGACCGTAGAACGAATATATTTGCTTCAAGAATAGAAATCAATTTATTGATTGAGCTTTATCAGAGTTATTATTTTAATTTTGTGTTTGTTAGGAAAATTTATCAATTTTAAGATATTTAAAATTATGCGTCCATGATTTTATTACTAATAATAAATAATTACGTACACTGATTCTGTAATCGTTATTTTTTTAATGAATATAAGAAAATGAATTGTGAAAAATATACAAATCAATGATTGAAAATTTAACAAAGTATGATGCATATATAATGAACACATGAATTTATATATACTATATATATATATATATATATATATATAGTTGCGTAATTTGAATGTTTTTCTTACAAAAGCTTATTATATGAATAATGGATTTATAATTTGTAAAATATATTATATAAAAATAAAATGCTAGTAAATTTTTATCAAATAAAAGTATTATTTAAAATTTCAAAAAATTATTTCAAAATAATTATATTTTTATTAAATGTATCTTTTATTCAACAAAAACAATTTTATTTTTTAAAATAATTTCTTTACGTATTTTTGTTCTTTTTTTTTTCTATTGTATTAACGAAAATAAAACTATTTTTTAATAATTAATTAAAATTTCTTTAATATTACTTTTTTATCACGTGATAGAATTTCATAACCGTTATATCACATCAAAAACAAATAAATTTGCGCCGAACTTATATAGGACAAATTAACCTTTTTTATTCAATACGACGTTATTTCTTTTAAAATTTTTTTATAATCATGAAAAAATAATATTTAAATAATATGTAATATAAGGACAACTATAATTTTCAATAATCATGAAGCAAACTTGATATCTATTTTGAGTTGTACGTAATGTGTTAATCATTTATTTATAACACTACTGTGCTGCATTTTCAGCTAATCGGACAAGTAAAATATAAAATGGTATATTATATTTGAACTGTCAAATAACTTGTTTATAAAATCATGGACGAAATTTGGTTTCATCTATCTAATCAATTTGAGACACTTCAGGTAATTATAATTCTTGAAAAAATATATATTTTAAATAATTTATATAATATATGATTTTAATGTGATATAATAAATTCATTAAATAAGCTTAACTAAGCTTTTTAGAGGAAATAATATTTTTTTTCTAATATTTATAGTTAATAATTTGTTTAAAAAAATATTTCTAAGAGTATAGCAATTCAATTTTATTAATTATAAATTATATTATTCTTAATTATAGATTATATTAAATAAGAAAAATATCATTATTAATTATTTGTTTCATTCATTTTTGTATAAAAAAAATTTAAATTATATTCAATTTTATATTTTTAAATATGGATTTTTTTGGAAAAGATTCAAACCTCATTACTTGTACAACAAGGACAACAATGGATCATAACATGGTTTGCTCAAGCACGTCAGGTTTTTTATAAATTATACAATAATCAAAACATACAAAATGTGAAAGAAATTGTACAACATCTACTTATTTGGATTGAAAAAACATGGGAACACTTACAATTTCAGTATTATAATATACATTTCAATATCACTGGACTTTATAGACAAATAAAAACTTTTTATAATAATGAAGGTATTAAAATAATGTTAAAAATTTTGTGATTTCATATCAAAATTAATTGAAACAATGTTATATAACATTTATATTAAATAAATATATAATAAATAATAACATTTATATTAAAATATCAAAATAATATTATATTTAAGTCTATAATAATATAATATAATTTTTATTTTTTTAGTGTCAAATAGGGAACTTGCATTTTGTTTAGCAGGTCTAGTTGTTGGTACTTTAGTTGGTTATTATATTAGAATTACTTGGGAACATGTGCCTCGTCATATGCATCATATAAAAGCTATTATATGTCATCATTACATTGGTATTGAGGTATTGTATTAAATTAAAAAATTTAAATAATAATAATAATAATAATAATAAATTCATTTATATAATAATAATTAATTTTTAATTTAAAATACAATATTTATATTATTTAATATATTCATATTGAATTTATTATAAACAATGTAGGGTGTATCCATGATAGATGATGCAGAAATGCCTATGATAGAAAGGTCTAATGAATTATTAGTACAAGTTAAAGCAGCCTCTGTTAATGTTGTTGATACAAAAATTTGCAATGGTTATTCTAAGATTTACAGAAGACTTCTTAATTATGGTGTATGTAAAATAAAAAATTATTTTTTTTATTATCTAAATTATATTGTTAATATATTTATTATTTATTTATTTTTAGAAACATAAAGAACTCCCAGTAACTTTAGGTAGAGACTGTACTGGAGTGATAGTAGGTATAGGACAAAATGTTATTAATTTTGACATTGGGGACGAAGTATTCTTAGCTGTACCTTCTTGGGCTCCTGGTACAATGGCAGAATATATAGTAGTTCCAGAAAGTCAAGCAGTTAAACGACCAAAACTTTTTACTTTTGAAGCATCTGCAAGTCTTCCCTATAGTGGATGTTTAGCTTGGGATGCTTTAATTAATAGGTCTATAATTCAAGAAGGCGATGCAAAAGGAAAACGGTATTGTAAAATAAAATAAATATCGTTTGTATATGTAAATAAGACTATAAAATTTATTTTTTAGAGTACTTATATATGGTGGAAATACACCTGTTGGTTGTATTTTAACTCAACTAGTTAAATTATGGGGTGGATATGTATTTACAATATGTACACCAAACGCAATTCCTGTATTAAAAGCCTTAGGAGCAGATAATGTTATATCATTGGATAATTCAAATATAGAAAAAGAATTACAATTACATGACAAGTAAGTATAATGCAAATACTTTTTTATGAAAAATAAGAAGTACATATTAAATTTATTCTGAATTAATATTAATATTAATAATAAAATTCAAATAGCTTTTAATTAAATTTTTAGTATTTGAAACTAGCTAAATTTGTAGATTCGATGCTATATTTTATACTGGAGGTCAACCAATTGATGAACGTATATTAAAACAGAATTTAATACCTTATGGTTCTTATGTTTCTACAGTCCCTGAACAATTAATATCTGATTCATTAGGTTTTATATTTAGAAGTATATTTGCTGGATGTGTACGAGTGAAGTTATTAATTCAGGTAAAATAATACTTGATAGCTTAATTAAAAATTCAATATTATTTAATATGCAGCATTATATTTATTGTAGTATGTATTTGGATTCAATATGCATCAGTGGAAAGAAGGTTCAAAAATTAACACAGCATATTTGCAAGCATTGTGTGATTTAGCTGATGCTGATCAATTGCAAATGGTTGTAGATAGAGTATATGGTCCTTATAATATTGAACAAGCATTACATCACATATTAGATCCCAATGCTATTGGTAGTACTATAATAACATTTCAGTGACAATTAAATGTTATACATATGTAGAAAAGTTTTCAGTTATATAAATATTGGTTTCCTTTATTAATATATGTTATATGTATATAATATCCATAATGCCTAATCACTGCCAAATACCATCCAAAAATTGAAATTTTAATTCTATATAAGATTATAAAAACAATAATAATAAAAAATTTTAATGAATGTGATGAAACCAGTAAGACTGAATAAATATTGTAATGAAATTATTTTACATAGACAAATTGTTATCTATTTGTATATGTAAATGAACAAAAATTGTAATAAAATATACAACGAATACAATCAATAATATTGAATGGTACATATTATACTATGTATAAAAATGTATAAAAAACATTTTTATTGTAAAATGTAAAAAGAAAAAATGTAAAATGAAAATTAATTAAATTAAATATTATTTGTATATGTATAATCTATTTTATGAAATAAATATAAAATTGTTTAAATATTTTTAGATTTACAATAACTTTATATATTGACAATATTATAAGTGATTCAAATTGAAATATTTTTGTAAACATTGACATTCATATTTGAAAAAAATTAAAAAATTTTTAAATTTTTAAATAATTATTTTGGTCTTCCACGTGGTTTTCCTGTTGTACTTTTTTTAGTTTTTTTAGTTGTTCCTTTTGTCTCTTCTATCTGTAAAAATATAATATATATATATATATTAATTTAAAAATAATATAAAATAATATAATATTAATAAAATTGTTATTTATACTTACTTTACGTTTTGTAGGAGTTGAATTTGGTAATACTTTAAAGAATGTATCCAATCTTCCTTGAGTGGAAGTATTTCGTGCTTTATGTAATTTTTTTGCACCATTTCTTACTCTTTCTTCATTAAATTGTTTATCACCACATAGGTACTTTACTAAACCTTCTTCATCTGGTTCTATCCATTTTAACTTGAAAAACATACATATTTATGTACATATTTCATGTGAATATTTGTTATAAATATAATAATTATAATAATATATATATAATATTATAATAATATATATATAATAATAATAAAACTTATTAACATAAATTATTATATAATATACCAATATATAGTATTAACATATAAGTTTATTATTATTATGCAACCATCAATCCATCAAAATCTATTAAATATAAAATTTTAGACTTACATCAATTGTTTCAGGATCTGTTACTTCAGGTTCTTGAAATAATAATCGAGCTTGTTTGTAATTCCAATCTTCTGGAATTGGAAATTTCTTAGTATCCAAATTTTCTACAATTTTTTCAAGTGTCCTATGTGTTTTAATTAACTCAATAGCTCTTTTTGGTCCAACTCCTTTAATACTATTTGTATAGTCACAACCTAACATTATACAAAGATCAATGAACTGTAAATAATAGAAATAATAAATGATTAATTTTTAGAAAAATTGAAGATGAAGAATAATGTGTATAATATAATTTATGAGAAATTACACATTTTAACTTGAATGTGCTTAAATTTTACTTCATATTATATTAAAATTTTTATATATTTTCTTATAACATTTTTATACAAAAATATTGTATATTTATCATATAAATAATTAATAACAGAAATATTAATATCATGTTATTTTTACATACTTCATCATGACTTAATTCAAGACCTTCTAATACTTTATCTTGATGAAATTCTTGTACAGGCATTTTTCTTGCTTCACTAAATGTTAATCGTCTGAGTAAAATATTGCATCCAAAAGTAAGTGCATCCATATCTTCTGTAGCAGTTGCAAAAACTTTACCAGCTTTTACCATAGCAGCACATTGTGCTTCAGCTTCACATGGAGCCTATAAATATAATATATTATAATGAAAATTATAATTAATATTTTGTTTTTACTTACATCAATGTAAGGAATACCCATTAACTTCAATAATTGTTTAGCTTCTTCTGCATGCTCTTTTGTAACTTTTACTAATCTTCTGTTAAATTTTTCTATATCTTCTACATTTCCTATGTTCAAAATATATAAAATATTATAAAAAAACTTTAGAATCATATTTATATAATAATATAATCAAAAGCAATAAATTATATTTATTAGTTTTAAAATTAAATAATCGGATAATTAAAAATACCAGCTTCTTCTGCTGCTTGTAATAATTTCTGTGCTTCGTCTCTCTTTTCAGCTCGTTTTGCTAATTCTCCACCTTTTAAATTTGGTGGTTTTCCATCAAATACATATACAGGTTTTATTCCTTGCTCTACTAAACGTATTGTTCGATAAAACATACCCATTAAATGACTGTAACGCAAAGAATAATCAAAGAATAATATAAAATTACATAGATATTCACTAATTATGTACCTAGTTGTTTCACCATCTACAGATGTAAGTTGAGCGCCTTCGCTACGTACTGCAATAAGAAATTGATATAAACACATAGATGCATCTATGGCTATTTTACGACCTAAAATAAAAAATGAAATATTGTTTTTATAGTAAATTTTGATAAATATTTGAATAAATATTTCAAAACTCTGAATTATTCATACCAAAATAATGTTTCAATTCTTGTTCTTTGATAGCATTTGGTGCAATATCTGCTATTAATTTTGCTAAACCCAAAATACCCATAATAATAATTAATCACTCACGTTGATTAATAAAATTATTCAACAATAATTGAAACATAGAATTGAGCAAAGATGCATAAAACAGGTCTTTCGCGCCAATATTACGTTCTATAATAATCATTATATATATAATATATATATTATATTACAATAATAAAAAAAATTCTTGCATTATTTATCAAATTTAAGAAAATTGAAATTATCAAATATTCATTGCATATATATTTTTTTATATTTAATTTTGTTTTTCAAAAATAAATAAAATATTAATAAACTTAAGCAATATTTATAGCTTATGTTATCATGAAAATCGTATTTAATCGTATAAATTTCAAAAATTATATTATTATATATATTTTAAATTAAACATAAAATGTATATTATTTTTATAGAAAATAAATATTTTATTATAATTCATAAATAATATCATTAAAATATTTTTAATGAAAATATGTTAAAAAATTAAAGCTTAGCTTATTGAATTGATATATATATATATATATATATTACATATATAGTATCTATGTACATATATATGGCAGTGCATTTTTCCACGTGGTTTAAGTATTCGGAACTGAATATGATTTTGTAATATATTTGACATGAAAAATGGATAATAATTGTGATTTAATAAAAACAATTGTTGATGATCAAGAAGTGCCAAATTTCTCTGAAGATTCTGATACCGAAAATGATGTAAGATATAATTGAATAAATTTTAATATTTAATTTTAAAAATGATCATAATTTTAAAAATTTCAATATAGTTTCAGCCAAGGAAGCGAAAAAAAAGAGAAAATAAAGATTTTGATAATAATTTTCAATTTTTAAATGATGTTTCTGATTATAATAAGGATACATGGAATGACTTGAACAAATATATTAAACGAAAAGCTAAAACAAAACTTGATGATAAAATTAAAAAAATTAGGAAAGGATCTGAACATAAATTATATGTACATATATATTATTATTATTTTTATTACTACAAAAGTTATCAATAATAATAACTATATTAATATTATTATATTAAAATAAAGAAAAATACATAAGTAAATAATTTATAAATATACAATATATTATATTTATATAATACAATTTTATATTATAATATAAAATACTGATTATGATAATAAAAATTATTTTATATTGATTTATAATTTGTTATATTTATGTATTTTTTTTTTTAGAATGAAATAGATAACGAATCCAACGTAGATATATCTGAAATTAAAAAAATAGATGATGAACTATCTATATCAGAAGACGAACTTAAAAAAGGTAATGTTATTAATTTTACAAAATAAAATAAAATTAATTACGAATTTTGTTTTATTTTAGATATATTTAAAATTAAAGAAAAAAAAAAGAAAAAAATTACTAAAAAAGCTAATGAAGAAACAATTGACTTTGAAGAATATTCAAATATAGAATCTCATGCAACATTTCATCAAATGAATTTGTCACGTCCTTTGTTAAAGGTATAATATAAATATTAATTTTTATAATATAATAAAATTTTATATTATTTCATATACAGATATATATATATATATATATTTTTTTAAAGGCTATAACATCTATGAATTTTGTTCATCCAACACCTATACAAGCTGCTACTATTCCTGTTGCATTAATGGGTCGTGATATATGTGGTTGTGCAGCTACAGGTACTGGTAAAACTGCAGCTTATATGTTACCAACATTAGAAAGATTGTTATATAGACCATTAGATGGTCCTGCTATCTCTCGTGTCCTTGTACTTGTTCCAACAAGAGAACTTGGTGTACAAGTTTATCAAGTTACAAAACAATTATCTCAATTTACAACAATTGAAGTAGGATTATCTGTTGGTGGTTTAGATGTAAAAGCTCAAGTATGTAAATACATTGTAATTTAATTAATAATAAATTATATATAAATATATTATATATAATTAAATTAACTACTAAACAAAACTTGAAATAATATTAATAGATAAATATAAATAATATAAATAAATAGCTATTAATATATTTATTATTATTTTTAAGGAAGCTGTATTGAGAAGAAGTCCAGATATTGTAATTGCTACTCCTGGAAGATTAATTGATCATTTAAAAAATACACCAACATTTTCATTAGATAGTATTGAAGTGCTTATTCTAGATGAAGCAGACAGGTAAAAAATATATTTTACTTATATTTCTCTCATTCTAATTAAAACATTGTTATGTTTAATTTAAGGATGTTAGATGAATATTTTGCTGAACAGATGAAATATATAGTAAAACAATGCTCAAGAAGTAGACAAACAATTTTATTCTCAGCTACTATGACTGAAGAAGTAAAAGATTTGGCTGCTGTATCTTTAAATAAGCCTGTTAAAGTATTTATAGATAGTAATCAAGATGTTGCTTTTAATTTACGCCAAGAATTTATTCGGTAAAATTATATTTTATATTTTTTATATTTTCTTTAATATATATTTTTATATTTTTATTTTATATATTCATTTAATATATTCACATTATTATTATATATTATATAGAATACGAAAAGAAAGAGAAGGAGATCGAGAAGCAATCTTGGCAGCTCTAATTTGTAGAACTTTTCATGATCATGTTATGATTTTTGTACAAACGAAAAAGCAAGCTCACAGATTACATATTTTATTAGGATTACTAGGTATCAAGGTAAATTATTAATTATTTTAATAAATATTAAGAAAGATTAAAAGTTATAAATACAATTATAAAAAACTTTTTTAAAATAATTTTTAAATGTAATTTAGGTTGGAGAACTTCATGGTAATCTTACACAACCACAACGTCTAGAAAATTTAACAAAATTTAAAAATGAAGAAATAGATATTTTATTAGCAACAGATGTTGCTGCAAGAGGATTAGATATTAGTGGTGTAAAAACTGTAATTAATTTTGTAATGCCAGCCACTATGCAACATTATATTCATAGGTATTAAATTTGTACATGCAAATGTATTATAGGAAAAATAACTATTTTATAATTATTTATCAGAGTTGGAAGAACAGCTAGAGCTGGTCGTGTTGGAGTATCAGTATCATTAGCTGGAGAACAAGAACGTTCTTTAGTTAAAGAGATTATTAAAAATGCAAAAAATCCTGTAAAGAATCGAATAATACCTTCTGATATAATTGACAAATATTATAAAAAATTACAATCTCTTGAACTCGATGTAGAAAAAATTTTGGAAGAAGAACGAAATGAAAGAGAATTAGCTAAGATAGAAAATCAGGCAAATCGCGCAGAAAAATTATTAAAAAATGAAAGTAATAAAAGCATTCAAAGAACTTGGTTTCAAACTCAAAAAGAGAGGAAAGAAGAAAAAGGTTATTTTGATATTTTCATTTCTTATTTAAGATCATAGTTGTATAAAATTTAATGTATAATAGATTTTTAAAATAATTTATATTATTTTTAGAAAGATTATCATTAACTGAAAAACAATCAAACAAAAAAGAAAAAAAAAAGTTAAACAAAGAACCTTCAAACATAGTTGAAGAAAAGAAAAAGAAAGCTAAAGAACCTAAGAAAGAAACAGCAGAAGATAGAGCTAAAAAAGAATTAGAAAAAATTGCAGCATATCAAGCAAGATTAGCTAAGAAACAAAATAAACTAAATAAAATTCGTACAATTGTAGATGATGATAAATTTACACCTAACAAAAAAGGTATTATAATAAATTATTCTTTTAATTTTAAAAGACTGGACATTTTTTTTGTAATTTGAATTTCTTTTTAGTATTACAAAAACGGCCTAGATCTTCATTTGTTGCTGACTTAACAAATACAAGTAAAAAAGCTGTAAAAAAAATGCGTTACGAGTAAGTACATTTTATTAAGAATAAGATAAAAAAAAATATTACATATTTTATCATATCATTTTTATAAATATTATATATAATATTATCTTTATAAATACAATTATTTTGTTTTAGGGCTAATGTTAAAAAGAATCAAAATATAAGAAAAAATGCAAAGAATTCAAACATAGGAAAAAAGGATAGAAAAACTTTTAGAAAACGTTAAACTAAATATTAATATTTGTAATTACATCTTATTAAATACATACCATTTTACTTAATTTCTTTTATTATAGAACCGTTACAATGCGTCACTTATGTCTCACAGATTGACAAATGAATAGCACTGATTAATTGGTTTTATTTTCATCAGAATATGTATACTCTGTAATCTATAACCTGTTTGAAAAATTCCAGTACTATGCAATTAATTTTTTGTAAAAACAGATGTTTGATAATGATATCATAAAATATAATTGCAAACGATTTAAATTTATAAATTATTTTAAAAAATGTTAAACAAAATTTTATAAAACTTAACAGTAACAATGCTTTGTTGATGAATTATGAACAATATTTCATATATGAAAAAATAAAGAATGACTTTTACAAATTATTACAAGAAATAAAATTTATAAAATTTGCATTGTACTGTAATTTCAGTGAAGAGGTAATAGGTATGTATTAATTCTATAATGTTTATTATAATAAGATCAAACATTCATCATCATTCACAGCCTCATACATCATTTTCATTCTCATCTTAATATTTAATACACTTTTAATGCTTAATGCTAAGGATTCTAACAATGAAAAAGGAAATTTTATAAAACCTAGGCCCATTTTAAATTATTTAAATTTAAATTCAAATTTGTATCCAATTTTTGGATTTTTTTTATAATAAATAAAGATATTTACTTTTAATTCCAAATATCAAATAAATTCTATAAATATAAAATTTTAATTCATTTATTCAAAAATTTTATTTATTTTTAATGATTGTATTTATAAAATACAAGATATTTTCAAAATATCTTATGTGAATATATCATGTTTAAAATTATCGACATTACATATAAAGTAAAAGAGATTTATGTATTTTTACCACTAAATAAATATTTATAAATTCAATGAATATTTTTTAGCATTTTATAAAATACGAAATAAAAATATATTTTTTTTTTGTTATTTAATGAAATATTTGTTGAAATATCGAAACAATACTTTGACTACATTGTTTATAGACAAAAATTTCTGGATACAAACTTGAATAAAAGTGATACGAAAGTTGTTTTTATAATACATATATAATAATGACAGTAATGTAAGAATAACTGTCATATTTGAGAATGATAAATTTTAATCGATTATTGATGGTGCATTGTCAATATTTTTGTATAACAAAAATTTTTACGAATAATTTTTTATATTAATGCGCACTATCTGTCGAAGATATATTTATATGTATATATATTAGATGCTATTGAATTACTTATAAGATCATCTTGTTTAAAATAAATTAATAATTAATAGTCGTGCGCTGACCAAATTTCATTTAAATTAATTTTAGAATTAAAACATAAACAAATAATTTTATAAGAATATATATCTTCTCAGAAAATAGTAATTACCAAAACTGTCATTTTTTTAATAAAATAATAATAGTAATAAGGCAATAATATTAGTAATAATATGATATAATATAATAATGATAATCAAATTAATAAAACAAACAACTTTGGATCACAAAGCCAATTAACACACACCCTTTTGTCTAGCATACGATGTTCACAGAAATCCAACAACGTTATGTTGTTCTCTTCTGCTTATAAAGATTCAATGTAGTGTATTATTTCGATGTATTTCGTATAATAAATATGATTTTCGATTATTTCTGGAAACTACAATTAAATTCGATGATATCATGTATGAATTTCACTATTTGAAAATAGTTTGTTACAAAAATTTTGTATACAGTCTCATTGATCTATGAAGAAAAATGCGCATGAAATAGTATAAACACTTGTATTCATCAATGCAAAAGTGAACAATACAACAATTGTCAGATATTTCACAAGGAAGAAAGACCTTCAATTGGGAAACATTCATAATGACTTATGTAAAAAAGATGATGGTTATGCAGTTACCAAGTTTTAAAGATGATACTTTTGTATCATTGAATGTGCCATTGTTTTCTTAACATATAGTGAAATTAAAAGAAAAACAAGTTCGTGTTTTTTTTCGTAATTAAAACAAATACATCTTTCAAATAGTCAAATACTAAATTTTTAATTTTCTTGCAAATGCAATGCATCTCCACAAAATTTTTTGACTTGTAAGCTTACATATATTATTTGACGTTAATGTATCATTATCTTAACATCTTACTGTCTAGACATACGCGAACGACAGGTTTATTAATTGTTGTACATAACCAAAATATTCTGTTTTCTAATTTGTAAAGTATTTTTAGATTCTTTAATTCTTATGATCATCACGTCCCTCTTAAGTCTTTCCCCTATTCTTAACATCTCTTTGAATGTTCATTCACTTAATTATTTATTTACTTTATCTGATTCTCTTAATGCCCTCTTTGCTGGTGGTTCTTCAATCTGAAATAATACATTTTTATTATACATTAAATTATAAATTAAAATTTTTTATTTTCACTTACTTCTTCCTCTAAACCAGGTAATTGAATTCTAGTTTCTGATGCTTCTGCTGGCTGTAAATAAATTAAAATTTAAAATATAAATTATTTATGATATTAAAAAAATATGAAAATATATTAAAGAATAAAAAAAATATATATATAAAAATATAAATATAATTTAAATAGTTTTACCTGTGCGTCAATACATTCCACTTCTCCAATTTGCAGCTTGAAATTATATATACTTACATTTCTTTTAGGATTATTATTTATATATAGAATTATTCACAAAAAACAAAACATGTAAATATTTCTATTATGATATTATATATTTTTTCTATATTATAAAAATAAAAAAGAAATTCAAAACGAAAAATATTTGTATTATATTTGTTATCTTGAATAATAAAATTTTATCTTAAATATTTTCTATATAATAATATTTACATGTTTTGTAATTTGTGATTAATTTTGTATATCATTTATTAAAAAATAATAAATTTATTAAAAAAAATTTTCTTTTAAATCATATTTTCTATAAATCATTTATCACCAATATATTTATGTTATTATATTATCTTATAATTATCTTACCCTTGCATCAGTTTCATTTGGCCCAATGCCTACTTCTTTTTGTTGTTTGGACTTAGCTCTACGTTGTGGTCTTTCACTAACAGAATGTGCATTATGAAGTGAACCTTTCCCTTTAGGACTCGACATATTTATTTGCATTTCAGCAGGTAAATAGTTCCTAGTATTGGCTAGTAATTCATCTGCTCGTTTGAAATACATGGTAGGAATTCGTGTTTCACTTGGGAATTCTTTCATATCAAAATTTGTTGTTTTCGTATATATCACATTCATGGCCAAATCACAAACAGCCCACAATTTCTGTAAATATATAATATATTTAAATAAATAATATATAATAAATTATAATATATTTATTTTATAAATTAATTCATAAATAATTAACAATCGAATCAATTACATAATTCATGTTATTATCTTCTGGTTTTAAAGCATCTTTATGACTTTTCATTCGTTCTATAAGATTTTTATAAAAACCATAACAGTAATATTCGTTTTTTGTTATAAGAGGTTCTAATATAAACCATAAACATTGTTGTATCACTTTTAACTGATTAATCATTAAATGACTGGTGAATTCAGGATCATGTGCAAGAATAGGGACTGCAAATACTAGCATATAATCAGGAAGAATATGAGGCAATTGACCTATAATAATAATTAAATAAAATTATTTACTAATATGTAATTTTTTTAATAATATATATATATATATTAAATAACGAAAAAAGGAATATTAAACAATATTTCGATAATGCCTTACTATTTAGTTTCTTACCCATGGCCCGTTCCACGGTACCCAATGACAATGTCTTAACATAATCCCTCCTTTTGTTTATATCAGTTTGCATATAAGTTTTTAGGACGCATTTTAATCTTTTGTCTTGTTCTTTGCCAGCAAGAGCATAATAGCCCATAAAATCCAATGGTAAACATTTATTTGGAATTCCTCTTCCAAGTCCTTTATGTAATTTACTACCAAAAGCTTCTCTTACTTGTGGAACTTCATCCTATAAATCAATTTGTATTAAAAATATGTTATTGTAATATTTTTTATCAATTTCCTTTCAATAAAATTTGTTTTTACATCTATAAATACAATCTATAAATTTACTAAAAAAAAAATAATTATTATTATAGAATCATAGTTTATAAAATAATATAAAACACACCACCATAAGTTGAGACAAATTATAGAATTGTTCTGCTGTAAATTGATCACCAACACCTTTTTGTTCACAAATTTTCAGCATTGAACAACCAGCTTGTAACCGTAACCAACTCATTTCTGCTTTACTTAAACGACCTTGTTGTAAAAGATCTCCTTTGTTTACTACAAATGCATTCAGCATTCTAAATGTTTTCTGTGCAGAAAGCACATCAGTCTTCAATCCTAGTAACCAACGTGCCATACATTTTAATCCTTCTAATCTACAACGTGTTTCTTCAGGTAATTGATCTTCTCTGCACCAGTCTCCTTCAATGGTGTCAGCAGTTTGTTCACTGCTTTCTTTTACTAATAACTCCTTAACTATCTATTAATTTTCAATATTTAAATTAAACCAAATCATATTTATATTTTATATTATAATTTGTAAATAATAGTGTTATAATAAAAATAGAACTTACCTTTCTAGACACCATATTTTTTATTTGTACTTGATATTTTTCTGGTAAATTATAAGCTATATGACCTAATGTAACTATAGATGTTCGATAATATTCTGAAGTTGGTGCAAGATTATTCTTAATTCTTTCAATAATTTCAGGAAAAATAGTATCATGGATATTGGTCATATTAACAAATAAACACCTGACAGCTTGTTTTGCTTGTTTTGGTGTTCCTGTTTCTGCAAAATTTTTACATATTGGAACCATAAGGTTCATAATATCTGGTGCAACATCACATAAAGGTTTATATTTTCCTAAAAATGTAAAAATCGAAAGAACCAATGGAGCTACCATCTCATCTTCTAATTCCAAAAGATGGACAAGTTGCATTAATATATCATTATGAAGAAAATGTGGACCAAATACAAATGAAAGCATCTACAAGAAAAATATCTACTTTTAAAAACTAGTCAATTATATGAATAATGAAAATATTTATATAAAATAAAATTATAAACATACCACAAGTAACCTTAGACCCTTTTCACCTGCATTATTTGGATTAAGTCCAACTTCTTCTATTACATTGCCTCCTTTTAAACAATCTAATACATATCCAATTAAAACCTATTAAAATATAATTATAAATGATATGAATACGAAATAATTTAGAAAATTGAGATAAAGCATATGAAAAAGTAATATTATATGTATATTATATGTACTTACCCTAATTGCTTCTTCATCAATCATTACAGAACTTACTCTTTCTAACAACATTTTTATTGTATTGTAATATAAATTTGTCATGACAGGTTGGCCTAATTTTTTAAGAACCATACTTATTGTATCTGCGCACTCTTTGCAAGAAACATTTGGTTGAACTATTGTTTCCATTCCTTGTAATAATGCTGAATCTTTTCTCATATGAGCACTAAACTTCTGTAAAAATTCTTGTACTTTCATAGGATCGGGTAAAAAGCGAGAAATCTGATGAATTTTAGCTACGAGTTCTACCATAGCATCTGGTTTTTTTACAATCTCTAACCATTCAACCACTGCTCTCCGTACACTAAAATATAATATTTTATATAAAAGTATGAAATAAATATAATATAAAAATATAATGAAAATTTTACTTAAAAGTATAAATCTTTAAAAATTTTAACTTACGCAAGTTGATGTTTTTGCAGTTCTACAAATGCTTTAGATGCATGATCATCAATTGTACCTAATAAATGATATAATTTTTTCATTCTTTCTCCAGCTGGTAATTGATAAGGTACTAAACAAGTATTTAATAATCTTTCTACTAGTAATCTATCTTCCATGCCTGCCATATAATAACCATGTAATATTTTATCTTTTATCCAAGTAACAGCCTTTTTTGTAGCTTGCGGTACATCCGCATCATTTAAATGTTTTTTATATATCATTGCTAATCCTGCCATTGCTTCTTTCCTGATTTTAAACTATAAATTAAAATAATTATTAAAATATATCATATTTTACAATCTATATAAATATCATGAAAAAATAAAAAATAACATACTTTTTTATCTAATGTTCTTTCTTTAACGAATTCTAACAAATCTTCACTGTCTGACACCACTTCAAAATCTCTTCTGGCAGTAGTCACTATAGCCATAACAACTTCATATCGAACACTTTCATCTGCATCATGTTGTCTTAATTTTAAAGTATCAGTAATATCTTTTCTCAATTCAGGATGATTTAATAAAAAATGCATTGAATACTGCACACATTTGATACGAATTGATACACTGATGTCATTAAACCTTCCTAAAAATGCACGCCACAATTGCGTATGTTGCACAGCTAATTGAGATCCTTTTTCAGAAAACATTCTTGCTAACAATGCTACAGCACCCAATCTTTCAGTTTCAGAGGAAGATTTTAATTTACATTCTAATTGTGGTAGGACGGACAACAAGACGCTTGGACATATATGATTCAATTCATAAATTAAATCATATACTTTCTTGCAAATTTGTAAGCTCTTTTCTTCTTTGCCCAAGATTAATACGTGGTTAAAGAACTATGAATATTAAAAGATAAAAAGTATTTCTTTTTTTATTATTAAAAAATAAAAAATTTTAATTTTATTCTACTCACTGCTTGAATATATGGTTCTAATGTGTCGCTACATTTAATCACTAATTCTTTTGCAAGTAAATATGCATTTTTCTTCTGTGTTTTGTTTGGTTCTACAATATTCATAAGTATGATGTCTAAAAGTTCATTGCTAACAATGTCTGATTCTGTAATAAGTGGACATAATACATCTAACATAAAACTCTTGACTTTTCCAGAATGTTCATCACTAAAAATATGATTACAATTCAATATTTATTTAAATAATAATTATAATTTATTAATTACATATTTATTTATTATATATTTATTTATTATAATTACTTATTAAATATTATATTATATTTAATTATATTATACTTACTTCACTATCCTAAACATAAGAGAAAAAAGTGCACAAAAGATTTCTTGACAATCCTCTAATTCAAAACACATATTGAATGATTTCACATATGCCAAGTTTTCCAAAAGATAAAAATATCTTTTAAAAGCAGGATCTTTGGGATCTTTTAAACCAGCTAATTGTTTAATAAGAAATAAAAATATTGTTTTAACCTACAAAAGAAAGAGAAAAATTTAATATGCTATTAAATTTAATTTGCAAACAAAATAAAATTTTTAAAAAATACTTAATGATAAAATCATTTATAAATTCTATTCTAACATTTATTCTACATATAAAACTTCATAATTTAAGAATAAGAAATTTATATTACCTGTTCTGCATCTTTATATGGTGCTTCTGGAGCATAAACCCTTAAAACATCAGCAATACAACAAGCAATAAGAAGTTGTACATCTTTACTTTGATGCATTAAAAAATGTTCTTCTGCTAAATGCAATGCAAGTGGTATATATTGTTGATACATTCCTTCATCTTGGCCCATTGCTTGCAATGTGTGGGCTAATGTCTATTTAATTAATTTCAATATCAATTATTTTTATTTACTTATCTATTATTTCTTTTCATATTATGTTTTTTTTAACGAATATTTATGATAATATTTATGAATTAAATATACCTTTAATCTTCTAATAAGTTCATCTGGACCAAGATCTTCCGTAACAGACCTACACCCTTGTGGGTAAACTATTTCTGACATGTTTGCTAAATGATTCAACCAAATATGAGAAATTTAATATCCTTAAAATAATCTAGAACACCGTCCAAATTCTGTAATATTATATGTTTTATCAGTCATTATTTTATATCATTATTCTTTTTAATATTTTGAATAAAAAATCATTCTAATAATAAAATATCTTAAGCAATTGAAACTTATAAATATTTTAATATTTTAATATTTCATAATATGAATTATAATTAATGCATATTGAATAATTTATAATATGAAATTGATTTTTATACAATGATTAAAGAATTATATAATTATATAAGAAAATATAACCCTTATAATATTAAAATAAGAAAAACACAAAATCATAAATAAAATACATATAAAATCAATAAATAAAAAAAATTAAATTGATCAAAAAGAAGAATAAACATCAATATTTATTTTATTATTGAATTAATAACTTTTATTTTTATATATGATTTCATATATTATATTGGTTTTTATGTCAACACAAATAATAAATAGAAGCTTCTACATATGTATATACTTCTCACATAACAAAAATATGACTTAAATCGATTAATTAAAAAACAAAATAATATATTACCTATTGTTTAGTTGTATTAAAATACAGTATAAGTATTTTAAAACAAATTATAATGCACATCATGTAGGTTATGTCTATGATCAGTTCATAAATATAAGAAAACAATGTAAACAGTATTGCTATTTAGCATACATATAAAAATAAAGAATTTTTAAATACATTATTATATAGGAGATATTGAATATTATATTTATTAAAAGATGTATTACCTCAAGATATGCATAGGCACCACAAGGCCTGTGACACTCAAAATATCAATAAAGCAAATATATGTGATGGATACACGGCACTATCTTAGTTTCTGGAGTTCACACACTTTCACTTTATAATTATTACTAAGTGCGAATATATCGCCTTCGACGTAACTTTCTGAATTTCTTGTAAATATTTGGCATGGTAAAACAATCAAAATGTTAGCAAAAATGTAGCGAAATCGTTTTCATAAACGGTTAAGCGTGTCAAAGGACGCGACAGCGCAATTCGATCACTTGAAGTTATTCACATTTAAGTTTATTGGAGAATACTTCAGATTCTAGTTGTTAAACATACTAACATAAAAATACTAAAAGGAAAATAAAAATAATGCTGGTTAAAATTGGTTAAAATATATGGAAAATATATACATTAGTACATTAGTACACAATGATTCTATTATATATATAAACGAATTTAAATAATTTAAGAGAATTTATAATAAAATATGATGATATTTAAATATATATATATAACCAATAATAAAGTTTAAAACAAATGATATTTAATAATATTGTTAAAAATTTGTAATTAATCGATTAATATAGATTGCAAAAATTAAAATTTAGACTAATAATAAAATTCAAATATTATATATTTTATTAATAACCTAATTTTTAAATAATTATAATATAAAAAAAATATAAATATTAATTTTAGATTTTAAAACAAAGATTAATTTAACATTTAATAATATAATTAATAATATATTATTAAATATATAAATTATATATTATTATTATATAAATTAATATATTATTAAATATATATAATAATATATATATATATTATTATATATATAGAATTGTTTATATATTATAATTAGGATATTATAAAAATATTTTTATCGATGTATTTGGATCAAAATTTGTTAGCATTTGAAAATCTGAAATATAGACATAACCGGAAATTATATTATGTCCTATCTCTTTCTGTTAGCACGCGCAACGTGTGCATGCATTGGTTCAGCGCTGATCAATTTTATTTAAAAAGAAATTGATTATCTCGACCAGAAAAATAATTAAACAATGGTGTGTGGTTATTTCAATAATTTTATACTGCAAATATAAAATTTTATTTAATTACATATTTTTATGAATTATAATTCTTTTATATAATAAATTCAATTTGTTAGGTTAGTTCTGTATAACATGAGGTTTATAACTTCATGTTTTTAGTTTCAATGCTATTGTTTATACTTTATTAAATAATATTTTAGGCAAGTACAAAAGTTGACAATCCTGAAAAACCAGGACAAGAAGTAACTCCTATTCACAGAATTAGGATTACTTTAACTTCACGAAATGTGCGCTCTCTTGAAAAAGGTAAATTATTTTCTATTATTTATATATTATTTTATATATTATAATTATTATATATATATATTTTTAATAAATATTATTTTAGTTTGTTCGGAATTGATTAATGGAGCAAACAAACAAAAACTGAAAGTCAAAGGTCCAGTTCGTATGCCTACAAAGATTTTAAGGATAACTACGCGTAAAACGCCATGTGGTGAAGGATCAAAAACATGGGATCGTTTTCAGATGCGTATTCATAAAAGAGTTATTGATTTATATTCACCATCTGAAATTGTAAAACAAATTACAAGTATTTCTATTGAACCTGGTGTGGAAGTAGAAGTTACTATTGCAAATGAATAATTTAAATAAAACTGTATAAGATTTTAATAAAAATATAAAAATATAAATAAATCAATTATGTAAAATTCATTTATATTCTAATAAAATCACAAAATACATAATATATTACAATTAACATATAACATTAACATATAAAAAATTAAAATTTAAAGTTCTTAAATAGAATATTAAAAATATATTCTTAATTATACAATAATTTTTCTATTAATAACAATTTACATATTATTAATTTGTTTATTTCATGAAGTTAATAGAAAATTATATATAAATTATAATACATTGATTTTTATATATCTATTTGAAATATTTTGCATAATGTCCAGTAAGGCAGTAGCACACTTATAAAAGTATGATTGTGATTCAAGAACTGTCAGAAAATGAAACATGGTAATTTATTCTATATTTATTCTTCTTCTTGAGACTCATTTCCAGGTTTTTTATCTTCTTCTACACCTTCACCACCACTAAATCCATCCATACCTTCCACTTCTTCTTCATCATCATCACCAGCAACTTCAGCATTTTCAAGTTCAGCCCGTTCCATTTGTCTTGCTAATTCAGCTTCATCAGTAGCAGTAACAACTTTTGGCTACAAATTATTAAAAATCGTTGTAATAAAATAAATATTTGCATAACATGAATATATAATAATAAATATTATTTAACATACAGCCATTTGTACATTAAATACACCTCCCAATGATGTTATTTTATTTTGGATAGCATCAATAGCATCATTTAATGCTTTTAATCCATCTTGTTTTTCTGGTGTAGATGTTGTCATAACTAAAAAAAAATGTAGATGTTGTCATAAAAAAAATAAAATGATTTTTAACTATTTTTTTCAATCTCAAAATGAACATCTTGAAAAACTAAAAAAAATAAAAATGTACCATATAATGGTGGTGCAATTAAATTAATTTTAATTGGAAGTTCATCAGTAGAAAGAGCTAAACCAGCTTTTAAAGCAGCTTTAACTGCATCAATTCCTTCATAACCATAACAAGCTACTTCTACATCTGCTCTAATTTTAACTGCTTGAGAAGTTAATTTTCGTTTAATATTATTTAATAATACTTCCTTTGTATGATCATCGAGACCACATTCTGCTAAAATAGATGGATCCCTAAAGTAATAATGTTTTAAAAATTATTAAAACATTGCAAATTGCATATTTCCTTTCGTAGTTTTTGTTTTATACGTACAGAACTGATTGCTTAAAGAAATCATATGCAGAAGCTTTTTGTTTTTTATACTTTTCTTCAAAATGCCATGCAGTTTTTTGATATAATTCCTCCAATTGATCATCACTATCATAATGTAATAATTCTGCAACATGTCTTAAAATTGAATTAACAGCTTTTGCTTTTGCATATCTTTCTGTGCATTTTTCTACATCTTCAGCTGATACACGTCGTTTACTAAGATCAATGTAACCTACATTAAACCATTTAACAAAATTTTAAATAAAATGATACATATATATAATAATAAATATAATATATATAATTTAAAAAACTTTTAATTCATAAAATTTTTATATATTTTACCTTTTTCTTTGTCAACTCTGATAACAACAACTGGTTCTGTTTTTCCTACTCTAATAAGTTTATTAATAGACCTAATACGTCTTCTGGATAATTCAGAAAGAAGGATCATACCCTCTATATTATTATATTCTAATAAATGTACATATGCTCCCATTTCAGCTATGCTACGTACATTTACCATAACTACATCTTCCACTTCTGGGTATTTTTCTTTATAAAATCGGCACGATAATACCATTTTTATTGCTATAAAATAAAATTTCTTTTTTTTTTATTCTATATATTTATATAAAATGATTTGTTTTATTTCATAATTTTTTTAATCAATAAGTAAATAATAAATAAATAGGAAAACATTTACTTCTGTCAAGTATTTTGATAAATAGAAAACAATAGTTTATCATATAGGTTAATTTTAAGAATTGAAAATATTGTATAATAATATATTTTTTATAATTACCAAAATGAATATATTTGCACAAATATTGATGAATAATTTATTTATATTATTAAAATACAATTAGAGTATAAAAAACTTATTGATGTATTTTAATAATCCATGTGCACTTCTCTTTCAATTTTCAATCAGGTTATTAAAAGAAATTTACAGCGGTGATCAACTTGAGGTTTATTCGTTTTATTCACTGATAATACTTTACCTAACAATGCGACATCTATCGCAACGAATATCTTTAAATAAATATTATATAATTAATATTACTATATATAAATTATCAACTTTTGGTATAAATATATATTTAAAATAAGAATTCATGTGAATTATATTTTTTTAATTTAATTTTAATATAATTTACAAAAGAAAAGTAATGTATAAATTTATTTTAAGTTTCAATTCGATTATCGACATGTACACCAACCTATATTCTTTCTCTTATATTGGCTATTCGATTATAATAGCTAATTTTCTGGATACAACTATCTCCAATGACAATCGTTTTCGTGGATAATGTTCGATTACCAAGAACGACATGTCCCAATCAGGTTAGAAAATGATTATAATTTTATTCGAGTCGCGTGTAAACCAAATTTAGACGAATGTGAAAAACTAAAGTGTACGCGCGATTTCGCGTCCTACGATCAATAATAATCGACAGGACAAATATCAAAATCCAAATGCCTTTAATTTCGAGGAATTGTCCTCATATCGCCAATCGTGGTGATCTTGCTTTTATTGAGATCGTTGTGTCTCAAAAGGAAAGATTTAAAAAATGTAGTGAATGTGATACGGATGGGCCTAATTTATGGTTATGTTTGTTTCCTGATTGTCGTTGGGTCGGATGTCCAGAAACACATTTGGATCATAGTACTGTACACAACCAAAAATTTCCTAATCACTGTGCTCATATGAATCTTTCTACAAATCGTATATGGTGTTACTCTTGTAAAAGAGAAGTTATAACTAGGCATGTACCATCACCATCAATATCACCTACTCAAGTGGATATAAAAGCACAAAATAATAAGTTTTCTGGTGATGCACCTATTAATATAGATTGTAAAACTGATGACCTTAATCGACTTATATTGGATAAGTAAGTATTATAATTATTTTTTTCATAAATGTTTTTTATATATATTTTTAAAAATATAAATATTATAAATTTTTGATATACAAGTTTTTAGGAAATAAACATTTTCTTGTTTCTATAAATAGGTTCTATGGAGAGCTTATAAATAGAGTAAATTATGAAAAAGATAGATTATTTAATGAAAAATCTGGTGATTCACCAGATAGTACAGATTCAGATGAGAGTAAAGATTTTTCTGGAAAACCAAGAGGTCTTGTTGGTCTTCAAAACATTGGCAATACATGTTATATGAATGCAGCACTTCAAGCTTTATCAAATGTACCTCCTTTGACTCAATTCTTTTTGGATTGTGGTCATATGGTTAGCTATATGTCCAAAGATAGAAAGCCTGGTTTAAGTTTAAGCTATTTAAACCTTATTCGAGATATGTGGAATAGAAAAACAAGAGGATATGTTGTACCACATGGAATATTATCTGGTATTCGAACAGTTCATCCAATGTTTAGAGGATATCACCAACATGATACTCAAGAATTTTTAAGATGTTTTATGGATCAATTACATGAAGAATTAAAAGAACATATAGAAGATGATCGTGACAATGTATTGAGATTGAAGGGATTAGGAGAACAATCTTCAGATGAAGATGAAACTGAAATTGATGGAAATGGTTCTAGCCAATCAGATGCTGAATATGAAACTTGTGATTCTGGAGTAAGTGAACAAAGTTCTCTTAGTGATGAAGGTGAACGTGGTACAAAAAGAAGATATTCTCGGGTATCTCAGACAGAAAAATTAAGAAGTAAATTTACAAATAGAAGCATCAAAAAATCAACTGTAGATCAACCATTTTCTCAGCCACAAAGATCAACACAAAATTCACCTGTGAAATACAGAACTAAAAAACAAATGAAAACACGAAGTATCATTAGTGATATATTTGATGGAAAACTTTTAAGTAGCGTACAATGTCTAACTTGTGATAGAATTTCAACAAGAGTAGAAACTTTTCAAGATTTGTCATTACCCATTCCAAGTAGAGATCATATTGATATGTTACATCAAGGACCTTTAACACCACAGAAAGCAGGGCCATGTTCTGATGTTGTGTATGTGACTAATCAATCTGGTTGGCTATCATGGTTTTTGCAATGGATGCGTTCTTGGTTCTGGGGACCAGTTGTTAGTCTTCATGATTGTCTTTCTGCATTTTTTAGTGCAGATGAACTTAAAGGAGATAATATGTACAGTTGTGAGAAGTGTAATAAGCTGCGTAATGGAATTAAATTTTCAAAAGTTTTAGAGCTACCTGAAATATTATGTGTCCATTTAAAAAGATTTCGTCATGAATTAATGTTTAGCTCAAAAATAGCAAATTATGTTTCATTTCCATTAGAAGGCTTAGATATGCGACCATATCTACATAAGGAATGTGTATCCAAAGTAACAATGTATGATTTAATATCAGTCATTTGTCATCATGGAACAGCTGGTGGTGGTCATTATACTTGTTATGCATTAAATCCTATTGTTAATAAATGGTTTGAATTTGATGATCAATGTGTCACAGAAGTCTCATCAGAAACTGTAAAACATTGTGAGGCTTATGTGTTATTTTATAAAAAGTGGTCACCAGAAATGTTGCAGCTGCGTGATAAAACTATGGAATTGATGGAAATTTCATCTAGAGAATTATCTGATTTGAATTTTTTTGTATCACGACAATGGATAAATCGTTTTAATACATTTTCGGAACCAGGACCTATAGATAATTCTGATTTTCTTTGTCCACATGGTGGTGTTAATCCTGTTAGAGCACAATTTGTAGATAAACTTAGTATGCCTATTCCACAAGCAGTTTGGGAATATTTATATAATACGTAAGTGCTATATAAATTATATATTTTATACATTTTTTAAATTTTTAAAAATTATTTTCTTAATCGGAATTTAAGTTCATTAATTAAAATATTATTTCAGATTTGGAGGAGGTCCTGCATGTACACATTTATATGAATGTCCAGTTTGTGAAGAGAAATATGAATCATTACAGAAAAGGAGACAATATGAAATGGAAATATTTCAACAATTAAATCATAATACTGATAATCCTACTGCTATATATGGATTGGCTATGGCTTGGTTACGTCAATGGCAAAGTTTCGTTCGTGGTAAAGAGACTCAGCCACCTGGACCAATTGACAACAATTCTATTATAATAAATAAAAATGGTCAAAATATTCTTAAAGTTGGTAAGTTTTAAATTAAAATATATTCAAATTTGCAATAAATTTATATATAACATATTTATAATAAATATATTAACATAATAATTATGTATAGGTTCAGATTATGGACAAATACCAGAAGAACTCTGGCAATTTTTTTTAACTACATATGGTGGAGGACCAGAATTAATGTTGCATTCATGTCAAAGACCTGTCTCTGCTCAGTCTAATGTATCATTACATTCCACTTCAAATTCAAATTTAGATCAGAATTTTAAATCTAATCGTATAGAAGCTAAATCCAATAAACTCTGTATGACTAGGAGTTCTGAAACAATTTCACAACCAGATAGTGCTATTGAAAGTTTAACTTCAGATAGTGATTCACATCAAACACAGAGAGATGTCAGTGAGTAAATTCAATATTCTATTATTATATATACAAATGAAAGCTTCCACATGGACCCTAAAGTTATAATTGATATCCTTATATAAAAGAATTAATTTTTAATTGTCATATCCTAGTTATGTTACAGATTATAGTTAGATTTATAAAACAAAAGTAACTTCTTTGATAAAACTATTTGCACAGTACTATTTGTACAATATTTGAAAATTGTGGAACATTATATAAAAATTTTAAGAAATGTCTATATATCTCATGGCATTTGCTTGTGTGTTTTTTGTTTATCACTATGTGCAATTTAATGTAAATTTATGGGTGTTAAGTGTATTTGGTGGGCAATTAGTTAGTACAAAATTTGGTATCTACGACTGTATTATTTAAAGACAAATATTTAGCTGTATTCTTAGCCTAAGCTGATGACATTATTAGTCCTCCGACTTTGGTGTTAAATTTAACACTTTTCCTCTTTGTATATTTACTATAATATCTATGTGTCATTCCTGCATATGAAATGTCCAAATTTACATATTTTCTGATTTATATGTATTCATTAAAAAAAAAAAAAATGCATACATTATATAAATATAAGTGGAAGACTGAAAAATAAATCACAGACTTAATTTAGCAGAAATTTTTAGTTAATGAGAATAAAATATGTCAAGTGCATCTGGATTGCAACACAATTTTACAGATAATAATACAATCAAGCTTCTTATCATAGGAAATTAGTAAGACTTCTACAACAATTAAGTTATAAATTTATTGATATGTACATCTAAGTAGAAGTTAAAAGCATTTTTTGTTGTGATCTCACGGCCTTATATTGTTATCAGAATTATTAAATCCAATAATTAGCGTTTAATTTGTATACAATATATTATAATGAAGTATTCATATTGTATGCGTGAAACGCTTGTTTGAATGTTATTATAATTTGAATTACAAAACGCAGGGACACAAATGATTGTAAAGTTAATATGAATTATTAATTATCACTGTGAAAAGTAACATACCTAAGATAAAATAATAAACAAGTTGATTTCTTTATTTATTAAAAACTATTGCTTATGGTTTTCATTAATACCTTTAATATTATATCTTAGTAGATAATATTATTTTTCAAAACTATGAACAAGTATTCTTTTAAAAACATAGATCATTGTATATAATCAATTTTATTGAGTAACTTTTCTCATTTATAAATGCAAATATTTTATATAAATTCATTACCTATTATTTTAGAATTATGAATTAAATCTATTATGATTATACAATCTTTATTGAATACTTTATTTCCTGTTCATCGATATTAAATAATATACTTTATTTATTTTTTAAAATATTCTTATCTGAATTTTAAACAATAAATATCAAATATTAATTATTTATATATTTTAAAAAGAAATGAAGAAGTACACGTATTTTATATTCACTTATACGATCATTTATTTTTATCATAGAAAAGATTAATAATTCTTCTATCTCGTATTATTTGAAAAATCATTATTTATTCTATTCTATATTCATATTTTTATATTTTACGACTAATTAATATAAAAAATATATTTTCAAATTCAAATATCTAAAAACAAAAAATTAATTTAATTTATATTTATTAATAATATTTATTAATTTTATTAATTTATTAATTTATTTTCAAAATTATCTCCCTTCAAAATTATCAAATTCTAAAATATATGTATTATCAATTTCTATAAGAAGATTTGCTATTTAAAAAACGCTCGCCCGAATTGCAACTTTTTGCAAGTTTTGATATCAGTCTCGTCTTATCAAATGTACTTCCATGATACCAACAATGAATTCTTTTTTTCAAATTTCGATATTTTTTTTAATATCAACAAGAAATCCCTTAGATGTCTTAAGAAATATACAATTGACTCAAATTAATAGATATAATACATATGACAAATTCCCCATCAGAAGTCTCCAATCAGTGGACAACTGACAATTACCGCTCTCTGGAATCTCGGTTTTTCCTTTCATTTCACGTGGGGAGATCTAACTTTAAACTACAGTACTGATATGTCGAGAGATGCCTCATGGACCACATCGATCGAGACTTGCGCGTTCGAGGGATGCTGGCCATATTCTTCTGATGTTCCAACCCCTGACACGCCAATCCCGTAGTCTATGTCGCGATTAAGGGCTCGCGATTAGGGACTCGAGGATCGCGGTAGACCGTAGACGACCATGCGGTGTCGTAGCCCACGTAGTTAGACGGTTTCGTACCCTTTATTTTTCAACTATTTCCGTTCTTCGGATCGCCGCCGCTGCTGAATGCTGAATCCTTTCTTTTAGTTTAAGCCTTTCGCTCCACCTGCAAAAAAATCGGGGAGATAAAAATTAAAAGAAACTCGAGGTGAAGGAAATTACGTCTGCCTAAAATTTCGTTACGGTAAGTGAAAGCAAGAAATTGACATTTTGACCGATATTTCAATAGCATGGGAAAAACAGAGGAACATATCAGAGTTATATTAATATTGAAAAGTTTGGAAATGCATGGAGAACGATTAAATTAATTATTAAAAAATTTATGGAGTACACGTTTAAATTTGATTATATGCGTACGAAGAATATCTTGGTTGAGTTTAAAGTCAAATGGAATCGTGTTAAGTTATATGTACATTCTTCTTATTCAATCAAAATGACTTGTATACAATTTAATACATCTAATATTTTTTTAATAATATTTTTCTAAAACGAAAGAATTAATTGAAAAAAAATTTCGAAATCAAAGTGTTTAAAATAAGGTGTGAAAAATTTTGTTATAAAAATATCTTATTATAAACTTTTCAAATTAAAAGTTAATCGAATATGTTCCTCTTAAATTACATTTCTATATTGGCATTTCATCATTTTGTATATGCCAGAGAAATGTGAATTATTCTGTAACGAATATTGAATAATTGGCTGAATTTAAATGCTAACTTGTAATTATATTAGATTCCATATGCATATTTTAACGAAGATTGTAAAATTAATTTTCTTTCAGAAGTAACGAGTTAAACAATGGCTCATTTTCGCGGATTCTACATACCAACTTTGGGAGCAACATTTAACGTTGCCTGGGAAACATTGAAAGCTAAATGGCCAGAGAACAGCCCCTGTATGGAGCTTATCCGTGGCAGTGGTCCAGATCAAAAACAAGCACCGGGACAAAGTGGACATGCACAGTTCAAATCGTTCGACGAAGGCCATGATAATACGGAAATGATGACTATGAATGGAGATCAAGCGTATCGGGACCAGAATAACGTAGCCATCGCTGAGGATTCCTTCAGCTATCAAAGAAACGGGTAAATAAACGAGTGTGTAAAATAAAATGATAATATTACAATAGATAAAAAGAAATCTCTTAACTCTATTCTTTTTTTGTTTTTCCAAAATTTTCTTTCTTCAAAAAAAAAATATATATATATATATATATATATTGAACATCATCAATTTTTTTAATTAAGCAACAATATTATAAATATTACATTTTATTTCGAGATATATGCAATTTGATATTACAGGGACAAAGTTAGAACGGGAAGTGTAAGTAGCGGTGAATTTAGCGAATATGATGAAGGTGGCGGCGAATTTGGTTCAGGAGTAAAAATCAATGAATGGCAGGCTGCGTGGAATGTTACAAATGCTATACAGGTATTTTTTATTTCGCGATTCATTCAATTCTTTAAGTCATACAGGACAGAGGAAAATCGAAAAGAAATCTTCATCTATTCTTCTTTCAGGGTATGTTTATCGTGTCATTGCCATTCGCTGTATTACGAGGCGGTTATTGGGCTATCGCCGCAATGATCGGTATTGCGCATATCTGTTGTTACACTGGCAAGATACTCGTCGAATGTTTGTACGAACTTGACACGACAACTGGACAACGCGTACGCGTACGAGACTCGTATGTGGCAATCGCCAAAGAATGTTTCGGACCTACTTGGGGTGCCAGAGCGGTGAATATCGCGCAGATCATCGAACTGCTAATGACTTGCATCCTATACGTGGTCGTCTGCGGTGATCTCATGATAGGAACTTTCCCGGAAGGCGCAATCGATACTAGAAGTTGGATGATGCTAACTGGAATATTTTTACTGCCCCTCGGTTTCCTCAAGTCTCTGCAACACGTCTCGGTGCTCAGCTTTTGGTGCACGATGTCTCATTTGTTCATAAACGCCATCATCGTCGGTTATTGCCTCTTAGAGATCGGTGATTGGGGTTGGTCCAAAGTGAAATGGACGATCGATCTGGAGAATTTCCCGATCTCTCTTGGCGTGATCGTGTTCAGTTATACCTCGCAAATATTTCTACCCACGCTGGAGGGCAATCTGATCGATCGTTCGAAGTTCGATTGGATGTTGAATTGGAGTCACATCGCGGCCGCCGCGTTTAAATCGCTCTTCGGTTGGATCTGTTTTCTAACTTTCCAAAACGATACGCAGCAAGTGATCACGAATAATTTACACTCGGCCGGTTTCAAAGGTCTGGTGAATTTCTGCTTGGTCATCAAGGCCATGCTATCGTATCCATTACCTTATTACGCGGCCTGCGAGCTCCTCGAGCGGGCATTCTTCAGAGGTAAACCGAAAACCTATTTTCCAACGATATGGACCGTGGACCGTGAATTGAAAGTTTGGGGTCTGGCGTGGAGAATTGGCGTGATCGTTTTCACCATTCTTATGGCAATATTTATACCGCATTTCAGTATCCTTATGGGTTTCATAGGCTCTTTCACCGGTACCATGTTGTCGTTTATATGGCCCTGTTACTTTCATTTGAAACTGAAGAGAAATTCCATGGAATGGAGCGCGGTCGCCTACGATTGCTTCGTGATTTTTCTCGGAGTTCTTTTCGGCGTGATCGGTGTATACGATTCAGGCTCCGCCTTGATCAATGCCTTTGAAATAGGTTTACCGTTTTGAACGAGCGCTCGTGAACGTTATTCATCATTATTCCATCTTCACTCGCCTCTTTTACGGAAACAGAAGAATGATATTACACGTGTAGATACATTAATGCTTAAGGAAACCATCGAATTATAGCTTGCGTCAATTGATTCTTAGCGTTACGTTGAAACGGTGATTTCATTAATATTCAATCATTATCTTATTACATGTATCACGCATGTAATTGAATAATACACACACGTACGAAATCTTCGTACGTATCACTTATAGGGGTTGCAGTGTACAATCCGCTAATAAAAATTCCCTTGAAAATATAATTCAATCAACGCGACGACGTCTATATTTTTGCTGGTTTCGAATGTTTTTAACGTTAATCGTATATAAGGAAGAAAAAAAAAAAATATATAATATAATTGCGTATCAACGCTTAGGGAAATTCTATATAAAAAAAAAAAAAAAAAAAAAAAAAAAAGGAAAAAGAAAAATATATCTCATTTCGCTCGATCAAGTAGATATAAAAATTCGTTCGATCGAAAGCTATACAAAAGAGATGTTTTGAGATTGTATATTTATATTCAACCAGAACTTACACATATCTAGCAAATGATCTATTTAAGATGAGAAAATTTAGTAGAAGAAAAATGAAAAAAAAGAAAAAAAAAAAAAAAGATCTATTCGCGTATACAGTTCGGCTTGGACGTGTGTTCTTCTACATCCTTCTCTCTGGTTTCTACATCTTCCTTTCTTCATTAAGAAAAATCGTCGAGATTCAGGGGCTTTCTAGGCAACATATAGACTACTATTCAGTACGCAGTAAACATGACAATACATATTATTGCTGGTTGTAAGTGATCGATGTCTTCCATAATACGTTTACAAAAGCGTATATATTGTACGTACAAGTTAACTACTGTTATGCAGATTTCGGGATTTTATAATCATGATTGCGGGTCTTGTAATTTCTATCTACACGTTGATTAATCACGCTGCGATCGAGGAGGCGTTTTCATTGTTAAATATACAATTTAGTGGTACAGTTTAGTCGATTTCATTGAGCGAAAAAGAAGAGAAGATGACAACGTTTCGTATTATGGTTAAAACTTGAGGATTTTAGCTGCCAACGCGTTTAACAAGTTATAGCACATAATATACTCTCTACTAACGTCTCCTCGTCATCCAAGCGAATGCAAATACATATGTAATCAAGTTATGTACGAACGAGTACAATTAGTTGTATAATCCAACGTCTTCCAAAGGCCTTTATAGGTCTGCATAGTTCACGTTAGTTTGAGCAATATGAATGTAGATGAACTAGTAATTCGGAGGAAGCTGCGAGATGCTCTCAAGTTGAATTGATTTAAATATTATACATGTATTAAGAATTTTAAGTTTTTGCGTAGATATGAATATATACAATTGTTGCTGTTTCAATTGTTTCTTTAAATCTTAAACATATCCATGTCCATTAGAAATTTTTTTTTCGCTTAGCATTACATATTATGTATGTGAAGAGAAAAACAAGAGAAAAAGTCAAATGATTCTGATGAATACAATTTACAAGAAGTATCGAGCAGCAACAATTGTTATATTAATTTTTACGATTTAAAAAGATATCACGTTTTTCGATTTAAGCTTTAGCGATATATGTGAGTAAAAGTTGAAAGTATGGTATTAATATCAAGAATTGAATATCGGTCTAATATTATTTAAATGTTTTATAAGCAAAGTATAGGTAAAACGAAATGAAAAATTAGAAGGAACAAAACATATATGAATATTATTATAACGAGATTAGCTTTAATATATAGTTAAAATAATATTAACATTATTTAATAGAATTCTATTTATATTTTTTTCATTTCAATGATTTTTTTTCGATCGTAATTTTTTTTTTAAATAAATATCGAAAATAAGAAAAAAAGAGGATCTCGCAGTTACAAAAGTATATTATTTAAATGATGAAACGATAATATTTATGAAACGAGTCTTCCAATGATGTCTTCCAAGATGATAATGATAAATTAATATAATACGATCTATTGATCGAAGGAAATTTTTGTCAATGATATTAAACGTTATATTGAAGAATTATAGAAGTTAAGTGTTAATTATTAAGGCTATGATCAAATTTAATATATAAGTATTTAAAAACCATACGCAAATTATTTTAGTATCTTTTTCTTTTTCTCGAGGAATTATTTTCTTCTTTAAACATCATTATATATTCAAAGTAAATTAAAAACATAATATTGCCTTTTATTTAAAAGAAAATATTTCAAAAAAAAAAAAGAGAGAGAAAAAAGAAAAATAAAATTGATATCATATATATATATATATATATATATATATAATGTCAATTTCTTATTTAAATCAAATGTATAATACAGTTTTCATTATAATTGCTGACCAAAAAAAGAAAGAAATAAACATTAAATAAAATTAAATATGGCGTATAAAAATGTCATAATTGAATTTAAAAAAATATTCATGTTATAACAATTCAATTAATATTTTCTAATCACTGAATATTAATCACCATCTATATGTACATAAAAGTACATGTTATTGATTTTAAATAATATAGAATGTTTATTTTATAAAACATTTATAATATAATGTTATCTATAATTTTAGATACATTAATATTCTTTAAATTTAAATATAAAAATATTCTTTAAATTTTACTTGATCTTAAAAACTATTTAATACGATGTGAAAAAAATATTTGATTGTAACGTATAAAAAAATGTCCGTTTTTAAGTTGAAATAAAAGCTTCTTTTTGACAATATAAATTTATTAATCAGATATTTCGGTGTATTTTATTTTTATTTTTTTATTTATTTTTTTTTTTTTTTACAAAATGTTCTGATCATAATAACTATTAAAAGTGATATTTTTTTTAAGTCTTTTTCTTAAATTGATTAGAAGAAAATGTTTTTGTTAGTAAAAAAATTAAAAATATACATATATACATATAAAATCAATAAAATAATCAGAAAGATGTCAGAAATAAAAAAAATAATATGTTTAATATGAAATAATTAGAAGTTTAATTTATATACCATTTTTTTATTAAAAAATATATATATGTAAAATATCGAATGAAAATATATAGAATTTCTGTAATAATTGAATATGTCAAATATGATTATTTATCAATTTTGCTTTTAATTATAGATATTTAGCAATGTGTAAATATTCATATTAGTTTATAAATTATTTTATGATTTAAAAATTGATGATATTTAATTAATATTTGTATGCAAGGATTGTTATATTTATTCGCGCTTTTAAAGGACTTACTCGAAAACATAAATATTTTTCGCGATATCAAAAACAATCTCATTAATGTTGTAGTTCAATAAAAATATATAGATATTATAAAACGATGTAAAATGGGCTTCCTTGGATATACATATATATATATATATGTATAAATTGTACACCTATATGTATATAATATATAATTTATATATGTATATATAGATAAAATAAATATATACATGTATAAATATATGTATAAAAAAAATGAAAATATATTATCAAAATTTTACACATGCGCTATTTGCTTTCATCAAATATTTAAGATTTCTCTATATAATGTTCAAAATAAGAAAGAAATAATAATTTTTTTTAAAAATATATAGTATTTAAATCAAATCATATTTGATCAATATAATAGAAAAAATAATATAATTAATTTTTTGATAAAATAATTTCTATTCATAGAAATATTATTGACAAATTAAACGAATTAAAGTTTGTAGTTTGTTAAAAATAATTTGAAAATTATTTTAATGCCTTTTCTTTCTTTTTTTTATTTTCAACTTTTCAAGCAAAACTAAAATAAAAAATGGAAAACTAAAATAAAAATTTGAAAATAAAAATAAATTTAATCGTTTTTTGTTATTTTAATTAATAAAATTTATAATCTATATTTTAATATATAATTTCTATTTATTTTAATATTTTCACTCTTATTTGTAAAAAAAAGAAAAAGTAACTTTCTCTGCAACAAAAAGTATCTGAAAACCATAAATATCTGGTTCGGTTATGCTCTAAATGCTCTTTATGGCTATATAAAGAGTTCGTTTCCATCGGGAAATATCATTAAATTTATATTTATCATTATGAAACTATTGGTAAGTTAAATAATATTATATTAGAGTATAATATAGATTAATAATATTTTTTCTATTTTAAACAAAAATGTTTTTATTCTTTCAGAAAATTGTTAGCTTATTTTATTTTCTTACATTAATTATTTTTGTAAATGCAAAAAATAGTACAAAAGAAACATTTATACAAAATGACGCTATGGAAATTGGTAAGATTGAAAATACATATATTCATCACATATATCTTCACATAATTATTTATAAATTAATTAAAATTATCTAACATATTTTGTCACACGAAATTTTATTAATTTTATTATTTTCTTTACATTTATTTTCAATATTGTTATGCGTACATTACGATAAGTATAAAATTAAAATATAAAATAAAGTAAAATAATTTATTTTATATATTTATTTTATAATTTTATAATTTTTAAATTTTATTATTATAATAGTAATTATTTATTATAATAGCAATTTGATATGTTAAATTTAAATTTCATTTCAATTTCGTTTAAGTTTTATCATTTAAATATTAATTCAATTTTATATATTTTTATATATTTTATATTTTAATTTCTTTATTTTTAGATGAAGTTCCGCGTGTAAAAATAAAAGTATTTCGAAGTGCAGACAGAGAACAAGATGGGGAACAATTTGCTACTTGGGGATTTTGGATCAAACAACCAGCAATACATTAAAAAGTTAAATTTTCGTTTATATATATTTTTTATAAAATACGAATTTATTCTATTATAAAATAAAACTTTAATTAAATAATTAAATAATATAAATAAATATTAATAATTTAAAAATTGATTTTTAATATAAAATAAAAATAGATAATTATATAATTACAGGATCATAAGAAATGTTAATAAATGTTAATAAAAAATGTTAATAAAATGTTAATAAAAAATCAAAAATTATTTCAATGCATATTTATTATATTTATTACTCTTTTCTAATTATGTTTTATACATAATACAACGCAATTTCTTTTTTTTGTATGTATAATAGATTATTAAGATGTATTTGATGTAATGTAAATTTTCTGTTTTAGTGTAAATAAAATAGTTAATTTAATGAAAATTAATAAAATTTTGCAAAAATAAAATTTCTGAATCGTATATTAGAATATACAAGATTATAACTTTAAATATAATGTAAAATCATTAAAAAAAAAATTAACTGAATGTTAAATATTGTTATTATTCAACAAGACATATAAGAAACAATAAGATATTTAAAAAATCTTTATCTATTTTGTTACAAATACAAATTTTTATATAAATAATATATCTTATTTGTTTTATATATCAATAACATTAATTAATTTCTTTAAATATTTATAAAATATAATAAAGATATAATTTTTTAAAGCTAATTACATCAATATATTCAAATATTTATACGATAATGCAAATATAAAGAATTAATTCAATTTTGTTCAATTAAGTGTAACAATTTATTGCATTTTTAAAAAGAAAATTAATAAAAGTTAATATAAAATAAAAAAAGAAACAAATTTTAAAATATTAAATTATAAAAATAAATTAGTTAACATGAAAAATATATTTACTTTTTACTTCAAATTATTAATAATTCTTAACAAATTTTCTTTAAAAAATATCTAATCTAAATACTTAATTTAAGTATAGGAAATATGTATATATAAATATAAGTATATATAAATATAAATGTGATGTTACATATTCTCTGCAAAAATTCTTTTCTATAGCCATTTTTAATGTAATGTATCTTCATACGGCAACCCTTTAATATAAGCAATAATCTATATAAATAATAATTTATATAAGATTGCGAATTATATTATGTTGCAATGCTACTTTTAATTTCACAAAATATAATTTTATTTTTGCATATAAATATAAATAATTTTGTATACAAATATTCATTTTTTTCTCTCAGAAATTATTAATTATTAAAAATTAAAGATTATGATAAAGAAAGAAAAAAAAATATTTTAGCAATAAATTGATATATATAATAAAACGATTTTATAAATATTATAATATAATTTTTTGTAAAATTAAGTTTTTAGCTAACTTTTTACGTATATATTCAATTTTATATCACAAAAATAATAATATTTTTACATTTTTTGTTATGTAAATATAAATAAATGATTCATTTTATTTAAAAACTTTCTTATGAATTATTTGTAAAATATATAAATAAAATATATATATTGTGTGTAATATATATATTGTTATTTTACTTTCGAATATATGTTTATTATGTATTTATTTTTATATTATTTATAGCATTATTAGCAATATAAATATATATTCAATTTTGTGAGTAATTATATATATAATTATTATATTATTATTATTAATTATTAATTATTAATGACAATTACTATTAAAATATAAAAATTATTCTTAAAATAAACAAAAAAAAGATATAGGAATTATACATTAATTTATATTTATAATTATATTAGAATTTATGTATATATATACATATATAATTTTTATATATTTTTTATATATTTTTTTAATATTTAAAATAATATTAAAAAAATTCTCCTATAATCGATATTCGCTGTAGGAATGACTGAGATTGACAAGACAAAAGATGATAATTTAATTTTGCAGTATTATTTGTTGGATATAAATTTTTTTTTCTAATATTTTCAAGTAATAATTGAGGTTCAAATCTTAATTTTATATTATTTTGTTTAATAAATGATTCATTATTGTTTATCATAGCAGGGGTAGAATAATGTTCATCAGAAGTACTATAAGTTTCATAAGTATCAATATTTTCACTATCATCAACTTTATAAATTCCTGAGGGAGGTGCAGCAACTTGTACTTTTAAAGACTCTTCTTCTGGATTATTTATGTTTATTTTATCTTCTTCTATTCTTATAGTTTCATCTACTTTACCATTTATAGCTGATAAAGGATTGATTGATTTTTCATCAATGTTATTTTCTATATCATTTGTAAAAGTATGCCTCATTTCAGATAGTTTTACAATTTCAATTGATTCTTCATTATTTTCATTTTTAATATTTTTTAAATGGAATATATTATGTTCTGTATTATCTTTTTCTTTTTGATCATTTACAGGAATAAATTTCCATAATGTTGCTTTCTGATCTGAAAATAAATTCTGGCTTCTATGACAACAATATAGTGCTCCAGGATCAATAGGATGTGCTTCAGTATTAAAAATATATCCTCCTGCATCAATAATACATTGACCCCATTGTGTTTCAATAATTTCTCCTTTTTGACCAGAATTATGAATAAAATTATCAGGATCAAAAAGAAGATAAAGATATTTTGTTGTCTCTGCCAAAAAAAAAGATTCCATTCTATCAGCTTTTCGATGATCTCTAACATCATTAATAGTTGCATAGCCACATGTAGTTTTAGCACTATGTTGCAAACTTCTTAATATATCTACTCCTACTTGTATTAAATAAGGATCTCCAGTTGCTCTATATAAATACATAACTGATTCTATGAGTTCTGGTCTTAATGGATATCCTTCTCTATTAGTACCTGCTTCAGCTTGTGGTATATTATAAAATTCTGGTGTGAATCCAAATTGTTTCCAAACACGATGATAATTATGTAATGATTTCATAGCATCTCCAATTTCACCAAATAAACTTAATACTCCAGGCCAATATGCATCCAAAGATTGAAATACTGGTAAAGTTACTTGACCTTTTGTCATAGAAACCCATAAATGCCAATCTTCTCTGCGAATATATTTTTCAATAGCCGCTTTGTGCTCATGAAATATTGTTCCTAATAGTGGTTCTTGAAATAATAATGTACCTTTTGCTAAATATTCAAAGTAAGAATCAACTCCTGCACCAATTCCAGAATCTTGAGCTGTCCAATGACCTGTTAATACATCTACATGGTTACCTACTAATCCAATATTTGATTTATAATAATGTAATGCTTTAATAGCATTCATAGCTACTTCTTCATATAGTGGATCTCCTGTTAATCTGGACAATGTTCCAAATTCTAATAAAAATGTACCTATTCCAGCAGTACAAGTAATACTTGTTTCACCTTCAGGTACTCCATATTTCAAATTAACAGTACCATATGGCATACCTGTTGGAGTGTCAAAAGCTGCAATTAAACGTTTTGCCATGTCTTCAGCAAGACGTAATAATGGACCATTACAAGGCCATCCTGGTTCCAAGTGAATGCCTGCTTTATGTGACAAGAGATGAGCACTAAGTAATCCTCCAACTACTCTTATATTAGTTTCAAATACAGATACATTAATATTAGCTTCAAAATTTGCTCTTGCACTTATAATTTCTGCTACACGTCGAAATTCAGAAAAATTGCCCATTACGGCAAGAGTATCCAAAGCATCGATAAGTGTTAATGAAAAACTACCCCATGTATCGAATCCATCGCAACTTAATGATCGCAATTCATCGTAAGGATAAGCATATGTCAAATAACTTGAATAAGCATGATCAAACATAGATCGTACTTCTTCTCTTAGAGTAATTAAATCTTTCTTTTCGTATTCGCGTAGTCCATTTACCCAAAATAAAAGGCCAAAATATAACCACATATCAAAAAGAAACATTTTGATTATTTAATCATTTCAGATTTTATTAATTATAGTGTAAATTTATGTAAAATAAAATAATAATGTGACATTACTTGATAATGACATTAAAAATTCTTACAAACCGGCAATTATTCCGGTATAATATACGATTTATTTCTATCTATTGTACTTTGACATTATTTGGAACATGCTCACTTTATAATATTGAATCATATGTTTTTAATTCCATTAAAAATATATAATTTAATTCTTATTTATAAAATGAAAGAGAGGAAAAAATAAACACAAATATTTACTATTTTATACATATTAAAATATTTAAATATATATAATTCATAAATTTTATTTTTAATAAAATTTTCATTCTATGATTTTTTTAAATATAATACATCAAAATGAATTAAATTAAGTATTTAGTAAAGTATTCGAATTTTTTATATACAATTTAGTTTTTATTACATTTTTATAGCAATATAAGTTTTCGCTAAAATTATTAAGAAAAATTGTGGTAATACAAAATAGATATATTAAATTAATAATTTGAAAATATTGATATTTAATTTTCCTGTTTTAATTCTTTTTAATTTTTAAAAAATATAATATAAATCACGAATTTGAATATTTAATAGTTAAAAAAAAATCAAAATTATTTTAATGAAAATAAAGATTATTTAAATTAACAACCAATGAAATTATTGTTTTTTGCATATTATTCTGGATTGGTAGTAACATTGTATTTCGCAATGTTGTAACATAGTATTGCTGTTACTATTCATGAATCAATTTTAATAGCAAATACATTTACTATAAAAAATACCATACACATAGAAATTATTTCAAATAAAAGTATTTTACAATAATCATAATCATTCATAGATTAAAATCAATTTTATTTGATTGGCACAATTATTGCTAGGAACCTTCTGAACATTTTGTTTCTAGGCAATGGCGTAAAATTATTAAATGTATTGTAAATGTTCGTATTTTATGTTTATCATTTGTTGAAATATCTAAATTAAAAACATTTTTTGTAATAAATAACAATTATTATATATTATGGGAGCAATATTTTTTTTAAATTTACTAATAAAAGTATACGGAAAATCATCTTCCGTTTGCACAAATATTGTCAATTATTGGTTAAGATTAAAAATTAACAGTCATTCTGTACAACTACGATAGCGATCAACAAAAATGAAACTGAATGAGCTCGTTTATTGGTAAGATATTTTTATTCTATTTATCAAATTTCAATCAAAACTATGTAATTGTTTATATATTGTACAATTCTAATATTTTAGGTATCAAAAAAAAATTGGTACCTATGACAAGCAACAATGGGAAAAAACTGTGGAACAACATATTCTTGGAGGATTTACACATGTACCAATGAGAACTGCAAAATTAAAAACAGAACTTATTGATGTAGATCTTGTACGAGGTAATAAATTAAATAAAAAATTATAATTAAGATTTCATTATATTAAATTACTTTATGATATAATTATTCTTATAATTAATATTCTATTTTATAATTATTTAATCTTAAATAATATTAATATATACAGGTTCTTCTTTCCCAAAAGCTAAACCAAAACATGGATTGTCAACAGTGGCTTGTTTAGCACTTCAGCGTTTATTATTTCTTCCTTTATATAGGAAATGGTGGATACAACAGACTAGTTTAAAAATTTTTACTTTATTTTTATTATTATATAGTTTGCAGTTAATCAATATGTGTATATATTTTTGTCAAATGATGAAGGACAATGAAAGTGATGTACGAATTATTTAATTATTAAGTATTAGTTATACATATATATATATATATTTCTGTATATGTATGTATATATATATATGTTGATTATATATATATATATTTATATATATATATATTTATAGATTATATCAACATCAGAAGTATTAATACCTCTTATTATGATGTTGACCTTATGCATTGTTCATTCTCATATTGTATCAACTCATTCAGGACCAATGATAGGTGATGGACAAAATAAACAAAAAATAGTAAGACGTTTACGACATACTAGATGTCGAATGGGTAAATCAAGAACAAGACAAAACTTGCGTAAGTTTTTATTATATTATAAAATTATATAATTATTATAATAAATCTGTGAATTTATATTTATTACAATTTTTATTTATTATGTACTTTATAGGTTTGCATGAAGATTCTAAATCATCTCAAGATACAGCATCTGAAAAAGCTAGTACAGTAAGTGATGAAGTATTAACATCTGTACGATTTGCTAAAAAAGTTGTAATTGAAAATTCTTTGACTGTCAATCGATCACAGGTAATTATAATTCATTATTTAAAACATATAAAAGTAAATTTAAAAAATTTATATATAATAATTTATTTTTATAGGAATTTGTGACTGTTCAAGCATTTTGTGATAATGACCCAATAAATGTGACTGTAAACAATTCTTTATCCATGAATGAGGCTTCAACTAGTCATACACAATCAAGTTAATACAGTACTAAAACTTTCTGTTTTGCTATTAATCATATATTTTTGTTTAAATGTACAGTATATTTTTTTTCATAGATGAAGTTCCAGATCAAAGTATGAAACATGTACATCAAGATGATGATGGATTTGAAAGTTTAAATGGAAATGTATCTAGTGATAATGATAAAAGTACTACACAAGCAACAGTAGAGAAACTTAAACAGAAAAGGGATTTACTTAAAAATAACGAAGAACGCATTCTTTGGTTAGAAGATTCTACAAGTCAAGTTTTGCAATCAAAATTTTCAGGTTTGATTTGCAACAAATTTGATTTAAATATTTTTTATAATTATTTTATTATATATAATATTAATGCAAATGCTATATAATTATTTAAAATATATTATTTATAATATATTAATGCAAAATGTTATATAATTATTTAAAATAATGTTTTTTTATATTGTAAATATATATGTATTTATTCATTAGATTTTTTTTTGTAACAATTTATTTTCTTTTTATTTACTTTACTCATTAGATATTTATTATATGTTTTGAACTGCTAACACGCTTTAATCTTTGTTGGAAAGGTAAAATGGCCTATTAGCTAAAATGATTGTCTTCCACTTTCCACGCAGCATCTGAATTGTTAAAAGCACGAGACAATTCTTCAAATAGCGAACCAGAAACTTCTAATAAGATGGTAAATATTTAATTTCTAACTTAATATATAATATATAATATAAATATAAATATAATAACATAATTTATTTTTTTTATTATTGATATTATTAATTTACAAATAATGTAAATTTGATTTTTTAAATAATATAATATTGAAAAAAAAATTCGTTCAATTTTTTTATGATGTTAATTACAATTTATAGTACTAATTAAAATTAATTTACAACTATTTTATATTTTTACTTAATTTTATATTTATATTTAATTTATATTAAAAATTTATATTTTTTTATTATATACATAAAAATATATTAATAAATATACAAATAATTTTATAATTTTAATAATTAATGTATATCTTTTTTAATTTTTTTCTAATATATTAATTATTTTTTAATAATATATATATATAATATTTTTATAAATTATGTTTACAATTTTTAAAGTTGGGTATTCAATGAAAATAATATTTGATTTTTTATTATAATTTAAGTATATTACAAAATATTTTAGAATATTAGTTCATCTTAATTTTTTCTTAATATATTTCATTATATTAAATGAATACATTTTATAAATCTATTTTATTTTTGTAATAAAATACAAATATATTAAAATTTGTTGAGTTATTATTTAAAGGATAAAGATCAATGTCTGGGAATAGGATCAAGAGAAGGACGCCAGCAATGTGAAAGTGAAGAAGAAGGAGAATGTGAAGAAACAGTTACAAATCATTTAACTGAAGCTACAACATCTGCAACAGAATGGATGGGAGTGACTACAAATAGTGATGAATGTAGTTACAGGTGAATACTTAAATATTGTTGAAATATATGAAATTAATTATATATATATTATTAAATTTTATATAATTAATCTTGTTAATTGATTAATTAATTGAAATTATATTTAATGAAAAAATTCTATATATAATAAATAAAAATATATTTCTATTAATATAAAATAGTCATTATATATATTTTTATTCAAGAATTTAATTGTTTATTTATAATTATAATTAAAATTACTAAATTTATTATTTAAATTTTATAAAATATTATATTATAAAATTGTACAAAATAGCTTAATAATTTGTTTTAATAAAAAAAAGATTATTATTTAATAAAAAAAAAATCAAAACAAATGAGATAATGAGTATTAATTTTTGTTGATATTTATATAAAAATATATACATTATGTTATTATATCAATTAATATAATTTAATAATAAAATTCGTTTTAAAATTGAAATTTTTTATAGTTCAGAACTTGAAGAATCCGATCTACATAGTGAAACTAATAAAAATTATGGAGAATTTGTTGAACATCCTTTTTCTTGGGAATTTGAATTACCACCTTCAATGATGCTTAGCTCTAACTGTGCTTCATATGATCGTGGTAACATATTAAATTATAATAATATAGATATAAAATTTAAAAATTTAAAATTAATTAACAATAAATGTAATCTATTATTTAATAAAAAAGAATTCTATATATTTTAGTCTCATGTACTATATGGACACGACGTGATATAAAAAAGGCTGAACTATCGGTGCTGGACATCAGTTCGGCTATTATTGCTAGAGTAGAATCAATGCCTGAAAGTATGAATTACTTTTATGGAGGCCTAATGCTTAGTGTGGTATTATCTTTAATACCATCTATCAAACGATTGAGCGATCATGTTGGGATGGACAGTAGTAGCAATGTAACTAGTTCCTTAATACCAAATGACTTAACTTATGTCAATTTGGAAACATATAGCGATATTTTATCTAAAGTTATAGATTTGGCATTTGGAACAACTCTTTGGTAAATATACATATATTTATATAAATTAATGTATAATCAATAAATCAAACATAACAAAAATTATTTTATATATAATAAAATATATTATTATTAAAAAAAATATTAAAATAAATATTTATGGAAAAAAAATAATTATTATCATTAATTTCAGGGAACGTACTGTAGTACTTATATCAGCCTTTGAAAGACTTATATTATCCTCTTTATTATTTTTTTTATTAGCAGTTGCAGAACGTACTTACAAACAAAGACTCTTATATGCAAAATTATTTTCACATTTGACATCATCAAGACGAGCCAGAAAATCTGATTTACCGCATTTTCGATTAAATAAAGTACGCAATATAAAATTATGGTTAAGCGTTAGGTCTTATTTAAAGGTAAAATAAAAAAAAAGGATTTTATTTTTATATTTTTAATATATCTTTAATATTGAAGTCCACATTTTTTATAAATAATAATTAATTTTAAATGTACTACATATTATAGAGAAGAGGACCGCAACGTTCTGTAGATGTAATAATATCAGCAGTATTTATTGTTACCTTATTGTTATTATCATTTGTAAGCTTGGAACTAATTAAGGTAAAAAAAAAAGAATAAAAAATATTGAAATGAAACCATTATATAAATATAATATTAATATTTATGAATTACAGGATCTTGAAAGTTTGCATTCCCGATATAACGTTGAAGCACTGTTTTGGAGTTTTTCTCTTGGAATATTTATATTACGTTTCATGACATTGGGTACAAAAATTAATAAAAAATATAGAAATCTTTCTGTTTTGATTACTGAACAGGTAATTTTAATAAAATGAATTTTGTTTTATGTCATATAGAGATTTAAGTATAATTTATATTTTTTATTTTTAATCAAAATATTGTTTGATTTTTTTTTAGATTAATTTATATTTGCAAATAGAACAAAAACCACATAAAAAAGAAGAACTTATGGTAGCAAATAATGTACTCAAATTAGCAGCAGATTTGATAAAGGTAATATAATAAAAATTTATTATTGAATTTATAAAATGAATGAATTAAATAATCGGTATATATTTTCAGGAACTTGAATGTCCATTTAAAATATCTGGTTTATCAGCTAATCCTTATTTATATACAATTACAAAAGTAGTATTATTATCTGCTCTTTCAGGAGTGCTTTCAGAATTGCTTGGATTTAAGCTTAAGTTACACAAGATAAAAATCAAATAAAAAGAGGGATATTATATTAAATATTCATTTCCATATAACTACCTCACAATATTAAATAATTAACAAAAATAACAATTTTGTTATTAAATATTAAGCTATTCTATAGTTGTATTTTGAACAAATGTTCAAAAGATATAGTTTCATTTTTTAATTTCTCAATTTATGAATTGAATATATATATTACATATCATTGTTATTTCATACAATTAATAGAAATTTTATGTTCTATTTAGCAAATTAAATTATTATAATATTTTCATGTATTATAGTAAAAAATAATAGGAAGTTTTGCTCATAATTATTCTAGATAAATTATATTATAATAGATCACTAAATATTAGATCCACAGTAAATATTTGTTTATCTTAAAATAATTTTTATTTTATGCATATAAAAATTTATAATGCTAATAACAAAATTTAAATATAATTATTTTGTCAATAATATTTAATGAACAATGTAGATATTAAATATTTATTGATGCTTTGTATATATAGGATATTTAAATATCATATGAACTGTAAATATTTCTACAAACATTTTAAGTGCTATATATAAAATGAAAGAATTTACAGCCACATATAAACACACATATACTTTTGAAAAATTATGAATATTACTACTTAAATATAAATTATATGGCTGATTGAATTAAATATTTTTATGTCTGGTTTTTAAAAAAATAAAATTACATGCAATAATAGTGATTTTTGTTTTTGATGTGCTTAAAAGATTGAAAAATAAATATTAAAAAAATAGTACCTGTAAAAAAATGTATGTAATTGTATATCTTTTCTTCATAGAATGATTTTAAGTGTATTCATGTATATTAAATAAAAGAAAAATTATAAGATCTGTAATTATTTATAAATAATTTTAAAAATGTAATAAAATTAATTATATATGTGAGAAATTTAAATTTTAGTTTATTTAAATTCAATTTTTGAATTATATATTTATTTTATGCTCATACATTACTTATATTATTCAGAACAATAATTTTTAATACACAGTAATTTTTAATACTCTGGAATGTTAATAATCAGAAATTTGCGAATAATTTTTCAAACTAAAATTGAATTAATTATATTATAAAAAATGAAATTTATGAAATTTCAATTAATTTTTTATTAAAATTAACTAGTTTTTTATTCATGTTTACGAAAATTTATGAAAATATTTTCTGATCTTATACTAAAGAAAAATATTTGAAAATTAAAGATTTGAAAAATACAATGCAATGCAAAAAATATATAAAAAGATGTTTAGTATCCTGTGAAATTAATTATTACAATTTAATACAATTTAATACAATTTAAACAATTTATAAAAAATATTAAAATATAATCAAATAATATTATAGATTAAATATAGAATAAACTTCAAAATATATTTATTACTTAATTCGAGTAAAATTATAAATGAAATAGGAAATAATGAAATAGGAAAAATGATAAAGTTAAATATCGTAATCATCTTTTAAACATAAATTTTGCACACTTTATATAAACAAGGAGAATAAATAATGAAAGAAGAAGAAAAATAAAATAAGAATTGATACGAATATTTTTAAGTACTAAAAATATCTCTTCAAAAATAAAATAAGATAAAATAAGAACTGAAAATCAATACCACAAACTAGATATAGACTAGATAAAATTATATAGATGAAGTTATTTTTATAATAGATATAGACATTTTTATATTTAATTTATTAATCAATACCATTTTAAATGCAAAATTTTTTCAAAAATATAAAAGATGGTGCTGACAATCAGTTTTTAATGTATTTTTATTTTTTTCTTTTATTATTTATTTTATTTTTGTGTTTCATCTAAAACATTTTAAAAATGATACTGATTCCACAATTTTTAAGTCTATTTTTTTTCTATTATTTATATTCATTCTAGTTACATGATCATAAATGCAATATGTTAATGAGTCAATGATGAATTCAATGTTTCAAATTTAAATCATGAATGCATTTTAATTTTTAATATAAAAAAAATAAATATTATATTTTCAAGTTTATAATTTATATCATTATATAAATATAATCTATATAAATGCATGTATAAAATGTAATATTTATGCCTACAAAATATTCTATAATAGAATATTTGTTTTATTTCATTTATAATTTTATAATGAAATTTAGAACATTTTTTTTTTTTCAATGTTTTATCACATATAAACTTATTTTGAATTGGTAATATTAAAAATGATATTACAATGATAAAAAGATTCTAGGCATAAGACAAAAAATACATTGAGTATTAGATCTATTGTTGTATCTTGTCTATGGTATATATAGTCATCAAAGATTGTATAGTCATCATTATCATTCTTGTATCACATGCGACATTATCGATTCAGAATAAGAAGAGACATCAGCGCTATTGAGAAGAAAGAAATTATTAAATATAACGAGAGCACAAACTAGGCATGTAACGTAAGATGTTAAAGCATATAAAAGTTTCTATTCCATTGTGTTATTTCGTGAAATACAATTAAAATTATAAATAAAATGAATATAATTTTATTTTAATTTTAAATAATTAAGTGCTTATAATATTGTGTTCCAAATAAGACTATTATAAAAATTTTTTTTCTAAAATTACAAATTTTAAGAAATTTTCAATAAACGAGAATATTTGAAATAATTTGTATATCTAATTCTATATTATTAAAGTGAACTACAGTGTTTATAATTTTCAGAAATATATATATTGAGATATACATAAATAAAGGTATTTTCACGGAGCTACATGAAATTAATGATGATGTATCATAATATTGATTTATATGATTTATTAAACACGAAAATCATCTGTTTTTTTTAATTAATTTTTTTAATTATATAAAAAATAATTTTAGATATTTCTAAAATATTATGCTTTTTATGCATTATTATAATAAAATAATTATTCATTTAATAATTTCTTATTTATGATTTAATTTAAAACAAGTTTTTTTTAAATTATATATTCATTTAATTTATATGAATTATGAAATTAAAAATTCCATAACAAAATTTATATAATTAGAACTTTATATGTTTCTTAACATATCTTTATAATAATATTATATTATATTTTTATAAATATTTTATATATTTTTTTTAAATTATTATATATTATTAATATATACATAAATAAAAAAATAAAAATTCTATATAATTTGTTTAGTTTAATATGAGAAGAATATTTCACATTATTACTTTAATAAATTTAATTTTTTTACCATTAGTGCATAATTCGGACTAGTAACAGGTTCAATTTTTCAATGTTGTTCCTGTCTAGTTTCGGAGGCAACCACCTGTGTCAACTACATTCTACAATATTCTAACAATACAATGTATTATTTGTGCAATATGTACTCATGGATATATAATAGGCCCCAAACTGCTAACACTAATGCAAATGTCCAATTTTCGTTGCCATTTTTAAAGTGGTTTCAAATTGATTGGACTTTGGCCTCATTGGTGAAAGTGGTGTGGCCATACAACGTGCTTAATATTATTTAATCCATGGGTTATTATATACAGAGATTGTGTTTAATATTTTAAATAATAAATTTTGCTGCACACAAAGATGATTGATAATTTGCTTATTATTATACAAATGAGCTAAATATTTAGTCAAGATTATTATAATTAAAATTTTATGTACTACAAATAACTAGATCTTACAGTATTTTAGCAGATTCTTTGTACATATAATGGAGATTAATAAAGAAGTTCCTGAAGAGATTCCTGAATCAACTATGGCTCAAAGTGAAAACATAAACGAAACAGTTTTGGATAATCAACAAAGTATATTGGAAATAAATACTGATAATCAAAGTAGAATATCAGATAAAAGTAATTGTAGTGATATAATGGAAGAAGAAACTATATCTACTGATGATATAAATGTATACAATGGTTCTACCACTGAAGATTGTATTATGGAGTCTAATCCAGACAGTATTACAGCTACTGATGATTTAAGACAGTTTGATGTTTTGGATGACTTAGAACGCCATCCAGATCAAAACTGCTGTGATATGGATTCTGATACTAATGAAAGTATGGATTCTGATGTACCTGATGAAGAAATTGAAGCCATGCTTGAAGAAGGTAAACTTTAATATTTCAGACCAATCAATTATGGAAATAAATATTTTTATTATTTTCTGAGGTAAAGTATAAAAGATATTAAATAAATTATAGTAAACACAATATATAATGGAATTTTATAAAAATAGACTTAAATTATAAAAGTTACATATATCTGAGATAAAATTATAAAAAGGAAAAAAAAAAAAAAAAGATTATTTGTTATTTATTTTTGTACTTCTTATATAGATCATGCAGCTGCAGAGTATTTTTTTAGTTAAGTATTATGTGCTACTATTAGGTTTACCAGAAGAATTTAAAGGCAAAAGAAAAGACAAGAAGGATAGTGTACCATATGAAGAAAAAGTAAAACTTGTCTTAGATGGTAGGTATCTTTGCAAATTAAGTATTTTAATAAATGTTTAATATAAAAAAATTTTAATTTTGTATAAAAACTATGATAATATTATCATTTTTAATGTTATTTACAAAAAGAAAAATATAACATATAATTTATAATAATATTATTTTTTTTACAGAAATTGGACATAATCACTTTGACGTACTTCCAGAAGGTTGGGTACAAGTGACACATAATAGTGGAATGCCTTTATATTTACATAAGCAAAGTAGAGTTTGTACTCTTGCAAAACCATACTTTCTTGGACCTGGCAGTGTGAGAAAACATGAAGTACCTGTTAGTGCAATACCTTGCCTTCAATATAAAAGAGCTCTTCATGAAGAAGAAGAAGAAAGAAAAAAACAAAAAGAACGTGATCCAAATGCAGAAGTTTGTAGCCTTCCAAGTGCAAAAATTGAAACAATTCAAGAAAATCGAGCAGCACATTCATTGGATAGTGAACAACTAAGAAATTATTGTCAATCATTATTTCGATTTAAAGCTATTAAAGTAATGAGATTTCAGTAAGTATATGTTAAATAATATTTAATAAGTACTAATATGATGTATAATATAATTAACGTATATAATATTTAATATATTTTAATAAAAAATCTTAATTATTCTATAATTATCTAGATCATGGTCAGCAAGAAGAAAATTCACAAAAAATAAAAAACATCGCAAACAACTTGAACGACCTACTTTACCTGATGGAACAAAATTAATAACATTTCCAGTTAGTAGTTCTGGTCTAGCAGGAAGTAGTAGTGGTAATGCTGGAGATGATAATACTGGACAAAGACCACCAAAACATTGGATAATGAATCCCTCTGGCAAAAGTTATGTTTGTATACTTCATGAATATGTGCAACATGCACTTAAAAAACAACCTACTTATAAGTTTAAAGAATTAGGTGAGTTAAACAAAAATAATTTTTTAATTATTAGTATATTAAAATATTAAATACATATAAAAGTATATATAAAGTATATTAAAATATTAAATACATATATACATATATTTATTTATTTGTTAATTTATTTAAAATGTCTTTGAATAGTAAAAAAAAAAATTAATAAAAAAAAAGATAATCTATATTATTAAATAATTAATTTCAGAAAATGCAGCAACTCCATACTCTGCAGTTGTTTGTATAAATGATATGGAATATGGGAGTGGTTTTGGCAGTAGCAAAAAACAGGCAAAAGCTAATGCTGCTCGAAAAACTCTTGAAATTTTAATTCCTCAAATGAGAGATAAAATTTCTGGTGACAATGGTGGAGATACAGTTTCTGGTAATAATAATCGAATGATTAAAGCATCTAGAGCAAATTCTGATGCAGATTTATCATTTTTTGATGAAATCTCAATTACTGATCCACGAGTCGCAGAATTTTGCGCTAAAACAACTGAACCATCACCACATGCTATTTTAATTACTTGTCTTCAACGAAATTATGGCCTAGGTGATATGCATATTAATTATTCTGTAAATACATTAAAACATCAACGCAATGAATTTACAATGCGTGTTGGCAAACATGAAGCTACTGTTGTAAGTAAATTTAATCATAATTTTAAAATTTATAGTTTTTATGATTAATTTATATTTTTATTTATTTTCTTCAAAAAAAAACGAGTAAAATTATTAATATATTTTCATTTTATTTTTCTCTTATATAATAAATATTTTCAATCCTAATATGTTTATAAAACCTGATTTTAGGTATGTCGTAATAAAAAAGATGGTAAACAACGAGCAGCACAAGCTATTTTGCAACTTATGCATCCTCACATTCAATCTTGGGGTTCTTTATTAAGACTTTATGGATCTCGAAGTGTAAAATCCTTTAAAGAAAAAAAACAATTAGAACAAGAAATCACATTGTTGCAAGGTAAAGCTGCAGTTAATCAGCCAAATCATGCTATTTTAAGTAAACTTAGACAAGAAATGAGGAAATTAGCAGAGCAAAGACAAGCTATACAACCTATCGGTAAATTTGTACCGCCAGATTTGCCAACTGGATCTGCAGCTAATTTGAACAATGTAGATTTATAACACACTAGTCAACTCCATATTTTATAAATATTAATTTATTTTGTAAGTTTTGTAACAAAAAAGGCATCTTTAATTTGTTCTATTTTATGTTCTAAAAAATAAGCGCAAAGTATTTTATATATGTTGTATTATAATATGATAATAATGTAGGCTTTTAAATGGTGCTAAATCTTATATCAATATTTTTTTAACACTTCGACACATTTTAATACATTTTTATTTTTTATCCTGAAATCAATTTTTGTTATTAATTATTTCTCGAATTGTTTAAAAAGAACTAGAAATCATTTTTAAAATTTGTTTTTTGAGAATAGTTCTTCCAAATATTCGAAGTATCAGAATACTACCTCAATCATATTAGTTCTTTTTATAAATTATTAAACTTGATTTCAATATTGATTTTTTAAAATCTTAATTATTTTTATTTAAAAGGGAATTTAATATTACATACAAATTATTAGTAGTATCTAAATATGTTATTTCATATGAAATTATGAAAAACGACAATTCTTAGAACATAACTATTTATTTTTAAAGAACTGATTACAATAAAGTTTCAGTTCTATAGATGTTAAGGCATCAAACTTGCATGTTAATAACAATTATAGTATATTGAAAAGTATTACAATTGTCCTAATAAATTTACTAATAGAATTATTCATAGAATATAAATAAATTGTCAAATAATACATAAAACATTTGTATCTTCTTTGGCACTTATATATTTTTTTTTTTATATTACTATTATTTATTTCTGTATTTTATGATATTTTATTAATTCTTTAACAATACAAGAAAAAATTAATACAGATTATTAAAATCTATTTTAACATTTAAATTCTTATAATATTACAATGTATATATATTTCGAAATTTATTGAAAAGAATTTTTTTTTTATTTACTATGATATTTCAGTAGAAAATACAAATATTAACCTTCATTATTTATGTACCATAAATCATAGATTTCATTTATATTTAATTATGTGTAAATGAAGCTTTTGTTTAATTACAATATAATATGTTACATGTATAAATATTTTTCTACATAAAAATCATACATTATTATTATAACAATAAGTATATTTAATATAATATTCTAATATTCTATTTAAAAATTTACATATCTATATGAAATTTTATTTGGTTTAGTTTCTTTTTATATTATGAAGATTATTCTTTGAATTATTATACTTTGCAAAAGATTTATTGATTATAATAAATTGTAGTAAAATGTATTCCATTCTAGACAAAATTCATATTTATCAATTATTTCAAAAAACTTGTTAAATAAATGCAAGATAAATACATTTATGTAGTAGGCACATGTAATAGGACTAGAATTATATAATGATTTTAATAAATTATATTTAAACAGAACATATATTTTGTTATAAAATAAATATATATTATTTTTTACTTTGCAAAATATAACTTCAGTTACAAATATGTTTTATTATTGTAACTAAAGTTATAATATATTTTTAATTTTTTAAATTTATTTTATATATCTTGTTAAATTTAAAGCTGTTTAATTAAAAATATTTATAAGTATGTTTATACTGTTTAAAAATACATATTTCACAAATTCTTTAATTTTATATTATAACATTTGAAAAATAATAAAATATTTTAAAAACATTAAAGTTTTGTAAGAAAAATTTAATAAATTTAAAAAATTTAAATGTTAATTCATAGTAACAAAATTAATAATTATATTTTCAATGATTAATAATAATTATATTTTCATATAACATACAATATGCATATTATAAAAACTTTCAAATTTAAAATATTTTTTAATTTTTTATAGATTTTTCTTCAAATATGTTGAAATTGATAATGACGACTATTTTGATTTTTTTTTTTTCTTTTTTTTAATAATTTCAATTCATATATCTATATGAGAAGTCACTAATACTATTATATTTTATAATTGAATTTAAATATATTTTTACTTGTCATATGTTTTCATTAACACTACTGTTATTATTTATTGTATCATTATATGTTATATTAAATATCTACGTTTATAATTTTTAAATCCTATTTACAATTTCTAATTATAACTTATTTTTATTTTGACATTGATATTTCATAGCACAAATTATAAAAAATAAACACAATATCACAATGTCATTTAATATTGTTCAAATATATTTAAATTTTAATTAAAAAATTTTTAGTGAATTTTGAACTAATTTAAACAAAAGTTAAAAAAATAAATCTATTTATAAATATAAAGAGTTAAAAAATAATTATAACCATACAATTTTTTATATTTACTATAACATTAAATATTTTATATTGATAAAGATACATTTAATATATTATTTATTTAGTATTTTTTTAAATTTTGTATACTTCTAATAATAATATTAATAATAAAAATAGTAATAAAATGCATAAAATAAATATAAAAACAAATTATTAAATTCCAACATGATAAAATCAAATTTTCTTGTATTAAAAAAAAAAGGACTTAGTGTATTTTTAATAAATTAGATTAATTTTATCTAAAATTTTATACTGTCACTTATATTTTATATATTACTAAAAAAAAATAATAAGTCATTACTATATTAACATTTTTAACTTTGGAGGCACATCAATTTAAAAAAAAAATGTATATATTTATATATTTATATATGTAATTCATTCTAAATTATTTTAGATAGTAGATAATGTGTTGCACATACATGAATATTTATACTTCTATCTAATTGTTTAAATCATATTATATTTAAAACTTACTTTTAGTTAATCAAATAATTGTTATAATCAATAATTCAAAAAAAAAAAGACTTTTAATTCATTAAAATAATTATGATTATGCATCATTATCAAAATATAAAATCAATAAATGCAAAAATATTATGTTCAATCAATTTTCATAAGATGTTAAAAATCATTTGTTTGAAAATCATTATACAGATTCATCATATGTACTGTTTCCAGAAAGAGCCATTTTTGATAAACTAGAAAGACTTCGACGTGGACTACTACCAACTAAAAAACTACTGCTAGATTCTGAGAAAATTTTCCGGAAACTGGAAAGCAAATATAATTATTAAAAATTGGAATTTTTATAAGTATTTTATTTTTTTTTAAGTTTTTTTTTTTTATACTTACAATTTACGAATTCCAGATTCAGATGTCTTCTTCCAAGGTGCATCATCTGGTTCATAAGGAAGAGGACCTTGTACAGGAGCATCTTTATCATCTTCAACTCTATAGTGAAAAAAAAAAATATAATTTGAATTATAATATTAAATTCTATAATATTAAAAAATTTTTTACTATATTTTTAATATAGAAAAAGACAAATTATTATAGCATATATATATATATATATACATTTCAGGTTTTGGTCGATATAGTTCTAATTCATCTTCCAAATCTGATACTCTAGCTTTCAATTCATTTCGTTCATGTAAAATTTCTTTTAATTCAGCAGTAGTAAATCTTGGTCTATCTGGATCATCAAGATCATACACAGCCTTATTAGTTAAATCTGGACAACCCTGCAATTTACTTAAATCTTCATTTTCTTTTTTTGCTAAACCAAGTCGAGCTCGAAGATTTATCAATTCACGATTTTGATCTTGCAATTGAGCTAAGAAATCTGCCCTTTCTTCTACTAAACCTCGTGCTTGCATTTGTGCTTGACGTTGTTTTCGTTTTAATTCTCGACCAACAACTCCGAGTTTCTCAACTTGTCCTGTCAGCTTTAAAAATTATAAAAATAAATTAAAATAATCTACTAATGTTTGACACGTTCGCGAAATACAGTATATTTATTTTGAAACATTTTTTCAATTAAGTATAATCAACGACTATATAACAAATATATAATGTGCTACAAATAAGACATGTCACGAACGTATTCAAGAAAAAAAAATCATAATACATATCATATTCAAAAAAAAGTAATACTTAATTATAATAATTACAAATTACACATATGAACATAAGTACCAATTTACATTTTCTATTTCCGAATTTTTTTGTAACAGCTCTTTATCTCTGCCTCGAATTTGATCTCTTTGTTTGTCTATCATAGATCTTAAATGCTGCAATACTGCAATATCAACTTCTTGACTAGCTGTGAAAGCTAAAAATATATTTATTGATATATTTATTATTAATAAATAATTATTTAATTGATGAATTATAAATATAAATTTATAAAGGACATTTCTAGAATTGTGTTAGTAGAGAAAAGATTGTTAGTACTTTGTTTACTGCTGTACTGACTATCACTACGTGATTCCTGCAAAGCTTCTGATAGTCGTCTATTTTCTTCTTGTAATCTTGTAACCATTTCTACTAAATCACGAGATTCTTGACGCCAATGTTCTTCAATTTGTTCCAATTCCTATATAAGAAGTAAATATCTTTGAATGATAAAAAATTAAACAAATTTCATATATATAAATATATAATAATATTTAATGTATTAATATAAAATTTATAAATATTTATAAATAAAATACCTTTTCAAATCTCTGCCTATCTTCAGCTTTTCCAATTTTATCATTTTCTAATTGTGAAATCTTTGCACGTAATTCTTGAACTGTAGTATTTTCACGTTCATTTTTGGTTGCAAGATTTTCTAATAATTCTAATGCATGTATTACTTTTGGCATAAGATTAGTTACAGATTCTACTCCATATGAATCTATAAGTTTCTCACATTCTTTTCCTATTTCAGATGCAATATCATAAACATCTACAACTGATATATCAGATACTACAGCATATTCTTCCATATTACGAGTTGTATAATTTCCCAAACAAAAAGGCATGAATATTTATTTATGTCAAAGTATATTATATATAAACTTCCTAAAAATATAATAATATATTTTATGAAAAATTATGATTAACTGCTATTAATTTATTTTAAATTTATAATTATATAATAATATTAATATAATAACATATATTATTTTTAATTTTTTAATTAGTAATACATGTAAATAAATATAAAATATAATGTTAAAATTCTTAAAATTAACTTAAATATTGCAATTATTTTAAAAAATATTAATATCAAAATATATTATAATCAAATAATGAAATTAAATTCAATGATATTTAAAATATGATAGAATTAATAAAATAACAAAATTTAATGTTAATTTATATATATATATATATATATATATATTATTATCATTATGACTTGCAATATAAAATATTTTTACATTAAACTAGGTGTGTCGTTTATGAATATGCATAAATAATATTTATCATAAAAGAATATTAATGATTAAAATATACATATATTTATAATAATTAATATGATTAGAAATATGAGATTATATTAATTAAATACAATTGCAAATTGCAATATTTATTTATCAAATTTTATTCAATTTTATACAATGCAAATAGAAAATTTTAATATACGTACGTGTACATGTAGACGATTTTATCACAAGTATTATACGAATTTATTTTTCGAAATAATAAATTTAAATAGAAGAAAAAATTAAAAAAGTCTAAAATCGACAATATGATATCTAAATTAAGACTAGCCTTTTTTTTGGTACTACAATTTTCGCAAACTGCATCTATTCTCGAATGTTGATCAAAGCGTTGCAATGATTGGACCTTTCTGATCAAACATATCTAAATTTACTTTAAGTGTTCAATTATTGAACACTTTTATGTGCAATAGTATTTTTTTCAAGAAATTATAATTAAAATATTTTTTTTTATTTTATATTTGATTTTTTCGAAGCATTGAATAATATTTCTTAGATGTAAACTATACAGTTAATTTTATACTGTTAAAAGAAAATAGTAAGATATTTATATAGATCGATAAATAGATATAAGATAGATATAAGATACTTATATAAGAGAAAGTTTGGAATTTAAGTAATTAAAAAAACTATTTATAAAAAAGAAAAGATTAATTTTTTCAATTCTATTACAGTGCAATATTTAGTATTAAGAAAATAAATAGAAAAATGAATTAAGAATATTAAAAAAATCATTTTTATTTATAATAAATTTATAATAATTTTCAATATCATTATATATTTAAAGTATATAATAGAAATAATTGCAATATTTATTTATATCTAATAACAATTTTTATTATTATTAAATACAAATTTTTGTAATTAATATTAAAATAATCTTAATAAATTTAATCAAAAATGAAAATTCTTTTTCTTAGCTTCTTTAAAGATTATTTTATATATCTTTCATTTTTTTTTAAACTATATTTTTTATAATATTTTTTAAATAGAATTTTAACTGTTTTTATATATAATTTTTTTTTATAAAATAAACATTATTATTTTAATATTTATTTTTATTAAAATATTTCGTGATTTTTTATGTAACACGATAATATGTTTTATTTTTTATTACAAAATACAATATTTGCAAAATACATTTTGTGTAACTAATTATTAAAGTTATTAAAATTTTATATGAATATTTAATTTAATAGTAATAATTAATTTATTAAGAAAGAATGATAAATAATAATAATTTTGATTAATAAGAGATTATATATATAATATAAATATAATAAATGAAAGTTTTTATATATTATTCTATATATTTACTTTATTGTATGAATAAGAAAATTTTTTTATTATTCATCTTTATTTTTTTATATTATACGAAAACAATTGCAATTTTTTTCATATATAACATTATTTTATTATTTTTAAATGAATGTTATTAATTGATTATAAGTAGATATTATTTTCAATTTAGAAATTAATTTATATCATGCGAGTTTTCGATGAAATAAATTTCATATGTAAGGACAACTTTATTATAATTTGTAAATTATATAATTTATTACAACAAATATAACATTATTTTAACAAAATACAATATATTTTCAGAATTAAACAGAAATGCAAAAATATAAATTCAAATTTATTATTTCTTAATTTATAAAATAATTATAAAATTCAATAATTTTAAAATTATTTTTTTTTAAATTTAATTATTTTTATAAAATACTTTTTTTAGCAAAATAGATAATGTAATTAAAAATGCAAAAATTATCACAAAAGGAAAATTATTATATTAAAATAAAAATTATGCTGAAACATATAAGTAATTCTAAATTATTAAAATTTTTGAATTTTGATTCTATTACTTCATTATATAAGTTTATTTAAAAACTTAAACATAACAATAAAGAAAATAATGAAATAATATTGAATATTAAATTATATTATTAATATAATATAAATTGGCAAGTATATATAATTTTGTTTGAAAATATTGCATGTTTTCAATAAAAATACATTAAGTACACTGATAGAAAAATAAAAAATATAATTATATTAAAATATTTTTTTATAAAAAATATTAAATTTTTATTATATAAATTTATTATTATTATATAAATTTCGTAAATTATTTGTTATGCTATAATATTAAAATTTTACAAATTTAATATTATTTAAACAAAATTATACAAAATAATATTATTTTGTATATTACAACATGCATTACATTCAAACATTTCAAAAGCACACATTATTATATTGATATAAAATTGTTAATAATTCTTAGTTATATTAATATATATTTCAATATTTGACAAAAAAATTAAAATATTTTAATAAAAATAATTTTTAATAAATCTAATTTCATATATCACAATGCAGCAAGTATATCCTTATTATAATAAAAAGTTTTATAACGTATAAGTTTTATAGAATAAAAAGTTTTAAAACGTTCCAAATATACATTTATATTTTTTTCAATGTTTATATTTTATGATGCACACTTCCTTTATGTTATTAATTGTTTCTTAATAACTATAATGTGTTAACATTAATTTAAAGTAAAAAATATTTGTTAATAAAAATTGAACTAAGATAACATTCATATAAATAATTAAATTTTGATATGTTATATATAAACAAATATTTTATGATTGTGCAATATATTGCATTATTGGCAATTGTTGATTTGTCTTTGGTTATTAAAATAAGCAGTTTTATTTCAAATATTGTAAAAATTTGGCAATTGTATACTTTCAATGAAAAACTGCATAATAAAATATTTTTTATAATATTACAATAGTAAAAGTGAAAATATGGGACAAAAATATTATAACATCTGCATTGTTATTTTCAGTCAACTTCAGATTTACAACTTTAACAAGTCATTTTAAAAATTCATAATTTGAGATGTCATTTATATTTTATGCTATTGAATTTTTAAATCATATAGAAATTAATCTATAATAATTACATAACATTATAATCATATATTAAATTAAGTACAATAAAAACAAGCTATGTAATTATCATACATTATGCATTGTTAGGTAACATAAAATGAATAAATATTCATTTATAATTTTCATTTTTAAAACAAAATTATCGTAATAATTTGATTATTAAATTTTAGAAAAACATTTGGAACAATTTCTAAAGTACTGATTATATTATATAATATATTAAAATAATGAGTTGGCACTTTCTTGTGTTTAATTATATTCTTTTGAACTATTTATGATGAATCTTTGAACTATTGATGTTGAATTATATATTTACATATAATTTTAAATAAATTGATTAGTTTATTATATATGTACTAAAAAATTATTATATAGTTTAATAATGTAATATGTGTAAATTAATTTATATATATATATATATATATATATATATATATATAGGAAATTGCTCTAAATCATTCTTTACAATGAAATTCCGTCAATATTATTTAAATATTAATTAGTATTTTAAAAGCATTTAAATAACTAAATAAAACTTTTTTTGTATTTTTTTTTTCAATAATTTTAAAAGTAGTTAATGTCTAAATAATATCAACAAAAATATAAATCTATAATTTTCGAAACTAATTCTTTAATATGTCTATTAATTGCAAAATAAAAATATTATTTTTATGATTGTAGCTATATTCCATATAAGATCGTTGTATTCTTTTCAATAACTTCACATAAATATTTTGTATATAACGCTATAATAGGATTTATTACATATAAATCTAACAATATATCACATATTACTTATTAAAACCCTGTAAGAAGGAAAGAATATTTTGTATAATTATTCTATTATTAATTGAATTTTAATTTGTATGTACTTCAATTATCTTACATATTAAACTTTAAACTCCATACATACTATTTGTAAGAGATATAATTGCATGTTCTTGTGTAATAGCGGCTAATTCTTTTAGCCATTCATCTAATACAACTGCACATAAGACCACATTTTGTACTGGACTTATTTCATTTGGGGATTGCCAGGACGTTTTCGTATAATATCTAATGAATAAAAAATTGTATAGTATTATTATATTTTTCACATTTTTAACTTTATTTAATCTGAATATTAAAGCATAAAAAAAATATTTACCGATATCCAGAACCATGCCCAATAACTTCTAGTTGATTTTCTGATATACCAGTTGATTGATTGATAGTATTAACTAAACTACTTGGACCAGAACTACCACTTGATCGTCTAAGCATTTGTGTAAAAGATGATGTTAAACTCCATCTTTTAGTTTCACCTAAAAGTATAATTTCTTCAAATATAATTTATAAATATTATTTTTAATATATATTATAAATAATTACTATACATACATCTTTTGAATACTTCCAGATTGCACGAAAATTATAAGTAATAATTTAATATTAACTTGTATATACACATTAATGAGATATAAGAATAATAATCACTAGTCCATATTTTGAATAATTAAAAAATAAATCATACCTCTTGAAAATGGTTCTCCATTTAAAGAATTTCTTTTAATAGGTACAGAATGAGCAGCGGCTTCTAACGCGTTTCTTCTTGCATTCACTAATTTATCTTCGCGATTAATTAAAAACAGTCGCGCTTGTTCAACTAATATATCCACATTATTATGTTGCGAAAGAAATTGATCTATTTTATGTTTTAAAGATGCAAGTACCTAATGGAATTTAAATTTTTTTTATAAACTTGTATATTATGTATATGTTATAAAGCACATAAATAATAAAGATATGCTTGTAATTACAAACCTGAAAAAGTGATCTAATACTAGGTTGAAATACCAGAGAATGATTTAAAAGAAAAGATTGCAATAAAGGTTGTGGATATATTGCTAATCTGCTGATAAGACCAGTTAAATGTAAATTAACATATAAATTATTACTTGTCATGCATTCAAGTTTTCTTAAAAGAACATCCAAAAATATACCAACATTCGGTTGCCCATTAAATACATCTTGTCGATAATTTTCTTTATTTTGTTTATTTGCTGTTAATTCTTCTGGTATGATTGAACTTGATTCTATGATGCTATGAAGAAATATATTTTGTTCTTTGTTTGAATCAATTTCTATTTCTTCGTGTTCGCTTATTCGATCTTCGTTAGATTCATTATCTGGAGTTGATTGCGATGAGCCTTTGAATGCAAAGCTTTCATATCCACTACTTTCTCCTAACGATAAAAGCGAATTCATGGTTGTATTTGAATCATCAATGCCACTATCAAGTTCCTTTTTATCTATCAATAACATATCCTTAACACATTCTGATATTCCAGTATCTTCATTTAATAATTCAGCAATATCTGCATCCAATTTTGCTTGTTCTTCTAATGATAACTCTATACCTGTTGTTATAAGAGGCTCTATTTTTATATCTTTTTCTACTGTATTTAGATCCTTTCCATTTAGCAAAGATTGAATATTAATTAACATATTATCTATTGATGAGTTTTCATTAATTTCATTAGAAGGTGTTGATAATTTTAATGTTTCTAATGATACTTTACTACTTTCTGTTTTTTTTTGAAATTGATCTAATAATGTATTGTCATCTATTAAAGTAGTGGCACTACTGTTAATACTATCTTTTGGTAATTCTCCATTATATTGATACGACCAATTAGAACAAGCGATTCGACAAACTCTTATTTTTTGACGAGCATCACATAAATATGCATGATAATTTCCATAAAGACTATCTGATAATCTGACACCATAATTTATGGATGTTGGTAATGATTTCAATGATTCAGATGTAGCATTTGATTGTTTTTCATATGTTGTATTATTAGGTAAAGAACTAAATTGAGAATTTATAGAATTTATATTTATATGTGGAGAACAGCAACTTGGAGTTAAAGAGAGAAACTTTTCAGCTGCACGTCCAAAAGGATCTATATCTCTTAATCTTCTACGTTGAGAAAGCATTACATGAGAACAAGGGTTCAATGCACCTAGACATAATTCTAGCATGATGTCTTCACAATTTAAATTGATTAAAGTTTCAAACAATCCCAATGTTACTATACATAACTAAAAGAGAAAATGAAAATGATTTTTTATTACAAATCATATTTAGTAAGAAATAATATTGTTATTTCTTATGATATAAATAATAAATATAAAAAATATACCCGTGATCTAGAAGATATCCTTTGAATGAGACTATCCAATATTCTACATTCATCATAATTATCTTCAAGCAAAAATCTAACAAATGAACGTAAAAGACCAGGTTCAGTTACAGAACGAAGAAATAGATCAAAATACGCTGTTGCTGCAACTAATTCATCCACTGTTGTCTGTAATATTAGTTATTTAGTTAGTTAAAATTACTTACCTATAATTTTACATATATGTTATGTGATAATTTGAATAAAATAAAAAAATACATAATAATTTTTCAAAAATATGTAAATTACATTTACTGCACAATTACAATTAAAAATATATAAAGATAAACAATTATTAACAAAATGTCTAGAATTATATTTAATATGTTTGCAATTTAATATTAAAATTTTATTTTGTGGTAAAAGAAGGATATTAGTATTCACAAACACAAACATGTCAATAGTAAATTAATTTAGTTAAAAATAAACACATTAAACTTAATTATTAATATAAAATAATTTCAAAATAATATTTGATATAAAATTTTGATTAAATGTAGAAGTATAATTAATTTTATGAATGCTTAAATAAATATAATAAATAAATAATAAATACTTATTAACAAATATAATATTAATTCTTACAATTTTATAATATAAAATAAATAAGAAATAATTTTATTAATTTATTATTTTACATACAAATTTTTTAATTATTTAATCAGATTTATTTAATAAAAAGAATTATTTAATAAAAAATTATTCTTAATTAATATGGTATTAATAAATATTATATGCATATTTCAATTGTATTACAAATGTTAAAAATTACGACTTATACACACATGATAAAAGCAACTCCATTGTACAAAATAACTCTTGATAATGATTAATAATTTTTTACACAAAGACATAATAAAAGAAAAAAAATATTATGGTTATAGAAATTTAAATAAATATATTAAAATTATATGAAAAATTGAATTTTTAACTTGTAAACCACATATTTTTATAAATAGAGATTTAAAAAAAGGCATAAAATTAAATACATTAAAATTTAAAAAAAAATGTAATTAATATAATTTTAAAAATTGCATTAATAATAATTTAATGCAATTATAATAATGATATAGTAATGAAATAATATTATTCTAAAAAAATAATACATAATAAATAATATAAAATAATAAAATAATATATTCAAAAATTCATATATAGAAAATATAATTTTTTATAACAAACATATACTAATGTGTCATGCAAAATCAATAAATATAAGATTTTAAATATATTTCTTAATAAAATTTATGTGGTTTATAAGTTATTCATAAAAGCTTTAATTAGCATTAAAGAATAGTATTTTAGTAAATCTTAAGCTTATATTATTATTATTATGTTTATACTATTATTATTATTATTATATAACAAATTAATATTATCAAAAAAATATTAATATTATGCAATATTTAACTAATATTTATTTGCATTAATAAATAATATTAAGAAAATTATGTTAAAATATTATTAAGATTATTAAAATATAATATATATATATATTTTTTATTATAGAAAATATATTGCAATGAGAATTTATATTATAATAAAAAATTAACATTAGCTAAGAGATTTATACTTTATTGAAAATTTGCTGCACTAATTATAGTGTTTTGTACTAACCCGATATTCTTGTGCATCTAGTTGTTTTATGGTCAAACCAATAGAATCCTGAGCACCATAAAAATGTCACCGGATAGCCACCAACAAGCATATCACAACATAAATGATTCGAACTTTATTAGCTTTATTATTAATACTTAATTAGTAGGTATTAATGTTTACATTTACCATCACCATATTGAAAATGCTATATGCATTTAATAACACATCATACGAACCTATAAGAATCTATTAAATAAAAATAATTAATAAATTCTGCATATAATTCAATATAACATTTACCAATTATTATGTATTTGATATTCTTAAATAATTAAGTAAAAAAAGAGAATAAAATGAAATAACTAAAATTATCATGAAATTGTATAAAATTCAAAGATAAGTTATGTCAATAGCTTATTATATAACATTATATATAACATATGTATAACATATTATTAAGTAATACATATAACATTAAAAAAATTACATATACAACATATAACAAAAAAAAATTAATTTATGAAATAGAAAATATTGTATTTATATATATTTAATAATAACAATTTACTAACCATACTATGAATTTATTTTTAAATAAACATGATGTAAATACCTTCTTTCACCACATATACATGTAAAATGACAAAAACATTATAATTTATTAAGTAAAATTATTTGATAATTATTAGTTATAATTAAAAAATAAATATATATATTTAAATTTAATATTACATATAATTTATATATCATATGTAAAATGATGTATTTTATATAAATTAAAATATAAGCAAATATTTTTGTCACAAAAAAATTATAAGTAATATATGTATTGTATGTATATATATTATGTATATTGTACTCACCTGTAATAAAGCTGGCCCCATCACAGGTAACAAAAAACCATGATATAAAAATTCTAATAACTGTTTTTGTACTAAAGGATGTGCAACTTGTGCGACAGCATTGCAAAAGTCCAATGAATTCATTAAGTGCATTAATGCTGGTAAATCATTAACATCATCTGGTGTTAATTGATACCAATCATCTGTTTCAATATCTAATTTTCTTGGCAGCAATGAATACAGCCCACTTAAACCTGTAGCTAATACCTAATTATTGAGAATAAAATTTTATTAATAACTTAAATACATAAAAATATAATTGAATAAATATATAATAATTGTATGTTATATTTATGTAAATATTTATTTTATTATTATTATTATTATTATTATTATTATTATTATTATTGCTTTCTTTCTTTACATAAATTTAATTTTTTAAAAAAATTACATACAGGACATATATTAGAATGATCAGCAATAAACACACCAACGTCATCATTTTTTTTAGAAAGAGACATACAAAGTAACATGGAATCACGTGCTTGTTGTCCTACTGCACCTTCTCGATGTACATATGGTATCAGTAATGTAAAAATAATAAACCTGAAAAAATTTAAAAAAAATTCAGTTATTATACAATATAAAAATATACAAGATAATTCACATAAAGTGTTACAAACTTTTGTTTCAAAATAACTAGAAATATTAATGATTTTCATTCATTCAAAATTGATTAAAATTCATTTCACTTAAAATTAAATAGTTCATAAAAAATTATTTAGATTATCTATCTAGATAATAATAAACTTTTGAAGAAAAGAAATGAGATATATTCTCTGGGATCAAAAATTTTGATAAATAAAAGAAAATAAAAGAAATATTCTTGATAATAAAAATGATAATACCTATGAATTATTTAATTTATAACATTTTATATAGTTCATTTTATATAAGATATAACATATGAATATACATATATTCTACTAACTTGCTTTTTCCTACTGCTGTTGCATGAAAAAATAAATCAAGTAATGCCATGTTTTGCATTAAAGCAACACATAATTGATTTAATAACACTACTAATTTTTCTTCTAATAGTATAATATCATTTGCACAATCTTCAAGTAATCGTAACAATGGTCTGGCAACTGGTTCATGGGCAAGAAGAGTACCACTATGTGATACTAAAAGTTCATATAATTTTAATTGTTCCAAACAAACGGCATTATTAAATCTGCAACATTTTTTTTATAATAACATATAATATGAAATAAATATTCTATCTAATAAAATTTAATAATTAATTATTACTATATAACATTAAATCTTAAATTTATTGTTATTAGTTTTAAAAAAAAGTCTACCTTCCATTATATTTATTCCAATCATAAAGCTTAACAAGGAGATTTTCACTTAATAAATATTCTAAACAAGGAGAGTGTGTTGCTGTTGTAGATTGTCGATAGTTATTGTAAAAATTAAAATCACGTAATTCTAAAACTAAAAGTGTTGCCATTTGATCTACATGATTAACAACTCCAAGAACATCATCTTGATTACATATTCCTTTAGGTGGCTATGAAAAAATAATTAAATATAATTAAATACAATATTAATTGAAATTTTTTATATTTACATTATTTTTAAAATTATTTTTAATAATATTTAAACATGTTAAATTTTAAGAAAGTTTTAAAAATTTTTTAATTTTTTTTAAAAATTAAACTTACAGATGTTCGTAATATGATTTCATATGCTTGTTGCCAATGTTTACAAAAGCTGTCATAACATGCTGATGGATCAGCATCTTTTGGTGGAGAGTCTCTTGAACGTTGCTTACTAAAACTAGTTCTTAAAGGACTACTTCGTAACCAGCTCATTTTTACAGGTTATATTTTATTTATTTTTATATTTATCACAAACTCTTAAATTTATGCATCCTTTCTTTTTGGAATCTTTCATATTATTAATAATCGCAAAAATAAAATATTCTTTTTTTTTAGGTTTTAACTAACCAAGTATTGTATTTCTGTCAAAAGTGTCCTACTTATTGAAATAATCGTCCATCTATACAGTAAGGACACAGTAATAACACAAATTGTATATTTATTAAGCGACTTGCGCATTACGAATAGTTTAATTAATATATATAAATATATATCAAATACTTTATATATTTGAACCAACAACTAATCACTTGTATTGTCATGTCAATCCATCATGAAAACGCCATATTTATTTAGTTAAAGTTTAGAAATTAATTCTAATCTTTCCTTTTATATTTTTTCGATTCCATTTGAGATGTATTTATACTTTGCAATATTCAATTTGGCTATTGTATTAATTTCAATGATTTTAGTTAATTCTGATAAAAAAATATATAATATTCTTTATTTATTTTTCTAAAATTATGATTTTTTTGTTAAAATATCATAAAATAATAGTGGATTTATTTGATATACATATATATGTGTATCATATAATATATTATAATAGTTATAATATATTTATAAGTTTAAAATAAAATGTATGATATTTTAATTGAAAATTTAAATCAATAAATATATTAATTTCAATATATTTATCATAAATTATAATATAAAATGACATATCAATTTAATCTTTCAAATTTATATAAATTTTAAGTGATAAATATAATGTAAATATAAATATATTATCCATAATACACATTATATAAATATATTAAATGTGGAAAATATAAAAAATTATATATTAAACAAATTATATATTAAAAATATATTTTATATAATACAATTCATAAAAATTAAGATATAAAAATAAAAGAACATACTAGGGATTTTTATTAAAATTGTTATATAATCTGATAGTTCCATTGAATAGTTCCATTTAAACAAATATTTTATAAATATTTTTAACTGAAAAGAAATATTTAATATTAATAATATGAGATTTTTTAAAAATTATACTTCATTTTATTATACATACTATTTTATAATTTTAAAAACTTCAGTTTTAAAATTTATATAATTTTTTATTTATACAACATTTATATAAATTCAATTGTAAAGATTAAAATTGAAAAATAAATAAAGTGATAAAATTAATTAATTAATTATTCAATTATTAATAAATATTAACTATTCTTAAAATTAAAAAACGATTAAAACAAATGATAAACTTAACCTTAATTTTTAAGAACATAGTACATCATTTTCAATATATTTACTTATATTTAACTTATATTTAACTTATATTTATCAAGTCAATTTATTTATCACTTACAAACATTGATAATGTTACGATTATTAGGAATACGATTTATATTTAAGATAAATAAATTATTTTTAATCAAAAACGAAAATAAAGAAATTCAATATATTCAAAATAATTTTTTATGGCATCAAAAGATCAATTTTAATTTAAATAATATGAATGACTTAGAAGAAAAAACCGATAAAAAGAAACAAAAGATTCCAAGAATTCCTAAAATTATACTTATACATCCAAACAAATCTATAACTGTTACTCTATTAGAAGATGCAGAAAAATTAGCTAATCGCCGAAATCTCCAATTAGTACATGTGAGTGATAAATCTAAAAACAACAGACATATTTATAAACTTGTAGAATATTCAAAAATTGAAGAAAAAGAAGAAGAAAAAGAAGAAAAAGAAGAAAAATATTTAAAAAAAAAAATACATAATGATAAAAAAAAATTAAAATCCACTAAATTATTCACTATAAAAAGTGATATAATGGATTATGATTTAAATATAAAAATCAATAATGTTAATAAAGTATTGAAGAAAAATCATAAAGTTAAAATACTTTTTATTCATCCTAATGGAGTACGGGTAAAAAGATGAACATTAATTATTAACAACTTTATAATCTATTTATTTATAATCTATATTTAATATAGATTATCTATATTTATATGTTTATTTGCATTATTAATAATGAATATATTAAAATGAATATATTTATTTACAATATTTATTAAAAATATTAATTGATATTATTTAATTCTTATTAATAAATTAAATATATAATATAATTCATTTTATAGGATGGGATAATAGAAAGTGTAAAAAGCAAAATGCAGGGAATTATTTCAGAACAAAAAATAAAAAAAGGTAATACTATACTTATATATTCTCCATTAGAAGATGAGAATAATTCTTCAAAGAATAATAGTATTTGATATATCTTAAAATAGAAATATATAAAATATTAACAAATATAGTAAAATCATATTATAATTTTATAAAATGAATAATGAATTAATATGTGTACAAGAATATATACATATGTATATGTATAATACAAGGATTTATCTTGTAAAATTTTATATAACATAAATTAATATCATACACATAAAAAATTATTATATTATATAATTATTAAATTATTATATTTATATTAAATTATATATATATTATATTTCATAAAATTATATTTAAAACTTAAATGATGTATATTTTCAATCATATAGTTTAAAATATTAAATAACAAAATACAATAATTTTAAATTTATTGCTTTATAATATCTTACATCTTTGAACACTAAAATGAGATTCAAAACTAATTATTTTTAAATCAAAATGATTTCTTATAAATAATTCATAATAATATTTAAAAATATATTTTAGCATTAATTATAATTCAATAAATATTAAATAAATTTTATGCTTGTAATATTAAGTTATAATATTAATTATTAATAATGATTCTTATTTTAATTATATATTAAATTTAAATAAAAACAAAGTTTTGAATTTCATTTAGTATCATATTAAATATAATATTATTATTGTCAAATATAAGTGAATACATTAATTTGTTTAATAAACAATGATCTTATTATCTAACGATATGTAATATACATACATAAGTATATTATTATCTAAAAATTTAATCATATAATTAATATATGTAAAAATATAAAGAAAAAAAAGTACAATTAATAAATATTGTATAAAAATAAAATAATATTAATATATATTTTATTTAACAAAATTATCTCATCTAAAATAAAATAATGCAAAAATTGATTCAAAATTTTAATTTTAAAATTATTTGAAATTATTATATTTATAACATAATGTGATATTATACTTTTTATGTAAGCTGTTATTTTTTATTATTTTTTTATATTACTATATCAAAAGTATTTTTAATACATACTGCAATTATTTGAAAAAAAAGTATAATATATCATATTTATTTTTATATAATAGATTAAGTTTTTTGATAATAATATATAAGAATCATTTATAGATATTTCTACCAAGTTGATAAAATTTGTTCAATTAATTTTACTTAAATCTTAAATATACAATTTTAATAAACACTAAATGAAATATTTGATCTTAAACTGAGATCTATATTTTCTTAAATCTTATAAATGCCACAAATATATATTTTATAATACTTATACAGAGAAATATATATCATTGCAATATTGATTGTTTTATTTTTTAAAATATTTAAGAGATGACACATCTTTTGATAATAATTGAAATATTGATTATTACATTTTATTTTTGCATAAAACAATTTATATTTGTTTTTTTTAGAAAATTTAATATAATATAATTAATTATGTGTAATATAATATGTGTAACATAATATATGTAACTATATGATATATAGTTAATTATATGTAGTTTATACATTTTTTACTATAAATCCTGAACAATTTTTTATTTTTTTATAACTAATTGAAATATAATTCTATCTGACTGAAAGAATTATATTATATATAAGTAAAATAGTAATAATTTTATAATTATAATTATTTATTAATATTATTTTTCAATATTAAATTAATATTAAGAAAAAAATTAAAACAAAAAATATAAAAAATGTAATAGAATATTTTGTGCGTATAAATTGATTGAAATTCATTAGAAATATTCCTAATATTTATCTTATAAATAAAGTAATTTTTTTAATATTCGAAATATATTGTTATTAGATTTAAAAAATTAGATCTAATCTAAAATATTATATTCCACATAAATTTATCAGAATATACTTATATTATTAAAATTATTTTTTTATTTTAAGTTTTGCAATTAAAATAATAAAAAAATTAAATTAAAACTTTAATCCTAAAATATGTATCAATATATCAAGCACTCTCAATGATTCTCTCAATGAGTCATTGATCATAATATGATCAAATATCAATATTGATTGTCATTTTTTTTATATTGAATATTTTTCAAAAATATATTATAAAGAATTTTGTAATGTAAATATTGTAATATTTTAGAATAATTTCTATGAATATGAATTATAGCAAAATTTTATTTCATATTATATTTATTTCATTATTGTGCTTGATTTAATGATACATAAGTAAAATTTTAAATTGAAATATGTTTTAAAATAAATAATAAAATAAAAATGGATAAATATTATTATGGACATTCTGTTGTATGACATTTCCTATTTTCTATCATATGAGAACATGGTTTGCTTTTTGGACCAATAGATTGAATTTTGACTGTTCTTGTTCTGTATTGTGATGCTTTTCCACAACTTGCTGTACAATGTGACCAATTAGACCATTGTGTCATTTTGCAATCAACTGAAACTAATTTTGATAATTATATAATATTATATTTATTTGGTGAGTTTATTTCATAAGCCATTATTTTTAAATATTGTTTTTTCTTTATATTTAGAATTTTTTCATAAATAGTTCATCTTTATGTTGAATTATTGTTTTTGATAAATCTTAATTTTAAAATTGTCTATTCTAATATTTTCCTAATGATTCGAATATTTTTCTTAGTATATATATAATTAGATGAATTAGATTTAAGGAAAAATGCTTTTATATTCATAAATTATTCATGCTCTGTATACTTATTATTATCATTGAAAATATAGATATCAGATTTAAGTTTTAATTAGATTTTAATACTGGCTTTAAAAATCATTTATAGAATAAGAATTTAATGAAAAATTTTCTCAAAATAGTTTTGAGAATATGCTTAAAATATTATAAATATTGCCTTAATAATAAAAAATTAAAAAATATTCAATTATAATTATTTAACATAAAGAATAATAGAATTTTAATTATATAATTATACAATAATAATTAATCAATTAATCAATACTTACTTTGATTTTCTTCTTTTCCCGAATATCGATCACGATATATACGTCGTCTTAATTCATCACTTTGTAAAGCTGCGATTTTATTTTATTTAGTCAATCTTCATAAATAAATTTGACCAAATTATTTTAATAATACTTACAACAAGGTGGAATTTTATGACATTTTCTTTTGCGATGCAATTTTTGCGGACATTTCTTACCATTGCCTTTAGAATATACCTAAATTATATAAATCAAATAAAATTATACTCATTCTTATATAATAAACTATAAATTTCATTAAAATATTCAATGTACATTTTTCCAAAATTTCTTATAGAAATTGATTTTTTAAAAATCATTCTTAAAAATAGATTACAATTAGTTTGAATTGCAAATTCGAAAAATAACAATATTCTTATTATATAATTTAGATTATATTTATGATTAGATAGACTTAGCAATCTTTTTAAAAAGATTCATAAATTATAAATATAAAAAAATTATTTACCTGAATTTGTCTTGTACTTTCAGTGTACCCACGACATCCTGCACATGCAGACCAATTACTCCAATTGGATATTTGACAATCGATATCTTTCACAATATTAGATGATTCTATCACTTGACTATCTGGTTGTATTCCTTTGAATTTTAATTTCTCTGCAAGAAGATATTTTATAAAATATATTATTTATATATATTATTATAAAAAATATATATAATATAAAAAAACAAAAAAATTTCCAAATAAACAGAAATTCATTAAATTCAATATTAATTTATACAGATATAAAAACCAAAAACAAAATATAAAACATACAAATTTAAAAAAAATTTTTGATAATGAAACTATCATTAAAATAATATTGAAATTATTAATTATTTATGTTTTAATATAAATTTTCAATAATTAATTTTCAATGATATTCAATAATGATACTTAATCAATAATTTTGAAATTTATAATGAAAAATTTATAATTTTTTTCATAATTAAAAATAATTAAAAAAAGTGATGATTTTTCAAAATGATTTTTTTTATTTTGAATCAATTTAATAATTTTTATTTGTAAATAAAATAATAATAAATGAATAAATAAGAAATATGTATAAGTTAATAAAACAAAATATACAAAATATACAAAAAATAATAAATTCTTGTTTATAGAAATCAAAATTAAGACGAAAAAGATTGATAATTTAATTTATAGTGCAAATTAATGCAATTTGTTAGTAAGCTTATAATTAGCATCACCATGATGAGCTCGCTTTGTCTTCATGCTGCGTTGTCCCTGCACAGGTATATGATAACTGAGAACACTGCTGAGAGATACCTTATAATTTTTTGTCATAGTCGATATATTTCCCCTTGACTCTCCTACATTTGTTTTATAAGCAAGCATGCATAGAATAATAGTAAAAATTTTATTAAAAAAATGCAAATCACAATCTTTAAATAATTAATCATTTATTATTTTTAATTATGAGAAATTTAAATTCTTGAGTTAGTTTGAAATTAGAGAAAAATTTATGTTAAAATTTGTTAAAATGTCAAAGTTTTAATTAATCTTTTAAATAATTCTTATTTCAATTATTAATAAATTCTTAAATAAAATGATAAATAAAAAAAATTATTCTAATAAATTATTATAATTATAAAATATCTAAATTATGAAACTTACTCTGAAAATCACCGCAAATTTCATTGCAATATTTTTCAGTTTCGAAATTATTTCGATTTCCATCGCAGCCGGAATAACTAAATCTACGACATTGACCAGTTTGTTTATCAAAATATACACGTATGATGTTACTATTGCATCGTCCTTTCTTCATTGGTTCATTGCAGATCTCTGAAATCAATTCAACAATTTGTAGATTTTTCTTTTTTTCGTTTTTCATAATATTGAAAAAAATTTCATTGTTTCAGTAATAATATTATCTTTATAATTTTCTTTTCTTATTTTTATAAAGATAATATTTTAATATTTTTTAATACATATAAATAATACATATATATAATTCATTTTTTAATTCTTATGATTTACATTTTTTTGATATTTAAAAATTAATTTTATTTTTAATTTGAATTAAAAATTGTTCAATAAATATTTTTTAACTTTCTTACTTTCTGCTTCTTCTTTTGTAATATTACATGTTGGAATGCTAGCTACACATGTAGCCTGTTGTCGTTTACACTCTTCACGATTTAAATTCTCGTCATAGCTCCCTATATTTCCCTCTTTCACGAGTCTGAATCTTAATTGTATGCCAGGGCCGCAGGTAGAACTGCAGGGAGACCATAAGGACCATTGGGTATAACGTTCTTCTGGGCAATTCTGATTAAAAATAAATAAAATTAATAAATTAAATTTCTGTTTGAAAAATATTAATTTTATTTAATTCTTTACACTATTTTTCTTTTGTCTAATTTTATGTAATCCAATTTATTTAATAAATAATTTTAAATTAATAATATTAATTTTCAATATTTAATTAGAAATCAATTTTGATATTATTATTATTTTGAATAATAATTATTTTTAATTAATATAATATAATTATATAAAGTATAAAGAGTTAAATATTAAGTAATGATTAAAATTTTAATTAACTAGTATTAATTTTTTAAATAAATTATTTTTTTTTTTCTAAAATTATATGTTATGACAAAGAAAAAATGTTATAACACGCCGCAAAAATATAATGTATACATAGAATAGGAACGATTGCATTTATTAAAAATTTGATAACATTAAAATATTTGATGATAAAAAATGTGTTATTAAATGAAATATGAAATGAGAAATAAAATTAATCAATATTATAAATATTATCAATATTATAAATAAGGAAGAAAAATGAAAATGATAATCAATAAAAAGGATTTTTTATATTTTAAAATAAGGAAAAATAAAAAATATTAATAAATATAGGTACATATATGAATTTCTTAAATAAATAATAAAAATTGACAAAGGTTGGAATAAAAATAATAATAAATAATATTTTTCATAAAAAAATATTTGCAAAATAATATTTTTGATTGAATTTATTTTAATTCATTTAACTATTAATTATTTAGTTTTAAACTAATGAAATATCTCAAATTACTATGAAAAATAAATTAGTAATTAAATTATTATTAATTTTAATTAAAATTACATATAAAATATATCTTATACACAATAGAATCAATTGGTAACTTTTAACATTTGAAATTAATTTTCGACTTACGTGAGGATGCCAGTATTATGGATTGATTTGCGAGAAATGGTGCAGGTATGATTTACGTGAAACGATTATTCTGAACAATTCGAGATTATTAATGATTCGAATATCGTATGATATTGTTATTGCTATGATTATCAAATTCAATAATTTGTTAATAATCTCTATGAATAACAATGAATTGACTATTTTTTATTTGACAAAAAAAAGAGAATAAAACAATTGTCTTCTTTTTCATTTAATCATATTTGATAAATTTTTAATTTCATTATTAATTCTTTATTTTATATAAAAAATAAAATCAATTCATAAAAAATATATTATTTTAAATATAATATAAAATATATTGTTTTACTCTCTATATGTTAAGTATTTTTTAATAATTTAATAATTCAGAACGAGTTAATTTGTTCTTTATCATGGGAAATATATAGAATAATTGCAATTCACTTTATAAATTTTTACAATTCAATTATTTTGAAAATTATTTTCTTAAAAATATTTTCTTAAAAATAAAATTAAGTAAATAACTGAAAGTACAATAGAAAAATTTTGTTACTTAATAATTATTTATAATAAACAAATCTAATTATAACAACATTATAACAACATTATAAATTAATAATATTTTGAAATTTGAGTGAAAATTTAGGGATACTTGTACGCAAATAATAGCAAATTTTATTTATTTATTTTTTATATTTTTTATATAGATATTTTTTATGTAGATATTTTTTATATAGATATTTTTTATATAGATTTTATATAGATATTTTTTATATAGATATTTATATAAATCTAATAGATATTAATCTTTTTTTTAAGACTTTATTTAAATTTTAATTGAAAATTATCTTATAGATTCGTTTATATCGTACTAATCTTCATGCATACTTCCTTGCATTTTGCAAATGTGATGTATTTGTGTAAAAAATTGCATGATAAAATAATAAAAATTATTAAAGCATAAAATTTTCTTATATATTTTTTCTTCTACTTTCATTTTAAACAGAGCTATATGTATATTTATTTAAAATCACTTAATATACTTCAAAATTATATTTTACTATTATCAAGTAATCATTAATTTGCATACAAGCAACTTCAATTATTAAATGATATTTTTTCCATGTTTTAGATAATTTCCTCGTTCTGTTTTCTGTTCAATAAAATTATAGCCAAAAGCTATGTGTGTTTTGCAATATTTTTTTTAGTTAGCTATTGATTAGTAAGTTGTAAACTAGGTTCTGTACCTGCTGCCATTTCTCAGTTACCTCCATCACCGGTGCCTCTCCCTCGTAATCTTCTTCATTATCATTGTCTTGTTCATCATCATTATTCTCATTTTCCTCTTCCTGATTAGCCGAGTCGCTTACCTCGTCCTTATCCATATCAGGACACGGAACGTTTTCGCAAGCAATTGTTTGTTGAAGTACCGGTCCGTCAGGGATTGATTTGCACTCTTTAAGATGCTTCTTGTACTTGAAATTCCGTGATCTTGTCTTGTGGCTATCTCCGCAGGTCGCACTGCAGAAACTCCAATTACTCCATTCATGTAATGCGCATTTCTCTGTTTTCAGAATACTTGCATCTCGTCCTCTATTGTTGCTGTAACAAATAATTAATTTAATAATTTATTATTTTTAACTCTTTTTTTCCACGTGAACATGGAAAGTGAAAAATTTGAAAAGTTTTTTTGTGAAATCATAGGAATGATAACCCTCGTATGAAATTCATAGAATCGGTAGTGCTTTTTCCAAAGACTTTTGATGAATATAAGTTCCTGGAATTTTAACGAGTTAGTATAAACGAGTTGGTATGACACAATGCAGATTCGTTAAAATTCCAACAAGTTTGTATTATGTCTAGAATATATAAAACTTATGAGTATGTTCAATCCTGTGTTCCTTATGATTTTGGTTCTTAAATTGCAAATAAATCGGCATCACGGACTTAACTATTTTGAAGATTCAAATTTATCAAATTAAATTAAAATGAATATTAGCTTAACCATAAAATCAATTTAATATGAATGGAGAGAAATTTCGAAAGTTTTGTATTAAATTGTTTGATTTTTAATAATCTAATATTTGGAATTTCTTGTATTAAAAAATTTTGATTGTGTGTCTATTATTTATTAAATTTCCTTGTAGTATTGAACTATAAGATACTATTGAATATTGAACTAAAATATAAATTCATAAAATTTTTGTATATCAGTTTAAATAATTTAAATAAAAATATCGTATATTTTATAAAAATATAATTATTGGATAAATTATTAATTTTTTCGACGAATTTTTTTTCGACAAGAAAAATCTTGTATAATTCAGTTCAGAAACTCTCTCTTTTTATATTTAAAAATTTCAAGTAATATATCTTGTATCTTTAGAAAATCTTAAAATACATGAATTTCAAAGAGAAATTTGCAAAATAAAAAATCTTATTATATTTTTCAATTAATTTTTTGAAATTAATTGTTTGAAATTAATTTTTTTTTTAATATAGAGAAACGTTATTCGATAAATCTTTAAAACTAAAAAAATAAAAAATAAAAAATTGATCAAAGAAAAATAATTTTCTCTCATTAATTATTTTAATAAAATCAGCAATTACCAGTGAGGGCTCTCTCCCTGGCACTTCGCCCTGTCAGTTAGAGTGACGTTGCACTTGTTCTGCGTCGCAGCAGCTTTGTCCTCGTAGAATCTTTGTCTAAGACGGTTGCCTCGACCGCATGTCACAGAACAAGCCTCCCAAGGGTTCCATGGTGTCACTTTACAGGCTTCTGCATATAATCAAAAATTATATTGTTTGTCGCCTCTGGAAATGTATTCGTGTATTTGTGTTGCATAAAAGCTTTTGATACAAATCTTACGGTAATAATAGTGTAATAAAATCTTCTTATAAATTTCGCGATATTTAGAAATAATAATTAAATGTTAATTTAACAAAATTTTAATTATTATTATTATTATTATTATGATATAATGAAAATGATCATGATTGGTTATTGCGAGTGTTAAAAAAATTTTTTTTTATAAGTAGTGATTAATATGTCATCTATAGTATTTTTTTTTAAATAAAAATTTAAAAAAAAATATAAATATAATAGTAAATAAAAATAAACAGTTTAATGTATTTAAAATACATTAAAAATTATTTAAAAACATATAAATGATATGAAAACATAAGGAATCTTGTCATAAGAAATTTATTAAATTATTATGATCCATGTATCTCTATGGTTAATGATTAGAAAATAAAATAAATAAATAAATAAAAAAAACAATACTCTCTGCGTTTTTGCCAGTTGTACCTGTGTTCATTGCATCTTCTGAAATATTCTTACAGGTTTTCTCATAAAGTCTTTGTCGATTCAAATAAAGCCTGGCAAGAGGCTTCATATCTAAGCCAGAAGGATCATAAAACGGAGATCTCGAATCGTTGGGATAACTCGAAGTTATTCGATGAATGGGTTCTTGTGGCTCTGTTGGTGAATCTGGTGACTAGAAACGAAAAAAAATTTATTTATTCTATTCTATTCTATTTTATTTTATTATTTATTTTATTTATATTTTATATAAAAAGATACAAAAAGAAATCTGATTCTAAACTTTTTATTGATATTATAATATCAATAAATATAAATAAAATTCCTACTCAATTATTAATTTTCTTTCTATTTAATGTCAATTAAAAAATTATATTCTTTTCAATAATTTAATAAATTATTTAATAAATCGCTTCTGTTTTCATAATCATTTTATTATATATATTATAGACTATTATAGACTATTATAGACAATTACATTTTTTATTCATGAATCTTTATCATGAAAACACAAATAGGGAAGAACGTTGGATTTCAGGAAATCGAAAGACGAGAGAATGCGCAACGACGAGGAAAATTTCTGATCGGGCGGAAGATTGTCACAGACACGTTTACTTCAACGTCGTCAATGATTCGCAGCAGCCCTATTGTTAAGCTTGAAGCCTCCAATCGAATTTATTATGAAATTCTCTCAGAGTTGACGTTCATCATTTTAATCTCCTAAAAGAATCTTCTTTCGAATTTCATACATTAGAACGATATAAATATTTTTTTTTAAAAAAAATTTCTTCTATCATTTGCGAACCTATTCAATTTATCTCATTTTTTGTATTGTTTCATTATTTCGGATCATTTGTTTCTTATAGAAATTTGATCCTTATTTTTATTTATTGATAATGAATGAAGTGGATGAAATAAAATGAGAAAATTCCTGAAGTTTATATTTAGAATAGAGATTATATTGTGAAAATATTTAGAGATGTATTAAATATTTTGTAAAGTAAATTATTTATGAAGAAAATGTTATTTACCAAGTACGTGATCCCATTATCAGTGCCCGCGTCATATGGATATAAATTAAGTTCTTTATGTTCAATCCACGAACAATTACTTAGACACAACTCCAAACCTGAAACTCCGACTATCCAATCCGGTGAAGGATCTATAAAATCAGATTTTTATTTTTATATTTTAAAGAGAAACTTCATTATTTCATTATAATATATTAGAACTTTGGAATGTATGAAATTTTTTAAAATTCTATTTTGAAATATTTTCAAAATGTTATTACTAATTTACAAATTACATTTTTTTCTTCAAATTTTTTATTAAATAGTTAAATAATTTGTCATTATTGATATTTTTTTTATTTATGATTATTATGATTATTATGATTATTATTTATGATTATTTATTTTGTTGTAAAATTTAATGACTTAAGTTTTAATAATTATACTATAAAGAAATTATAAATAAATATAAATTAAATTATAAATATAAATATAAATAAGTATAAATTAAAAAATATATTACTTTATGAAATAATCTTACCAATCATAGACACCAAAGACATAAGATGATGTTTTCGGTCAACGCGGAAGACTGCAAAAGTTTTACCAGTAACATTGGGATAACTTATTCCTCTGGCTTTGATTATAGTCCTAATATGATCACTCTATAGGAAAATAAAATATTTTTATTAATATTTATTAACATAATGAATTTAATATAATAAAATTAATTTTTTAATTAAATTTCTTATAATTTAAAATAAAGAATTTATTCTTATTATAAAATAATTATAATTAATTATTATTATATATTTTTCTATATTATTCTTAAATAAAAAAATTAATTTTATATATATAATAAAAAAAATAAAAATTTATGATTTTTAATTTGTTAAAAAAAATAAGAAAAACACTATTAAATGTTTTAATAAAAAATTGTACTTGATTCTTTAATTCAGATTCTAATTTTCTGGTTAGTCCAAATTCGGCCACTTGTTGCAAACCAGTAGTAGCCATGCCATTGTATTCCCAAAATCTATAATCTACTGTATGTGATGCTCCAATGACATCTGAAAATCGAATGATCCATCCTTTGCTAGGAAAATCCTGTAAAAACAAAAAAATCTAATATATAATACAAGTTTTACATTGTTCCAACTTGAAAGTTTTATGGAACATTTTTCTGACCTATTTCCACATTATAAGGTAACTCAATTCTTACATCAATAAAATAGCATCCTCTTTCTTTGTTAAGAATTGGAATTGAAATAATTCCTCTCAATGTCTCAAAATTCTCATATGTCTCAATATTCGAGCTAATACACAATAATATCCTTTTCATTTTACCAGAGTTTCATTTAAAATGAATAAATTGAAAACCTCTTGAGAAAAATTGAATAAATCATATTTTTTAATTTTTATAAATGAGAAGTTTTAAAAGTTTTAAACTTGTAAAGATTAAAATTGGATAAGAATTATTTCTATTATTTTATATTTTACCATTAATATAAGAAAAAAAATAAAATAAATTTTATTGTCCAGAACTTCATTCTAACTAAGGAACACAAGTTATTTCCCTAGATTTATAATGGAAAAGAATAAAAAGAAACGAGGAAAGAGAAAATAAATTGAAAAAAAGAAAAAGGATCTCTTTGGCTTCAACAACCATTCGAAAGCTTTAACGTATCACTTCGACGTTTAAACGCGATGGATCGATATCGGTTCTATGCATTTCTGTTTGTCGATTTTATTTGTCGTGCTCTTTCTCTTTCTTTCTCTCTCACGTGCCTTGGGATGAGTATTTCTAGACCAAAGTCCCTCGAAAGTAACTTCGTACTTCGCTTCGTCGCAGGCACAGCATTCATTCAGAACTGGTCCTTGGTTGTCCGCCTCAGCTTTCGAGTCTTGACATATCTTTAGGACTAAATTCGGATCGTCCATATACCATGTATCAGGCGTTTCCAATATTGTCGCCCTATAGAAGAAGAACAAGTGGAAGAATATGTGTTATCATACCTACGTCCCCAAGATTGTATTAATTCGAAATGGAGTTGAAATTCGAATGGTTGAAATGAGATAAGCTTTTGAATTGATATTTTTCAACTATTTTTTGATTAGTTATTATAATAATCAGAAAATTTATAATCTTAACTTCTTCTTTGATAACAGACAAAAGATAGCTTTGTGTCAAGTGTCATGTTATTAAACTGCAACATTTTTTTAATCACTCTTGAGACTAGCTTTTATGATAATCAAAACTTGATCTTCATCCTTCCTTATAGTAGGCAAAAAAGAATAATTTGTTAATTGAAGTTATTGAAAACGAAGATATTGTTTTATTCTGGAAATTGGAAAGATGAATTATTTTCTAATTATTTTTAATAATTAAAAAATCTGTAATCTTCATCTTTCTTTATAATAGGTAAGAGGGAATAAGTTTTCCATTTAAATGGATATTACTGAATAAGGAATAAAGGTATTGATTTATTTTTGCATTGATTTTGAAAGCTGCATAATGGATAGATTATTGCAATATTTTCTAACTACATTGTTACATTTCTCATGCAAGAATATGTTCCATTTTCATGCTTGTTATTAAAATATCCCTTCACCTGATAAATATGCAACCGCTACCTTCGGAAGGACTGGTCCAGGCCACGGAAATTTCTTCTTTAGACACCATCGACATTTCTACCACGGTATTCGGACAATTTTCCGAATATTTCGTTAACAAATCATCTTGGAGATCAAAGATGCCACTTTCTGCCGTGTCTTCTTCGCTTTCAGGCTCAGAGGAAATCAAGAATCTCGTAAATTTCCGCGGTATAATGCCCATTCTATCTGCTTGCACAGTCACTGAAACAAAAGATTTTCGTTTGACATAACTTTAATTAATAATTATGTTTCAATTATGAAATTATTAATAATAATTTTCAAACACTATTTTATTATATTAAAATTCAATATGTAAATTATATTTGCGTTTTATTATTTATTTATTTGTATTTATTTTGATTTGATTCATTTATTGAACTTCAACAAATTTCTATAAATTTCTAATTTGTCTAATTTATATTTAATACGAGCTTAAGCTCTAAGCTTCTACTTCTGTTTAACGTGAAATGTATTATGTTTTGAGCAATTGAGGATTAAATAGTTTATTGTGAATTGCATTTGATTCCCCCTCAGTTAACAGAGATGTGCAATCATGGAATTATTAATTGTAATACCTAAAATAGATTCCCAATTAGATTGTTTAACGATCAATTTATAATTTCAACAAGAAAAATTCTTAATAATATTTTAATGCGAGAAATTATTTCTATTTATATCTTTATTTTGATGAACCTTTCAAAAACAAATTTTTCATAAGAAATTAAGTTTTGAATATTGGTTGCTAATTTTTCCAAACAACATTATATTTTTAATCAAAAAATATAATTCTCCAATTGATTTATAATTTTTTTTATTAGATTTTTTTTTGTAATATCTAATAATTATTTTAAAACAAATACATATATTTATGTTATATTTTTACACGTGATATTACACGTTTTGCGGTACTTTAAACAAGGAAAAATTTAACATTGTGAGTGTTAATACCGTTTTCGCCAAGATTATCTTCCATTATTTCGAGATTTACGGCAATCCGCTTCTTCTAAAATATTCCAAGAGCGATAATCGAGGGAATTAAGATCGGAACTTCTTAATGACCAATCTTCTGCAACGATGAATGCAGATAAATTCGTATCTAACGAACGCTGTGTCATTTTGGCTTCGTGCATTAAATTCTTGACGGAATATCGGTCTTCCAGTAGATTATAATCGTGAAACTTAATTATCTTTGACAAAACAATATCGAGATACTTTTTCGGATTATATTTCATATTCAATAAATATAGTGAATAATAACAGTAATTTTGTTTCGAAATTATGAATTATGTACATATATTAATTTTAATATACCTAACATATATATACACATTATGCTTCGCGATAAATTTCTTTTTCTCTTTTTCTCTTTGACAATTGATAATAAAATAAAATTCAAATTAATTTTGAAAAAATATCTTTTAATAAACCATTAAAATTTGAAAAATCCGAGAAATCGCGTGTTCGTAATTTTGTGTCGACAAAATTGTGTTTTGTAGAAATTTATACGAAATGGATAGTTTAATGTTCCAATAAAAAGTATGTATTCTACCTTAGTTAGTTAGTTCGCAGATACGTTTCACAATTGTTGCGATACGCGCAATGAAATAATTTTTCCGACGAGAGGTAACTTATGCACGTACCTTTCAGCTGAAATTTACGATTGTTCGAGAAAAAAGTGAACAATGGTCGCGCGATTCGATATTTTGCAATGGTGTGAGAGTTCGTATGGGGGTGAAAAGTTCGTTGTGATAAAGTAAACGTTACGATAAAGCGATATTTGCGAGAATAAATAAAATTCGTAATTTTATTGAATAGGAAAAATCGTAGAGGAGGAGGTTTTAGGATATTTTGATGTAAAATTTTTAATGTGAAATCGATTTAAACGATTACTTGTTTTGAATTTAATTTTGCCTGAATAAAATGCCAATTGAAAATCACGTACGTGAATACAAAAAGTAGCATAATAGTAATTTATATTAGAATTTATTTATATAGCATATTAAGAATATTAAAATTTGTTTAAAAATTTTGTATGAAAAGTATTTATCAATTTAAAAAAAAAAAAATAACGAGATATATTGATGAATACATCATCTTTAATTTAAATATTTCATATTTTAATACGTTGTTGGTCAATAATTGATGTTTATTAATAAGGTATGTATAATGAATTTAAATTAATTACATATTTATTTGATAACAATCATCATTATTGTCTTATTATTTTATGTTGTTATATTTTACCTCAATGAATTTCGCTTGTTTCAATATTACATTCTGAAATAACAAATAAAATTTTAAATATTGTATCTTTATTGAATTATTTGAACGTTCTATTTTCTTCTACTTGTTGAATTTTATTCTGATAAAATATAATTTTATTAATCTCAACAAAATTATTATATCATACAAAAAAATTTAATCACACTTTAAAAATGAACAATCAGTAACATTTATTTAATCCTTGATTTGCATTATTATATTTATCATAAAATTTATATTAATTATTAGATTCATAGTATATTATATTTTTGTATCATTTAACAATACTTCTAAGTGTTAACATTTGATATGAAAATGAAATAAGGAATTTGACAAAAAAATAGTATTGATTAGAAAGTAAAAATATAGGGAAATAACTTTTGTAATCAAAATATATTTGCAAATTTCATAATTTTCATGTTGAAAAAAAATGTTATGCTAAAATTACATGGAAATTTATACAATTTCCATGTATCGAAAGGATATTCTTGCATTTCAAAACAGAAATATCGAAGACCGCAATTTTGTGGTACACTATTTATAACTTGGATTAAACACAACATGTATACGATACTGTGAATCCGGTGAAATATCGAAAATATGCAAATTTCTTACACGTGATAATTAAAAAAAACTATTTTCACTTGATCAAAGGAATATGAATAATGATAAAAGAGAAAATTGAAATCCTTGTAATTTTGTATAAATTTCAATTTTGATAATAACGATTCGAAATATTCCAATAATTACGAAGGAGGAGATTTAATTTTCAAATGTATTATTAGCGATATTTCGATTTGTAATTTGATTAATTGGACAATGATAATTGCTTTTTGTAATTATTTTTTGTATTTTTCTTTTTTTAAAGGAAATAATCAAAATTTAAAATAAATTCAATTCTTTATACGAAAGAAGAATACGATTTTTTAATTACAAAAATCTTATTTATCGATCAAAATTTATTTCTGATATTCTTATTTTAATTGACGAACAAAAGATAAATATAATGAATAAGTTTAATAATTCGAATTATAATTTGATAAATTTTGAATTAATGTTTCAGTAAATACATTACAATAAATGTAATAATATTTACAAGCGTTCCAACATTAAATATTAATATCTCTACTCCATCGAACATTGATCTCAATATTGTGATTTTCTTTGATTCGTTAAAAATTATAAATTCACTATAAATTATTCTCGTATCTACGATGTGTATTTCGTCACGATTATAAAACAATTTTAAAATATTGTCGTGTGTGTAGGTAGAATGATTCGAATTGGATGTTTAAATTGTTTGTAAGTTATTCAAACGAAAAAATCGTTTGGAAAAGAAATTTTATAGATAGAAATGCACAACAAAAATAAATCTATATTGGTTCCAATATTTATTGAAAATGTTTTTAGAAAAGAAATAACAATTTCAGTGATACGAAATCGAAATTTCGAATAATAATAATATTTTTATTATGAAATATTTAATTATAAAGTTAAGATAAAATTATTTGATCGTAAAATGTAAATTATTTTTATAGAAAATTATATAAATACTTACTATTACACTATCTACATTTCTATCTATTTATTTTTCATTTAATTCAATTCAAATTTTCAATTTCATCAAATTCAAATAATTATCAAAATAACTAAATAATGTCACTTAAAATACATGTATGTCGTTCATGCAAATATGCATGAAATCCCTGTTAACTGATTATCAAGATTTTTGTCAACATAAATTTTTTATCATGCAAATTGTCAAGCTCAGCGAGTTTACAACGAGCCAACTTGTCGAGTTCTGCATAAATTTTGCATTTTTACCTTGATAGATTGTAGACACATGGAGGAACTGTCCTTCCTTTTGCTTCCACTCGATTTTACCTCACCTCGTGCGTATACATCAGGAACGTAACACACGCGTATGTTTCGAGCATTTATGGCTTCCGGTATTATGGGTCTTCGCAAACTACGTCTAGTTCGAATTATTCAGTCATCGCTTAAACGATGATCATAAATATTTTTTTTTTTTTTTATGAAAAAGCGCGTGCAAATATCTCTATGATTAAGTTAATTTGATCGTGAACGTTCTCTTTAATCGAAAAGCTCGTTAAATTTTAATTAATTACGCGGATTTATAGGTATAAATTTTTAAATCTATATTATTTTGGGGTGAATAATTGAAGAATTATTTTACGATATTTTAAAATAGGAAAATTAAGAAATTGAGATTGTTTTATAGAAATGAAAATTACGATTAACAACGTGTGTACTTTTTTTGAAAATTTTTGTATACGATAAATTTAAATTAATTAAAATTAATTTTGATAAATTATGCTTAAAAAAAATTTCCACATGGTTTGTACGAATCAACGTGATGTTTAGATAAATACATCCACGAATTTTAAAAAATTAATTTCTCTTTTTAATTTTATTTTAAAAATTTTTCACGAAAAGTATCTATGAAAAAAGATATACTACGTTTTATATATGTTAATACGATATCGTATTATCAAGAAATATTTTTAAAGATATTCTTTACATTTAAACATTGTTATTTCAAATATGAAACTTTCTGAACTTTCTTTTAAACTTATACATCTGTGCTCAACTTGCATCTATCATAAAATTTTAAATTCAAGAAATTTGATATTATAATAAATCAATGAATTTATGCAGAATTTTGTGCATAATTTGAAAGTGCAAGTTTGAAAGTTCCCAGCTTATAACGTTTTATAAGTCCAAAAAGATAAATACATCTCGAAAGGGTTAAATAAATTCCTCGAAAGTCGTTGTGCAATGGGATTAAATAAATCCAGTCTCGAAATTCATAGTTGCGTCAGCAAACAGTGACTCATGACCTCTCACGATCATTCCCATAACCCTGAATTAGAGGAATTAATTGGGGAAAAAAGGGGGAGAGGGAGGGCAGAGTTAAATGAAACCTTCGTCGATGATATTGTGTTTCTCACGCTGGCACGCACAAACGAAAGAAGGAAAGAAATTTGCTCGAATTTGCAATTGTACGTTGGAAAAATTTCGTTTAAGATGATGGTTATATAATAGGTTAACGTGATTAGAGGCAACACTTCTAAGTGCTGCTGCTTTTTCTTCGTTTTGATTGTCTGTCTTTTGCTTCGTTGTTTCATTGTTTCTCTCATTTTTTCTTTTCTTCGTAAAAGAATCATTTTATTCTTTAGTTAATTTTTTATAAGAAAATAATTAATTCATCGTTCTATTTATAATAAATTGGTAAGGATAAAATTAATATTTCTTTTCTTCTCCCTTGTATCTTCTTTGTATGTATATGATATGTGTATAAATAGAATTTTATATTCACCTTTGAAATTGTACTGTATAATGGAGAGATATATTACTTTACATAATCTCAATGGAAGATTGAAAACGAATTGAAAGGAAAGAGTAGAATTATATTTATTAGAAATTTTAAATTATTGAGAATATATTGCAAATATTGAGAGAAGACAAATCTAAAGCTTTTGATAGAAATTCCATATTTAATTTGTCTGTTAATAATATAAAAAATAAAAAATTGTAATATGAGCTCTACCAATTTAATGATAAATAAAAAATTAAACATCCACAAAAAAATGAATCCATCTAATTTCATTCTGTCCAAATAATCTAATATTTTTTCACAATTTATTAATTTTTATTCTATTAACACAATATTTATTAAGCATCATAGCGTCTTCAAGTGGTTTTAAAATCAGAGTACACTCTATCTCTAGTGTCTCGAGAATTTAGTTGTCACACGCTATTTTATCGCTTCTCCGTTTACGTCTTTAGAAACCTTTCGAACGTAAATCGCGAAGATTTGTTGTTTGCGCGACAAGGTTTAATCGAATTCTCGATAATGTGAGTTCATTTCATTCGTTTTTTCCTCCTCCCAACTCACCCTCTCCTTCGATTTCCTCCGCTTCGAATCTTTCTATATATCCATTGCCCTATACAATTTATTTTTCTTTTTCCTTATATTGATCGAATAAATTTAAACGAATCTCACATTTTTATACTCCATTTCTAGTGAAAAAATAAATTTTTCGTTCGATCGATTTTTAATTTATCTATTAATTTATCATAATTTTACAAAAACAAAAAATTGATCTTAAATAATATACGTTTTTGAAATTATTTTTTTAAACCTTTGCACGTTACATATTCGAATAGGAAAGATAAGCAATAGTTTGGCAAAATTCCCTAGATTCTTTTATTTCAAAATTTTCACTAAATCATTCCTTTGAAATTTAAAATTTTTCCTGAATCTTGTGCGACGATCAAAATATTCAAAGAAATGATATTATTCTTCCTTAAAAAAAATTATCGATATTTCTGCAACTTTCCAACTTTCCTTTAATTTTCCTTTAAGACTGTCAATAAGTCTCATTAATCGCGCCAATTCCCCTAGCTAAATCAATGTCGGGGAAGCGATTCAACGATTTAAGAAGAAAAATGGTGGAAAGACGTAATCGTTTTTTGGTATAATCGTAAAATCTAACGAAACCATCACTCCTTACCATTTTGTCGTATTTAAAGTTTAATTAAATGACGCGAAGCTTTCCCTCCTGCTCAACACCGTGTAATTAGATTTAAACATGGCAGTTAAATTACAAGCTTTTGTTATTATTTATGTCTTCTAGCCACTTACAAGATACACTTACAAGAAGAAAGAAACGAGATGAGGATTGTTTACGGATAAGCAAAATGATCCACCTGAAATGTTGCGCGATTTTCTCAGAGTATCATTACGAAATAAGCGTTAAAGAAGAAGAATAAGAAGAAATAAAAAGGGAAATAAAAAAGAAAGAAAAAAGGAAATAAAGTAAAAACGAAGAAAAAAATAGGACATAAAAAAGGAAATAAAGAAAGAAAGAAAAAATAATTTCTTTTGCGATTTATAGTTCGACGATATTTCTTCTATGTGATATAGGGACATTTATTAGTTGAATGTGTAGGACAAGTCGGTAATATAAATTTTATTTCTTGTATAAATTTAATATGACATGAATTTTGTTTTTTTGAAGCTTCGATTTCAATTTTAAATTTATTAAAAATAATTTTGTTAAAACTGTTTTACTGTTTCCATAGAAAATTTGTTCTAAATTTGTTGAATAAATAATTTTGTTAGAACTGATTAAAGGGTGGACATGAAAGAGGTTGAAAGGGTTGAAATTGAATTTTTTAAGATTTCATCGGAGACTAACTTTGTTTGATGATATAAAACTGTCTTTTTTTTTTTATTAATTAATAAAACTTTAAGCTACTTAAAAATATTAGAATATCATCTGTTGAAAAATATATTAACTTTTAATATGTATTATCGATGAATAAAAAAATTGTTTCGTTAAAAATTTCTTTTTTTTAGTACGTATAACTATTTTTATTAATTCTATTGAAATTTATTGGTATTTATTATATACTTTTATAATTCTAAATATTTTTATCTACAACCTTTATAAAAAAAGTTTCATTTAATAGTTGTATTACAATAAATATTTATCGAAATATAAAACAATCTTCATTGTCAATCATATATTTTAATTTCTAAAATCATGTTTTCAACATGCTGCGATCAATTCATAAATCTATAAGTACATTTTTACAAGATAATAATGAATAAGATTGTTAGACAAATAAATATTATTTATTTTTAAAATAAAATAGAAAGAATAGAAGATTTTACGTATAATCAGTCATAAAAGGAATACAGGAACTGAATTCGAGAAATTATTATAAATCATATTCTCTTTTTATCTTTAAGATAATGTCTTTTCTTATTGTGATAGAAATCGTTTCGAAACAATAAAAAAGAAATGTAAATTCTTTTCTCGAATGGCCATTTTTCCACCGGTTAAATAAATGAAATTTTCGAGTATTTAAAGAATTTTCTCTTATTAATTGTTTCTATGTAGTTTAAGTTTTTAAATTACCTTTTAAAATTTATTACTTTATTATTTTTAAATTACTATTTTCGTATTAATTTTTTATAATACAGATTTTGAATGACAAAGAATAATTAAAATTGAAATGAAATTATATAAAAAAACAAACAAACAAACAAACATTGAATTATACATTCATTTCATGGATTTAAAAACGAGAGATTGATATTCGAAAACGATTCTTTATAATTGTTAAAATCGATAAGTGAATTTTATTCATCGAAACATTTTTTCGGCGTTTTCAATTAAAAAGGAAAACATATTTCTTAAAAAAAAAAAAATAAAAATAAAAAAAAACAAATGACAATTTAAAACATTTATATAAAAAAATGAATTTTTAGCAAAATATTTTTCGATTCCAGGAGAATTTTCAATAAAAGAGAAATAAATTATAAATATGTAAAATATTTAAATCTATCAATAGTATAATTAATTTATACACATTGAGAAAAATAAATAAAATAAAACAAAATGAAATGAAATAAAATAAAATAAAATAAAATAAAATAAAAAAGCATATTACAGATGAATATTTAATACATTTTCAAGCACAAACATTAATTTTATGTTGAATAGATTTTCGTCTTGATGAAATTGTTTATAATAATTGATTCAATGCTAGATGTGTAATTTCTGGGAATATTAAAGAAGCCTTAGAATCTAAAGTTTAGATGATAGCCGTAAGTACAATTCACGATTGTGTTAGTGCGATAATTTCAGTGGGCTAAATCGAGCTTTGTCAGAGTTACAGAGTTGCAAGCCATAAATCGTGAACAATGTAAACTCGAAGAGTATTCCAATTCACGGCTGATATATATTTTGTATTAATTATACGATTCTGATTCTAATTCCTATTTATAGAAGGATTCTAGTAAACCGGGAACCAGTAAAGAGGGCATTATATGTGTAGAGAAAATTTCTAGAAGAATACTTGGTAAGTATCTCTTTTTATAAATATCTTATTTATTAATAATTTATACAATTAAATACTTTGCAACAATATTCTACTACATTGTTATAAATATTACTGTAAAATATTGTTGTTATTTTATATTTGAAATATTCTGTGATACATTTATCAAACAAAATATAATAATCCAAAAATCAATATTATTACTACAAACATTGAGAAGAAAATTTGGAAGAAATGAGAAAAATAAATAAACTGTTTACATAAATATTAATCATAAAAAAATATTCATTTAATAATTACTGTTGATTTGCAAGAAGTATAATACAAATAGTGTAAATAAATATTTTAAGAAATTAATTTGCAAGTTTTCACGATAAAAAATTATTAATTAAATTATTAGCTTTATAAATCGGCGATCTATACCTTATTTTTCAATAAATTCTCTATAATTCGGAGAAACATGCAATCACAAAGTATAAAATATAAATATATTTGTCTGCACATTAACGAAAACACTTGATAAGCTATTCCCTATAAAAGAAATAACTTAATCTTTCTTTCAATTCACAAAATTGATCTAATCACAATACGCAGAAAAGCAAAACATTATTTATAAATAAATATACACACTATAATTCTTCATAAAAGATCCAAAAAATCCATCTACTCTCAACATCAATCAATACAATTAATTCTTGATCACTATCATAACCAAATCACACAACTATCAAACATACATTGTTGAAACAGTTCATCGTATCTCTTCCAGCTCATAACTTTATTATCTTAACTTATTCATATATATACACCAAATACACCTATACTCCAATTGTTCAAAAAAATTTATGAAAAATTAACCCAAAACCACCACCTATATTTCCAATTATAGAATAACATATACAATTAATTCACGATCACGAGAAATCTAAGAAACTTTTTATCACATTCGTCTACTACACACAGAAATCGTTCGAACGAATCTGTGAAAGATGATGCACAAGAGTACCATTTCTCCTCTCCTCAACCCCTCATCCCCTGGCGCCAACATGCATCCGATTTGTTTCGATCGTATTCGCGATTCTTCCTTCGCGTATTGCACCGGTTGTACCCGTCGCATTCGGCGAACTGCATCCACGGGAGAAGAGGAATTGGCACCTGGCCAACCGGTTACGCAACGCGTTAATTCGACGACCCAGACAGAATTGCACGCGCGTTTAGTAGGAATGGGTCGTCTCCGAGTCCGTAGACCGGCTTAGTTTTCGATAATTGCATCGAGTGTTTCGCTCGATAGCGTAGTGCAAAGTGGATTAAACGCGGACCTTCGACTCGATTAATCGTGGAGGAGGCACGCGAACACGGTTTCGCGCGATCGATCGGGTGTAATTGACGTCAAATCTCCCGTGGACGTCGCGCGGATCGCTGAGAGCGAAGGATGGGCGCGATGGGCCAGGTGTATATCATTTTTCATTGTGTCGAAATTTTTTCCCCCACCCGTTGGTGATGGAGAATCTGGGATTTCTGAATTGGTGTGATAAATTTAATTGAGAGAAGTACGGTGAGAAAGATAATCGTAGTAAGAGGCTATAATTTTTTAAATTCGAATGGAATAATTTCTTTGTACTTGAAATATAGTTTTTGTTGAAACGAAAGGGAAAAAAGTTTTAGACAATTAATAACGTAGAAGTAAATAAGTGTTCACTAGCTCGTGAAGTTGATAAACAGCATTGTAATTTATAAGGAAATTAATTGTCTGTGAAACTGATAAACGATACTGTAATTTGTAAAGATTAAATGGCGCTAGAAAGCCGATAAAACTAAAATTCTTTACAGTGATAATTATCTAAAAGCTCTTTTCCTAGCTTGTGCAAAATAAACAATTGTATTTAGAAAATCTTATTGTCTAGTTATTCATTGATTTATATTTTCATATAAGCTAAATTATTATCATTAATGGCCTAATTCATTTCATAATTAATCATAATTATTTCTAGTAATTTATTAAAAATTTAACTCGAATTACTAGAAATTACTAATAATTATTCTAGTTATATAATATAATAACTATTCTAGTTATATATTATATATTACTAAAAGTTTATGAAATATTTATTATTTTTCATATTTAATGTGCACATAATAAAATTATTTATAATTTTTCATAAAAAGATCACGAGTTGTCAAATTTAAAATAAAAAAACGAAAAGTCTAGATAATGAAACAATTAAAAAATTTTTACAAAGTAAAAATTTGATACGTTGTAAATATAATTACAGTTTTTTTTCTATTCAAATAAATAATTGAAAACAGTGGAATAATTTCTCTTTTATTCCTTATAAATAAATAATAAATAAATAATAATATAATAAATAAATAATTTATAAATTGATCGCTTCCACTATGAATCTATCTAATTATTCAAAGTAATCGCGAAGAGAATTAAAACTTTCACTAGATTTGAATCAAGTTCCCTTTAACTTTAAGAGAACAGACAAAGTTTCTTACCTCGTTGTCTATCCGAGTTTTAGTCAAATTACGTATAATAAAATTAATATCACATTTAATAATTAAATTTTGAAGATATATTAAATATGTGTAATATTAGTCGATCATGTGCAAGGAAAATTTTTCAGTATTTATCAATATTATTCTTTTATTTTAGGAAAGAGACCATCTTTTTTCATAAGTTCTACCTAAATTATACATTTTTAATACTATAAAAGACTTACCACTGTATCTGGTATTTGGCATATAGGAGAAAACCATTTCTGTTCGATTGAAGAGAGTGATGAATAAATGGTATTTTCCATCGGCATTGGAACGAGGCATAGTCGTGCCTTCTATGAGTCTGGAACATTTTAATGCATTTGTGCTCGTTACTGCCGCCAACAGCAACAAAAATCTGCGAATGTCCCTTAAGCTTCTTATTCCCTGTAAAAAAAAAAAGTTTATCGATGAATTCACTTTGATGAATAACTATTATTATTCAAAATAATTTTCTTACTTATTTATACGAGATAAAAAACTTTATTGCTTATCATTAAGAAAAAGATCGATGATTCTTATGTACATTCAAATTTTTTATATACATTTCACAATCATATTTTATATAAATTACTTAAAATTATATTTTTATTTATTGTATTTTCTAAAAAACACAAAACAGTAGATAAATTGCCATTGATATTAAGTCATTTTATTTCAATTTTCTAAACTCTTCATCCTGAAAAATAAAAAAAAAATCGTGATAAATAGAGGAGAGGAGTGAAAATGACATCTCGGTTCTTCCCTGGCCATTGTTTTGATTAATGATCGAATTCGTACGTTATTCGTTTGTAAATTATCTAAAATCGGTGCAGTAAATAAAAATGATAGGTCTCAAGCGGGATTAGGATCGGAAACCGATTGACCTAATTTATCCTCGAGCATCCAGATGGTCGCATTCTGCGAGTTTTCATTTCACGTGAATGGAAGGTACTTCGTTTCTCTCTTCTACCCTCAGGTCACACAGGGGAAAAACGAAATATTCTATACCTATTGTTCGTACGTTTGTTCGTGCTTTTGTCATATGTACATGGATAAAAAACTACGAGGAAACAATTCGTGCAATAACGAAAATGGTCTACAATCAATTTATAAAATTTTACCAATCTCTTTTCAGACATGATTTCTTTTTATAGTAGCCAAATAACTTGCAATCTCTTTTCTTACAATCATATAAAAATTTAGTAATAAATATTTTTTAATAGTGAATATATAAAATGAATTAATATTTTATGAATTATATTTATTGTAGTTTCATTTAATTATAAGAAAATGAATAAACGTTGAAAATTTTCATTATAAATAAATAATTGTGAATAAATGTTAAGGTGTAAAATGTAATAATTATGATAAATATACATATATGTATATAGATGTTCATTTGATATAGATTATATAGAATATTGTTAAATGAATTTTTTTATATTGAAAATCAAGAGATATATCATCTAAGGTGTCGTATAAATGAAATTGTGTCATGATATTGCGTTCGTGGATTATGCAAAGGGATTATAAGTAAGAGATTGATAAAGTGATACAAGTCAACGAAGTAAGAGACCCAAGGATCCTTCATTGTGATTCTGTACAATGCTCGTACATTGTGTCAGAAATTTATGACACATATATTGCAAATGTACAGGATATTAATAAGTTACTTCATATGTTAAAAATAATAATAGTGGAATAAAGAAAATTTTTATGTGATTTATATGATTATTTATAATTTATCTATGTATTTATAAACAAATGAAAACCTAAGTTGATTAAATCTATTTAGAATAATATTATTAAATTTGAGAAGTTTATTTCAATCATATTTTTGCACTAAAAAATCAAAGTTTATTCAAGAAACAAATTTGATCATTTCAAAACATTTGTATGAAAATTTTATATATTCGTACAAAAATTCATTTGTCTATTAAATAAAAAAAAAAAAAAAATAGAACGAAATATTCTTTTTAACTATTGTCTAACTAAAATAAATTTACTATTATCACGGCTATTTGAGGCATGGAAATGTGATCATGTTACATGAACAATGGAACAGTAACGGAATAGGATGAACCAATGTGTAACTAACATGAGAAACCGAGGAATAGACTAACGTCGACGAACTAGTGGACTTTCGTGGACGAAATGGGTGTCTAGGAACCGCAGTGTCACCAGGGAAGTCAAGGATGAACTACTGAGAACCACAAGCTTGAATTGACAAATACTATTCCACTGACGAGAAAGTCACAAAGGAAATATCATAAACGAACTAATATCAAATTATCATTGAAAAATAAAACATTATAAAATAAATTAAATAATAGTACATAATATACACAATGTATAAATTAATATTGACATCTAGAATATTGAAATGAAGAGAAAAATCAATCATTTACTCAAATTGAATAAATATATTTATATGATTAAACTTTGAAATATAAGTAGCGAAATTTGATAGTTGAATCAGAAATGATCCATATCAATAGATTCAATCTTATTTAATCCTCGTTATTGAACGAGCCTTAACCTATTATAATTAAGAAATTATAATAACAATAATAATAATAGTAAATAAAGAAATACATGAAATAATAGAAATAAAATATCGAATATTTTCCAAAGTATCTTAAATATTATATGTTTCGTAGAAAAATATAAAAAAAAAATAGAAAATAGTATTTATATGTTCAATAAAATATCTATATTCAATACCGTAGTCGTTATATAAAAGATATGCAAGACGTTTTAGATTTTTTGCAAGCATTCGAACGCTTTCACGACTTACTATGCTTACGTGTTCCATTCAATCGGTCGATAACACGATTTTCTCTTACATAATTTCCAAGGCTTATTCATTGACGTTTGCCTTGATGAAGATCTTGGCCGTGGCGATTGCAGCAAATCCGTTTACATGACCGAGAAAGACTCAATGTCGTAACAACAACTTATAACAGGCGATGAGTCACGAATTAGAAGAGATGAGAAATGTTTTGCGTGATAACTTTCAAATGATTGCAAAGATTTTTATGGAATATTCTATCTTATGAATTAAAAATCATCTCATGATTCAATCTAGAATTTTAAAAACTTTTTTAAATTTGTGCATAAAAATTATTAATATTGTAAAATATAAAAAATGTATTACATAAAATTATAATCTTATTATTATTAGAAATATTTGGGACTGAATTCTCAATTAGATTTAAGATAATGAGAGAAATTACTTTTAACATTGTTAAATACAAAGTGAATTCGATTCAATCAGTAATTTTTACATTAACTTGCATAATATAAAATAATGAAATGCGTTTAATGCATGATACTGCTATGTCATATTATAATAAAAATATATAAGCTATATAAAAAATTCTACATGTTGAACACATTTATATAGTAATAAATATATAAATAATTGATGCTAATTTAATTGTATATCTATTACTAAATATAATTTAAATCACAAATTAATTATCTACTATCAAATGTATCTACTATCTATCTACTACCAAATGTTTTATTATTTGATTAAATAATTTATAATAAATATCTTGTCTCCAAAAGTAAATTACAATTCAATATTAAAAAATTCAATTATATATTCAATTTGATATATTATTTTAAAACATAAATATTTTATTACAATTTAGGTTATGTTGTCTTTTATATTTTATGTTTAGTTATTACAACAATTGATCTAATATATTCATTTAGCGATGAAAATAAAATAAATATTTTATGAGAATAAGATCGTTTGAAATATTATTCGAATCATATATTTTGTGATGCAAATTTTTTAATTAATACTTTGCAAGGAAAATTTTTACAATATACATTGCTATACGATGTTATAAAAAGAAAAAAAATCAATAAAAAAAAACATCGTATCTTAGAAAATTTATATAAATCACGATTAAATAATTTTATATAACATTATATCAGTTTAAAGTTTAAACAATACACTGCAATTAATTTTTAGATAACCTATATTTGAAAATATGTTCTTACAACAAAGATGAAATATGATGTAGAAACTTACAAGATTAATTATCAATTATCTTAATAAAGATTCATTACCTTCACAGAGCAAATATAATAATAATTAATTAAATTCGATTACCTATTTAATCATGCGATAAAAGCTGTTGTAACGATGGGAATCTCCATTTCACTCGTGTTATGTCTCGTTAATTACGTAATAACGTCACGTCGTGCAACAAAGCAAAATTTAGTGGTTATTATATGATCTACAATATGAAATGTCACTTTATCGGCTTCTATTAAATTAGAATATGAATATTCTACGACGAAGCACGTGAATGCCAGTTAGACTGCTGTTGCCAACACGTGCGCGAAAACATGTGTCCGTACTACTACTTTGGACGTCTATACACGTACGACAGTTACTGACTGACTCATCTTGGCAAAGATGTAGCGTCATGCATTGCGTTTCTTTCGCGCTTTCTTTTTGTGATGTATGATATACTGAATATTTTGTGATATATAAAGTTTTATTATTATGAGTTACTATTTTTCTAATAAATGGTAAGTATAAAAAAAAGAAAGAAAAAAATTATTTTTTTTATAAATAATATAACAAAAAAATGAAGTTAATTTTTGTAACGAATACATATCGATGATGAATTGAATAAGGTTAGGTATAAATGAAATACTTTAAATATTTCGTATCATTGCATTAAATAATATGAATATACATATTTCTCATTAATATGACATATTCGATATAATTATGATGTATATTGAATTTTATAAATCTTTTTTTTATCTAAAATATCGATATATTGATTAATAAATCGATATATCTCTAATCTATCTCTAGTCTATCATAAATAATATCTTTAATAATCTTTAATAATACTTATATAATAAGGTTTTAAAGATTAAAAAAATTTTAAATTTTAAATTTAAAAAAAAATATTAAATTTTACCTGAATATTTTTCTCGATATTTCAATACTTTAATTGTTGTCTAATTTTATTATATTATACTTAATATATATCATATCTTTTTTTCTTCTATGGAATTACAATATATGTACATATTACATTTCGAAAATGAATTTGCCACTAGAAGGATTCATACTAAATTCTCATAAATACTATCTAACTATCCTTTTCACACATATATATAATTTCATATATATAATTTCATCTCCGTTATTGCAATATATAAGATACAAATCTGTTAAATAATCTTACTTAATGAAAAAATGAATTCAGGACGAAATCTTTTTTTCTTTTCTTTCTTTCTCGTTCTTTTCTACTAAATACGTTACATCAAAATATCTCTAAAATAATCGATTGTTGTTCGATTATTTTAATTTTCACTTTCATATCGATTTATTATCGATATTAAAACAATTTTCGAATAAATGATTTATATTTTTAAATATACATAATATAAAGCAATTGTAATACAATTTTAAGTTTTTTAATAATAAAAGGCTATTGCAAAAGATGAAAATTCTTTGAAATGTCGACAGATCTTTATCTCGAAGGCATTGTCTATTCAATTTTTTTCACCAGAATTGAGGATAGAACCTAAATTACCCCTATTATACGTCAGTAGGTGAGGAAACGTGGTTGGAAGATGGTTGGAGTGGAATAAAAAGTGAGAATAAAAGAGAAAGGGGCTTCGAGGATTGCATCGAACAGAATGAAACTGCGAGAGACAGATTGTGAGAACTGCCAATACGTCATTCGAATGTCAATAAGTCAAGGGAAGACGGTTTTAACCGTTTAAATTATAATTTTTAGAAATTATTAAATTTTGAATAAAAATTTTTTAAAATTGATTCATTAATTTAACATCTGTATAATTTTTTTTTGATTTTTTAAGATCATGTTTTCATAAAAACATCTATTATTTAACATATATTTTTGCAAATTTGTTGGTAAGTATTAGATAATAAAAAAAAAAATGTCTTTTAAAAAAATCGTTTCATTGTAAATTTTCTTTGATATAAAATATGACTATAGATATTATTTATTTTATTTTATTAAAAATAAATTTATATATTTAATTTTTCAGGATCATAAAATTAATATTACTCAACTTGCAAAAAAAGGACTGAAATCACCATATTACATCTTTATATTCAATGCAATAAAATATAAAATTATACAATTGGATATCCATATATTTATCACATGTATATCACATGTCTATCATCACATGTCTATCATTGTAAATGCAAAGATTTTTCAAATGGAAACAGACATTCAGATTGAACTCTGATTGCTTTTGCTTTTTTTGAAATATGTTATGATTGAACAATTTAGAAAATAACAATAAATATTCAATCGAATATCGAAAAAAAACGCTTATAGTTTGTGGATTTAATTCTTAAAATAAAATTTTAATTTTTTTTCTAAATTTAAATTATTTTTTTTAATGTAGTTTTAAAATAAAAAATTAGTAAAATATTTTATTTTCTATTTTTTAATTTTGTACATATTTTGTTTCAATTTTAATTATATTATTATTTTGTTTTTTTAATTAATATATATAACAACAATTAATTTTATTAACTTTTATCTTTATTATATAGTTAGAAGCATTGTGCTAAAATCTAAAATACGACAAAATCTTGAGTAAACTGAAAAAGATGTCTTATCTTTCGCAACTTTCGAAGAGGATCAAAATGAACAGAAACATAGTTCTCTACTAAAATGATTGATGATCAAATGGGAGAAGAAAAGAAGCAGCTCGATTTTATATCATTTACAAAACAGTTTTGTGAAGTTCGAAAGAAATTTCAGACATTAAAAAATTTATCATTATGGTATTATTATTTTCCTTTTATTTTCGTTTTAATACATTTCTTTATTATAAAATTTTTATCGAATACTACTAATTTTTTTTTGTCCATTCTTAAATTTAATGTTATTATATAAATTAGTTTTTTTAAGTTAGTTTCTACTAAAGAATGATAATATTAAATTTCAAATATATTATTATCATAAGTAAAATTATTAAAATTGTTAATAATAATTAATTTAATCTAAAGCTTCTTATATTAATTCCTGTTAAACATTATGATTATTATGTTTAACATACTATTTCCAATTTCACACAAATTTGAGTGAAAATTTTTCCGCAATGATAATTTCAACATCAAATTTAATCTCTCAACTGAAACTGTAATTTTTATCAAAAGCATTTCTATTTTTTATTCTATCTCGTAATTTTTTTAATAACAAATAATAATAAATAATATTTTATTTCGAAAAATTGAAATATATTTGGTATCATATAGTTCTCATAAAAATAGAATAAAAGTTTTTTGAATAATTTGTTTTACCACAATCAGATTTATTTTGATATTTCTTTCTCTTTCTAATTTTTACAAAATTAATTTACGAAATTAAAAAAACAATTATAAATTATTTCTGTAAAAATTTATCATATTAAAAAAACATACTTTAAATGCATATTAGAAATAATTATAGAAAAAATATTATTTTATTTATTACGAAACATGTACGTCATATTAAGTCATTTCAGAGGTCATTGCCAGTCTACACCCTTGTTGCACTCGTGACCTTTTCCACTAGGCACTTGGTAAATCATGTGCATGTGCAAATCGATATTTGCATAATATTTGCGCTTTAATGATTCAATGATTTCAATTAAATCTGATTTCGCATTATTATTATTATCTTAAAATTAATTATTGACATAATCGTAAATAAAATTTAATCTAAATAGCGTATTATTTATTTCTTTGAGAAAAATTTCTTAATAAATATTATAATATATTTATTAATATAAACTTTAAAAAATACTTTATAAGACAAAATAATGAATCGAATAAACGAGTATGTTGGAAAACTTCAAATCTGGCTTTTAAATGAAAATGTGATTTAACAATTGATTTAATTTATCAGTTTATTTCAAATATTTTATTTTAAATTTAGCTATTAAATAATTCATTTCTATTAATATCATATTTTATTGATATTTTTAATTTTTAAAGAGTGAATAGAATAAATTAATAATTTAGATATATTAAAGGATGAAAATTTTAAGTTAAGCAAATTTTCTTAAAGAATTTGCAAAAAATCTACTTTTTCATATGTAAATCAAATAAATGAAAATATAACATTGCACATTTTTCAATTTATTTCAATTTAAGTTGACAATAGAATGAAATGAAGAATGAAACTTTTCCTTGCATCCTATCAGCATTTTAACAATCCCTTTTATGTTCATACACAAAAGGATTTATACATATATGTTGCATTTTATTACATAACTCAGTATAATATAATTCAGTATTATTACTAAATATTTTATATTTTATAATATAATATTTTATATATAATGATATTTTTATTGATGTTTATAATAAATGAAAAATTATGCAAAATTATATTATATTCAAATAATAATTGAAATATTATAAAAATATCATACTTTTATTTTTTTATTAAAGAAAATGCGTATAAAAAATCATTTTTATATAGGATTATTCACTTTTCACAAATAAGCTTATATTTTAAAGAATTAAAAAAAATTTGGTACTCACCATTATGATCATCGGAATGTTTTGAACATAAACGCGTAAACAACACGTGCACTAAATTTATAATAATTATTTTTCATACATCATGTCACGTGTGTTAAATATAATCAAATTATACATTCAACAGATCCGTCACCTTTGCGAGTCCCCGGCCAACTGACTGCGAGTTTCGAGACGCGCTAATAACAACCCACTACTTGCGCGAATCAAATGCGCAGTACACTTCAAAGGAGATTTTTTCGTCACGAGTCAGACGCAACCCAGTACATATGGGTTCCTGTTATTTCAACACAGTGGCTCATTATACGTTTTTTCTATTTCCATTTACATTGATAGAGAAGTAAAATCAATAAGATTTTTTATGTAAAAGTATTTGTTAATTTAATATAAACGAGACATTCAAAATGAATGAATCATTCATAGAATATCAAAGAATCAAAAAAATAAAATTTGAATGATTGTAGTTATTGAAAATCATAAATCTAAAATATCAATCTAAAATAAAAATAAAATTTTTAGCTGATATGTGTATAAATAATAAATGAATTCAACCATTAATAAAGGTATAAATATACATTTATAAATATACATTATTCTAAAACTTGCATATTTATAACAATTAAAATTAATTAATAATATTTTCCATATAATAATAAAAAAAATTAAGTTTTCTGTTTCAAAATATAATTCAAAAATATTTTTCATATGTTTTAATATTTTTTTAAAATATGTGACATGAATATTTGTTTTTACATTTTTATTTTTAAGGTAAATTGCATATCTTAAATTGTTGTTATAGGTTATATTGTTTTAATACATTCAATTTACAATATTTTCATAAAACTTTCTTTCAGCTATTAAGTAACATCGAGGTCAGAAAATCAACAAAAATGAACTTATGTTTTTCTCTTATGGTTCTCACTATAACAAAAAATAGGCGCCACGATAATTACCAAATAAAACTTATATGAACTTCTCACAACGAAACGAACGAAATAGATTAACTGGATGAAGGCCAATATAATGGGTACAATTCTTTAAAATAATTCTTTCAAAAATATTCTAAATCATCTCCAACTTTCTCTTTCCATTCTTTTCAACATTATTTAATCAATTACAATGAATTTAGTAAATCATACTCTCTAAAAAAAAAATTTCTTAACAGTTTTAATTTAACTTATGTTAAAATATTTGTTAAATTAATTAAAAATATGATATGATGAATATTTCAGATAATCCTACATATTGATTTATTACGTATGGCTATAGGTAAATATAAATATTTTAATCTGTTGCTATATTTTACGTAAATAAAACTACAATCCAGAACAACTAATATTATTAAATTGACGGATTATCGATAATTTACGAAACTTGCAAAACTTCACTTAACTGATCACTATTATATAGTCAAATATTATTAACATATATATCAATAATTTGCAAAATTTCATTAATAAGAGCGTTATACATATATTCAATATATTCATTCTCCGCGAAACTAACAAAGTATCGAACGATTTGCCGACAATTGCCTGCCATTAACTCGCTCGTCATTCCTCTCTCCACTTTTTGACGTTTTAAAATATCGGTTAAAATCATCGTGTTGCGTATCTCCAACGAAATTCTCAAGCTTTGTACATTATAACCCGAACCATCTACTAACGTACCCTATGTAATCACGTCGAACGATGGTCTAGAAGAAAAGAAATTCAAAATTCTTTTTCCGCAAGTCTCGTTTAAATCAATTATTTCTTTTTCTTTTTTGCCAAAGGCGACTAAAACGGTGGCATCGTTCAATGTCGCGAAGTCGTCGACTGTCTTGAACGAGTGGACGGTCGTGCGAACTCGCTGCCTTTCGACCGGTAGGAACATGAAATCGAAACCCGACCACTTCTCCGGGAACGCCGCAAATTTCTCCACGTGTCGCAGACGTCGAAATCTGGATCCAGTTCACTGTATAACCGCGACGACGAGCCATCGATCACGATAATGAATCAATTAACGACATCGCACCAACCATCAGGTTGTGAACATGATTCCTTTTAAACAATCCTTTTATTTTTATTTTAATTTTATTCACGGATTATGGTTATTCTCCGCCTCGTCATATTTCTTGTATTCTTATAATTTTTATTCCTTTGGTTGAAAAAGAGAAAGGTTGACAAGAATTGCAAGACATTTGAGAAAGAGAGAGAGAGAGAGAGAGAGAGAGAGAGAGAGAGAGAGAGAGAGAGAAAGAGAGAAAGAGAGAGTTTTGAGATATGGAAATTGATATTGGGAAATTTGTGCATGACTTTAAAAAAAAAATGGAAATTCGAGTTTTATGGGAATATGGAATGTCGATTTTAAAGTAATGAGCGATAATTATATATTTAATTGATTATTGAATCAAATTATAATTAATATTATAATTGATTGATATGATTATATGATAAGATTAATTTCAATTTAATTGTGTGTTTATAGAGTTTCAAAACGATTGAATTGCTAAGTTACAATTATTAGGATATGCAATTAAGATTGACTGGTTGTAATCATTAAACCAATTCTTGATTAATTATTAATGATTTCATTTGATTATCAATACTTATATTTTGATAAATGGAAATAATAATATACATAATTAAATAACAATAGAGAAACATAAACTTGTTCATTCATTCTGATTAACAGTTTCGTGAGACCTTTTAACTATTTTATTTGTGTAGTTGGCTATATTTGATTATATTAAAATTAATGAATCGTTGCATTTATAAACTTGAAATACAATTTTTAATTTTTTAGACTTTTTAAACTATTTATTGAATATAAATATACACACATTCAATACTTTTTTATTAAGTATGAAATATTAATTAAATCTTATTGCTTTCCAATATCGTGGGCAAAATATGAAATAGAAACGCAAATATTTATATTGTTGGTAAATTTAAAATCGTAAAGATATTTTTTATAAGAAAAATCTATATTAATTTGTAACCAATTATAATAGAACAAATAAAAATGTGAAATATATGTTTGAAAATCTAGAAAACGAAGATACTATCAACGTTATAGAGAAAAGTGCGATGTCAAGTGCAGGGATCAAGGGTGCTTCCGCGAGTCAAAAACTTAAAAATCTGAACAACCATTCAGGACGGAACTCAGTTCATGTTTGTATCAAATTACATATCTTTGTTGAAAAAGATTTTTCGGACCGATTAATTTGACAATCAAAGATTATTATTGCAATTAATTTAAATTTAATGTAAAATTTATTAATCAAAAAAAAAAATTGCATAAAATTTCACTATTTTTAATACATAAAAAAAATCACAGTATCGAAACGATTAAAATTAAGAATATTTAGAAAAATAAGAAAGAATTCTTTATTCCAGGGAGAGACTACGAGCAATACCACGGAAGATGCTTCTATAAATAATAAATCGCAGACCAATACCGTTCGACGTCCAGGAAAATCATCAATCAGCCCAACTATGCATAAGAGGCCTACGACTAATCTGCCTGCCGGGTCTACACTTAGGCCCGAAAATCAATACGCGATGAAGAAGAAACGTTATTTACTGTTGAAGAAAGAATTGACAGATAAGCAGGTGACTAATCTCAATTTTGAATAACTTCTAAAAAATAAATTATATGTATTATTTACTACTAACGATTCTTAAATTTGAACTTTTGAAAGTTAATTAATAGTTAGTTAAATAATTAAGTTAAATAATTCATCTTAATATAATTAATCGAAAGATCACCAAACGAATTTAAATTCCATCAGAAAGCCGCGCAAGAACTCTACACCGAGTTGTCTCAACTACGCGAGAAGCTGCTCACCACTGGCGCAAGAGATCCAGGAAAACCGGAAATTCTAAAGCTCGAGATTGGACCTCCTAAGGCCTCCTTTCCAACAGAACAGATTTGTAATGAATCGGTGGACACCCACATAGAAAAGCTTTCTGCTGGAAACGAGTTGTTAGAATGTTTGGAAGATCGGTTGCGTGAGATCCCGCAGAGATTGAGGACCATCTGTAAAGAGTTATTGGATAAACAGTCGAATTTCACCAGTTTCATCACCTCTCATCTGATCGAAGCCAGCGAGAATACAGAGGCGAATCCCGAAGAAGTGACGATACAATTGGAGGTACACCAGAGGGATTACGATAGTATTAGATCACGTTTAAACGAGATTCAAGAGTTGGAGGAGAAATCGATCGCAGAGCTCAGGAACAACGTGCAGAACATGATCGATGAATATGAGCATTCCAGATCGAAGTTAAAGGTATAGGCGTACTATCGATATCATATTTATATATATTTATATATATTTATATATATTTAAATATATATATTTAAATATATTATAAACTAGAATTAAAATGATAATATGGAAATAATTAGAAAAAATGCAAATTTCGTTTAAAAAATAATTGTGCAATTTTAGTAATTTCAAGAACAAAACTTAATTTAACTATTTTAATTTGTGTTTTTTTAAAAGGAATTAAACACGATAGAAGCTCAGAAGGAGTTGCAAGTACATTTGAATGCGGCAATGGAGGAGCTTCAAGCGGAAAAAGACAAGAATAATCAAGGGAAGGATCGTCTTCGACAAACTGAGACACATTTGCAGAAGGCGCGTACGAAAATCAGAGATTTGGAAACGAGTATGGCTGCGGATAAGGATAAGATACAACAACTTCAATGCAATGTGAAGAGTCTAGAAGGCCAGATGAAGCAGAAGGATATGGCAATAGATGCTAGATTAAAGGATATGCAAAAGACGATGAAAAACAGTGAGGATTTGGTTTCCAAGGTGGAAAAACAGAGGGATAGTTTTGAAGCAAGGTTTCTTTTCTTTAATTTTCTTTAATTGATGATTGTATTCTTATACTTCTAAAATATTATAGAATAAGATTTTTATTTTTGATATTGTTTTTGACCTGATTTAGATTAGTGGAACTGAAAGAGAAAATGAACAGTAAAGAAAACGAGTCGATGAGTACTATCAAGGAGATGTCTGAGAGATTGAAAGCGATCACTGCTGATCTTGGCGTTGAAAAAGAGAAAAGGTATGGGAGAATTTTTAAGTTCTTTGTTTTCATTAAGTGAAGAATCTACAAATAATGGATATTATTTAAAATATTATATATTAAATATTTACGATGTTATATATTATAATACTAAAATTTTTTTTGAAATAAATGAAAATACAGGCAGCAAGTAGAAGATGCATTCGTCGAATTAGATGAAAGGTATAGAAATCTCGAAGAGAAGAGCAAACAACTATGTGAGCTTGCGGAGAAAAATAAAGATATTACTATCACAGGTATAAAAAATAAAAATTATAATATTAAGAAATAATTGAAAAGAAAATTAATAATATCAAGACTTAATAAGTCTTATTAATAAATATCTTTTTGCTAAAATAAAAATTTAATTAACGTTTCATTTTACTTATAGAAGGTAATCATACAGAGAACGAAGTACGCTTGTTCAACGAATTGCAACAAACCAGGAATGAACTAGAAGCTGAGAGACAAACAAAATTGCAGCTGCAACAGGAGAAAGAGGAGATCATTGCAGTGATGCATCAAGCGGCCGTTAGTTTGCACTACTTTCGGGACATGTCCTCGTATAAGTCCTAAAAACTGCTCAATTTATTTCTTCGTTTGTTAGATACTCTTTTATCTTCTAATTGATGGAATAATAATAATTTATAGTTATTATTTTTTTTTGTTTCTGTGACCTAGTGTCGCGAGGAGGATGAAGACTCGAGGGAAAAGTTGGCTGCCGAATTGGTGTTCAAATCCAACGAATTACAAAAGCTGATGATGCAGTACACAGGACTGAAAAAGGTTGCAAAAAATGCGTAAGTTACTCTATTGTTAGTGTAACATGATATTGGATTGGTGAATTGCGCAATTTTTTTAAAAATAATACCTCTAAAAAGAATAATTTTTGTCTAAATTTAAAATTATTATAACATTTTTCAATATAAACAAAAACAAATTTTCATACATTGAAATATTATTGCATTTCAAATAACTTACTTTTTTTCTTTTTAATTCGATAATCTAGCCAAGAAAAAAATGGGATGTTAGAAAGACAATTGATGGAAATTCAAGAGCGGCTGCATTCTCAGTCCATGGAGGGTGGAAAAGCTGGGTTGAGCGCTCACGCGATTGAGCTTCAACAACAGGTCTCTGATCTTCGCAATAATTTAGCAGAAATAATTCGACAAAAGGAAGAGTTAGAAACTGCGCTCACTCAAAAGCAATTAGAATTGGAACAACGCGATCGTGTGATGCGTGAACAGAGCAAGTTCCTTAAAGTCAGAGATGAGTTGCTTGATATTTTGAAAGGAAAAGTACAGCAAGAAAACGGAGAATTGTCGAATAGTGATGAAAACAATGAATATCTCGAACAGGTAATTCGGGATGTTTTTTTTATATTTTCTTATTTAAATTGTTTAATTTTTATTAAGAATTAAGAGTGAAATTGAAACTCAGATTTTAAAAAAGAGATTAAATATAATTAAATATTTATTTAAATATTTTCTTTCGTTTAATAGTTCAAAAAGAAATTTTTAGAAAAAAACTAATACCAAATTATTTTTTATAATCAAAATTTTAATTTGAATTCTAAAAAAAAGTAAAAAAATTTAGATTTTTCTCTCCTTTTGATTTTTCTTGCCTTTTAACAATTAATTTCACTAATTCACCACTAGATAATAAATATATATATATATGAAAAAATATAATTACCATTTTAATTGATAGAACTTTTCAAAGTATTGGAAAATATTTCTAATCGTCCAGATCCACAAACAGATAGCTGCCAAGACTGAAGCAATCCAAGAATTATACACAACTTTAGAGAATAAGCAATTGCAAATCATGCGTTTAGAGAAGATGGTGAAGTTGATGGAGGATCATCAAGATCGAGCCCAGGCTCAACGCACGCGTTTAGAAAATCGTATTGCTCAACTTGAGCTAGCCCTACAAAGGAATAAGGAACAGCGGTACGTTAGGGAACAATCATTATCTTCTTTAAAATTTCAGGAGGATAGTGAACCAGATAAATTATCACAAAATTATCTTAGCGATTCTGATCAAATTTATTCACAAGATTCCTTCAAATTACAGTCTTTCCCACATGAAAATGAGCACGATTCAGGTGCTAACAGGGTAGAATTTTTATCTCATAAGAGCATTCCACAAACTGATCATCGACACTTACATGATTACAGAGACTATATACAGCGACAGACATCCTCTGATGAGGAGCAACCTTATATTTGTGAACGTTGCCGCCAAGAAACATCTGTAGAGAAAGACAAAGATGAATGGTCAAATAAAAATGATTCCACTGACAATACTAACGAATCTTTGTCTAATTGGTTAACAAACATGTCTAGTGTGGAAATAACCCAGGATGCATTAAATAATCAGGATTTGCAAAACAATAATTATTTTTATGACTTACCTGTGACAGATAGAAATAGAAGGTATACTTACGGGGTGCACAATCCATACAGAGAATTCAATATGGAAGATAGTAGCAGGGAGTCGCTAAATCCTTATCAGAGAGAATATCATCAACATCATTACCGTGTTCGATCGCCACTCGCACATAAGACCATGCCTTATAGTGTCGCTTTATAAACACTGTATATAGTTTCTTCTGTGAAGTTATTGTTAATATACAACATACCTTATATCTTGCTATTATTTTTAAAGGATTTATATTATCTACATAGGAATAAATGATCATTATTAAATTTTAATTTTCTCAGTAATACAATAAACACGTGTCGCAAATAATACATGAGATATGATTCAATTAAATTTTCTAGAAATATTACATAAGTCTGTTACTGATTATACATATTATTTACAATCATTATTAATAATTGACCATAGATTAAAACTTCAATAATAAAAATTCATATATCATTTGTAAGAACAATTAGTGATGTACATTGTAAATAAATTTAAATATTGTATTAATATGGTCTGATTTAATAGGCTAGGTACTCCCTGCTACCGAGTTTTCAATGTAATATCGTTGATACTAAGTTCCTTACAGAGTGCCTAGCCTTTGAAACAGACCGATTTTTAATTTATTCATTTCTTTTTGTTTTTCTGATTTGGTTTTTCTGTTTTAGGGGTAAGGGCTTCGGCATCCTGTAAGGAACTTTCTAATCACCGACGCGGTAAATGTCTCCATGAATTTCGATCACAAACAAAGAGATTATTTTGTGTTATTAAGCCTTTGGTAAGCGGTATTCTACGTCTTCGCAAGATATTGTTAATTCAATATTCAATACAATAATCGAATCGCAAATTGTTAGCAATGTTTTAAAAAAAAAGTGTAAATTGAGTGGTAATTTTATATTTTGAATTTGTTAAAAAAGTTAAAAAATTATTGATATATTGATTTACACCATTATATCCGATGAGGCTTATTTATATCCTTGTATGTTTTGTATGCATACTTTATTTTATAATAAATGTTATAAAATTAAATTATTATATATACAATATTGAACACAATATTAATTACTATCATTGTCACTACTGCCAGAATATGTTCCCAGTAAGGAAAGACCATTGTTGCTATTGTTTGTTGAATTATATGTGTTTTCAGATGTTTTATGTTCTTCTATAGAAATACCTGTTTCTTTGCTTGTCACAGTTTGAATTTCTTTCTTATCCGCATTAGTAACTGAAGAATTCATATTTACTTTAGTAACTAAATTTGTTTTTCTTTTAACTATACCTAACAAGTTTTTTCTATTTGATGATGATGATATACTCTCAGACCATAATGATGTTTCAGAAGGTTTTATCCTTTGGTTCTCTTTAGTCTTCATTGAAAAAGTAGGAAAATGTTTTATAGTTTTCAAGAAATGCTCATAATTTAATGCTTCATTTTAAATGGAATTGAAAATAAAGAAATAAAATACTTACTTTTTCTTGTTCTATCGTAGATATATTCTTCTCATTTTTATTTTTATTTTTTTTCATTATTTTTTTTGGTGGTTCATTAGTTTCATTTTCATCTAATTCTACAATTTCTTCTTCTACAACAATTTTTTTACCAAATATTGCTTTAACACACTCTTCATCATATTCTTCTTGTTCTTTTTCGGTTCTTTGTTTAGCTGTTTCTGTATCAAATTGTTCTAACATTTGATCATAATCAATAGTTTGCTGTCTACGATTCAAATCTTTTAATTCTTCTAAAGATTCTAACAATTCTAATTCCTGTTTTGATTGTAATGTTCTTTTTTCTAAAAGTTTCATTGGATTAGTAGCCTCTTCTTCTTTTTCTTCATCTTCTTCTCTTTGTGCTTGTTCTTCAGCTAATTTTAGGGCCATAAAATTTCTAGTGGCACCTGCTTCAATCTCATAATCTGTATTCTTAGGATCTGTTTTGAAACTTATTTCTTGAAGGCACCGAGTACATTTTATATAAAATCTGTAAATTCGTATTCCTAAATAATCATCACCTTCAACATCCTCTTTACGGGCATTAAATTTTTTTCCTTTATAAATATATTCTCCACAAGTTTTGCATCTCATATTAAAAGGAGCCATTAAACGTACCGTATATTGTCTATTGCGGGCTAATTTCATACGAGGAATTTTTGATGGATCGAAATCCGGTGGATAATATTTCTGAAATATAAAAAAATTATTAAAAAATATTTAATATATTAAATTAATATACGTTAACATATATAATCAATTTAAGCATTTTTCTATTTAATTTAATTATAATCAATTATGTAAAATTTTACTTACATTTAAAACTTTACGTTCCGACATGTTTTTAACTTAATATAATAAAATTAATCACGAAAAATATTTATAAATAAATATAAGAAATGTACAGGTTAAGTACACTTTAGGTTAAGTATGTTGACAAGATACCAATTGACATAGAGCGTCGAATACTCGATCAGTGTTGCCACTAACATTAAAGTTTTATCTATATACTTTTAATATTTTAATATTGGTATACATGATATTCAATTCTTTACAAATATAAAATAAATAAAAGTTCACAATTATTCGTTAATTCCGCCATTGTGATTTTAGAAGTTTTAGTGTTTAAAGATACATTAGAAAAAAGTTAAATATAGATATTTAGGAAAAAAAATATATAAAATATTAAAATATAGTCGTTTATCCTAAGATCTTAAATTGTGTTAAAATTAGTGAATTTTTGAAGAATCCTTATTCGTAATTTTTATTTAAAGATGAAAATATACATGTGATATTCAAATTACAACAGCATTGAATGATCCTGTTTAGTAAGTAAAATTAAAAAGTTCTTCTTATTTTATAAATAGTTGATACTTATATATATATTTTTGGATAATAAAAAGAGGAAATTATTATAATGAAAAAAAGAGAAAGAAAATTAATAATAAAAGTTTCAAGTTTTTTATTATAATTATCGTAATATAATTTTTACACATTAATATATTTCATTTTTGAAATGAGAAAATGAGAAAATGGCGGGAATTCATATTTCAATATTCGAAATGTTCAAATTACGAAATTATGATGTAAGATCTTTTTTTATTGTTCATTTTGAATATACATATCTTTGTTATAAAATTAATTATGGTTCATTTTTTCTATAATCTTCAATCTATTTAATAATTGTAAATTATTAAATTTATATTGAAAGATATAAAAAAATGAACCTTACAATATTAAAGTTTTTATTAATTGTCTGTTTTATTAATAAATTTAATGATATTTATTTATATAAGACAAAATGAATCCAATTAATAATAAAAAATTGAAAAAATATAATTACTATCTACTATATGTATTAGTTAAATTTTTGGAATTATCAGTGTTCGTCATTATCGCAGTAACTAATCATTGTAAAATTTGCTAATGTAATTCGTTTCACATGGGACGAATTAAAATTGGCAACAAGACCTCCCCGGATGTTTCTCTGAGTTTCTTCTCTCTAACGTGAATTTAATATCCGTGAATATAATGCGGACATTTGACCAAACGATGAAAGCGAGCGCACAGAAGAGACGAAAAGGTCCCGTCTTACTTCGTGGAACTGGATTCAATTCGGCTTCGTACGTGTATAAAGGTTATTCAGCTAAACGCAAGGTCATGGGTACATGACTTGGGTCAGTCGAGCGCGTAAAACGGGCAAACAAGAATCTTTACGCAAAAGAAAAAAGAAAAAAGAAAAAAGAAAATGAAGAAATGGAAGAAGAGGAAGAATAACCTTAAAGACATACCACTATCCCACGTTCCTTTTGTGGAACGGCAGAGGTGCCTTTATGAATACATTACTGGGACCGCGGTGTTTAAAATCTGTTACGTGTGTATATACATTTTTCCATTTCAATCCGTTTCTGTTGGACTTGACTCTTCATGGCTTACCAAGATTTAAGCTACTGACATTTTGCGGTCTGTATTCTTGAATATTGTTTTGGCTATATAATATTTTTTTAGTATAATCCTTAAGGTATTATACACAGAAATTTATTTTATTTGGTTCTTTTTTCTTATTTTCATTGTCAATTCTATTCTCTTCAATGTACATAAGATGATCGTAGATAATGTTTCTCGTTGAATTCTATTGGTTCTATTAATGGTTGGATTCCTAACCTGTTTAATCCTCGAGAGGTTATAATTATTTTCATTTGCAATTATTTTTATGATAGATTTTATTCAAAGGATTTTTACACTTATTTATTTGAATTTGGTTACATTATAATATTCTACTAGTAATATTTTTCATTTTCATTTTATTTCTTTGTAAATATAAAAAAAATGTTAGCAGATTGATACTTTAAATTTAATAATTGTTACTTATAAGTATATTATATCTATACTTGTATTAAGTTAATTATAATTTAAACATACATACAGACATAAATTTTTAACAAGTGTGTATGTGTAAATTAGAAAGGAACGTGAGGTCAAGCAACTTTTATTTTGTATAGTCACAATACAATGCAATCATTATAAATTGCATTCCAACCTTCATAGTAACGGCTCGAAATGAATAATCAAAGTATGAATATCATTTTTCTTTTTAAAAAAATATAGAAATAGTAAAAGTTTCATTGATAATTTTAATCCATAATCATATTAGGAAATTTGAAGATAATTATTACGACACAACATTTTAATAATAAATAAGTGATAGTAGCGGTAAAAAGAGTAGGAAGAAAAGTCTTAACGTGAAAGAAATCTTAATTAACGTTTTTCATATCTACGTCATGTTACTGCTTATTTCTGTATGTCGGCTACTCACATTTTTGAGTGGGCTGTACTATTCGTGGAAGCCGTTCCATTCATGGAGTGTAGATGCTGTTAGCAGTCAGCGGTGCTCATTTTATGCACGGTTTCGTACTTTCTTCTATAAAAAAACTTAAAAAAACAAAAATAAAAAAAAACAAAAGAAAATGAGAGAAAAAATATGGAGAAAGATAACAACTTAAAAAAATTGAGTTGAAATTGATTGAAATATTAAAAACATTTATAGATTTATATATTATTCAATCCAAAAAAAAATATTATTAATTGTATTATTAATTGTTCTATTTTAATACATTAATATGTTAATCTATTAAGAATATATAATGTATTAAAAAATATTTTTCAAAATTGGTATTTAATGAATTAACTAAATATCATTTAACTTTTAATTGTCCAATTTTTTATTATTAAAAAACAGAATTCCATAAGAAAAAATAAATAATAATCAGATTGTACTATCTGATAAATACGATGGGATAGTTAAAATAAATAATTTTTTACTGATAGTCTATCTAAATTCTTAATTAGATAATTATATTCATTTTATATTCATTAATTTCAAAAATTTAGTATTATAAAGATATCAATATATAATGATTTTGTATGAAAATAATTATAAATGTCAAAAAAATTATAAAGAATTGGAATATTCAAAATAGCGTTATAGATTTTGAAAGTTTAAAAATTAAAAACTAATTGAACTTGAAGACGCATAAATAACATGACTATCATCAAGGCCATCGTCTACTATTGTTACGGATTACCGCTACGCACGTTTACTACAACTCTGAATGACGTAATTCTACGTTCCTTGTTCATTGTCAGTAGAAGAAGCCAACGTATTTTTAATGTCTGATTTTATCGCAATGATGTCACGCCTGATGAAATTAAAAGTGAGAAATTAAAAGTCGCCATAAGGTTATCGCAAGACAGGAACTATATATCAATGTGTAACTTTGAGTACAATTGAGTGTAATTTTCATATAAGCAAAATTATATTTTTTGAATGATATCGATTACACATTAATCACACTATTAAAATAACTAAATGAACATTTTACAATTTTTATTATTTTTTATATTATTTATTATTTATAGATAATCATAAAAAATATATAACAAAAAAAATATATTAAGTTTAAAATTAAATTTTCAAAAAAAATATAATTAAAATATCAAAATCTGATTAAAATGATCTGATTTAAATTCGAATTTCTTTGAATTGAATTCAATCGCTATGAGCCAATCGCTTATTTTCCTTTCTCTTTCTCTTTTTTTTTTCTCTCTCAAGTTCAAACGCCTCACGTTCCGCGTTTCACAAAAACGTTCTCGATAAGAAAAGGAGTGGCGTTGTGCTCTCGAAGAAGCTTTGCCAGAATTTTTCTCAGAAGTATTTTGCACCACACTTTTATCCCCTCGCAACCGCAAATCGTGGTATGCCGCACATTGTTATGCGCGCCACGGAACAACGCAGCTTTCTTTCCAACCGTCATTGGAAACTTTTCATCGTCAAATTTCTATTCGTTTTTCTTGCTTTTTTTTTAAATTTTGATCCGAAGAATCGATAAACTATCCTTGGAATTGATCATCCTTGGTATTGATTTAATATAATTTTTTTATAAACAATCGTTTAGATTTTCTTTAATAAATTTTTGCATAAGAGATTGCAAAGATGCTTGCAATATTTCGTATATTATTTCAAAAATATTTGTTCAAAAATATGATTTGGATATTTTAAGGCATTTGTTGAGAAAAATAAAAAATGTTTAATATAATGTTTAATATTATGTTTAATATATAATTTAAAATTAACTTTAGATAAAGGATAATGTTATATGGATTTTTGAGGTTAGATTGAATGATAGAAACTGTTTGTGGAAAAACAAAATTTTTCTTATAGATTCGATAAATTTATCTCTTGATTGATTAAGTAGAATACCTTATAGATTCAAATCAAATGTATTTTACATAAAATTTAATGTCGCATTCCTTCGAAATTATATTTTAAAATAGGTTATGTAGAAAAATTTTCTCGATCTTTCGAATCGTTTATCAATCATCCTATTCGTTTCAGCAAACATTTCTCTAGGCTAGAATGATACAAGACACGTTTAAATAGAAATTCTATGTCCATCGAGGTTTTAAAAGACAGACGATACAATTTTTTAAAGAACATCAACAACAAATTCTTTGCAATCCTTGCAAGGCATGCACGCATCCTGCCTTTCTGCGAAAGGAACCGTCGACTACTGCCAAATTATAAAGGAACAAAAACAGTCGTCTGCGGGCGCCACCAGACGAGCTTCCCTTTCTTTCCTTCTTCTTTTTCTCTTTCCCATTCGAGACGTGATACCACGCTATCTTCAGACAGGAAAGAAACGTTCATCGTCTCACTATACTTTAAATTTTTTGTGTAATATATCGTTATTATCCGTATTTTCTTAAATCATATCACGATTCTAAATTGTATTACTTGTGTCGATTCATTTTAGTGATGTTAACGTGTTTCATGAGATTAGATTAAGTTACTTTAATGTGATATTTATTTCTAAAGTAAATATACGTTTTTCAATCAAAATTTTTTAATAAAAATCGAGAAATGTGTAAATATTGTACAAAAATAGAAGAGTTAGTGACAAATCCTTATTTAATTTCAATTATATTCATTATAATTTTTGAATTATTAAATCGATTGTAACCATAACCTAAAATTTTTTGTGTACAAAAAATTCCACATTTTTAACATTTCACTTTATTAAATACAAATCTCCTGTCTTCATTCGCAAGTTTCCTTCAACCAGATGAATCCGCGTGTTAGATTCACTAAATTTTCACGTTGTTCTCATTAACAATTCTCAATTTATTTTTACATTGCGATTCTCATCTAACCTTTCGCAAAGTTCGCTAGTTCATTGTACCGTATAAAGACAATATTCACTAGACAGGTTATGAAAAGGAGCAAAATACAGAAGGAGAAAAAGAGAAAGGGATGGCAAGTCTTGCGTACGTTTCTCGGAAAGCCGAAAACCGAAACACGAGCTGGCCCGGCCTCCAAGAGCGGCGGCATGTGTGACACCGGAGAATCACCGCCATTCCTCACTGGCCAATTCTCTCTTTCCTCCATCGGTTCTTTCCCTTCTTCGTGGCTGGTTTGTTCCATTGGTTCGATATATACGTTCGATATTTCGACTCGTCGTTTGGTGTACCATCTAACTGGTGCGGCATCGTCTAAATGGCCATCGTGGACCATTCCTTGCTCCCTTATCGAGTTTCAGCCGCGCAGGTAACGTCTTAATTGGTGTTCTCTTGGATACATTGTAGCCCGGCAAACGGTGAAATTTTAATCTTGCCGATGTATGTTCCGTCTTTTTCGTTACACGACCTACCGACCGTACAGAGTCTTGATTAAAGTCGAAACAAAGTAGCATGCACGAACTTCGGACTGAATCTGATATACGAGCATTTTTTTCTCTTATTTTCCACAGAACTTTTTGATTTTCTTCAATGGTTGCCCATGATTTCTTTTTTTTTCTTCAGTTACACGTAAGCGATCTTTCTGTTAAGATGAAGGGAGAAATTGAATCGTAAATTTGTGAGGTTTAATGCTCTTATTGTTAGTTAAGAATTGAATGTATAGATGGTGTTGTAAGTAATTATTTTACGCAGAAATTGGTTTAATTGAGAAATATAGTGAGATTTTATTGATAAAGAGTAATTAATGTTTGTGTAATTGTGAATGAGAATATCTTAGAATTTTTTTAGATTTTTTTGAAAATGAAGGAAATTTATATATAAATTTTATTTGAACGCGAGAAATATTGATTTTGAAGAATTAATTATATTCAGTTAAATTAATACGTGTGTATCATTTATTTATTCTAATCGAGAATCCTAAAAATTCTCTATTGTTAATATCAAATTATATTATTATATTTGTGTTACTGACTTTTACGAGTTTGTATTATTACAGACCTTATTATTGGTCATTAAATACCGTGACAAAAGTACCAGTTTCTACCGTCATATAACAAGATATACGTTATCAGGTTTTTCCAGTCTACGTTACGATACCAATGTTGGCCAATGACAATTCTTTTCTTGCTATTTACTGTTCTACTACAAGCGTACTACGATGCTAGTACGCAGACTGATAACGTTATTTATGTTATGAGAGAGAAAGACACGCGAAAATGGAGCGTGAGAAATCTTAGAATATACTAGAAGTTAGAATGTACGATTTTCAGACCGTAACTTTCAATGTTTTTCTAGTAATTACAATATTCGACAATATTTAACAATACAATTATTTTACCACACAACTTTTTCAACTTAAAATTAATATTTAAACAATTTAGCGTAAAAAGATCCAGCTTATATTTAACTTAGGATTCAAGAATTTTTTAAATTCTGAATTTAAATTTCCTTATTATTCATTTATTCCGTTCGTGTAGCATGTCGCAAGACATCGAAGACATGTCAATTCCAAGAATATTTAATTCATAGCAGCATTTTAATATAACTTGTATAGAAATAAATATAACTAATAGGAAACAGGATATTGATATGATTTTCATCCTATATCCTATATCCTATATATGTATCTCCCAATCAAAAAATATTTCAGACAATTATGAAAATAAGTCCAGGGACGAGTAACCAACAACAGGTTCACGGTATCCAACGAATTGATTCCTCCACGATGTTCGGTACAAAGTTTTGCTTAAGCAAAGCTTCGTTAAACGGATCGGTAAAGGAATATAAGTACTTTCCACAATGGCGGCGATGGCCAATGCTCCTGCTTGGAGCAGGATCGGCCGTGTATTCGGTTACCGTAGCTTGTCGGAAATCCTGTTTGATCCCACGGTCCAGCCTCGAGGAAGGCCTCCCTGATTCGTACGTGATAAACGAAAAAACTTGCCGCGCAACTGCAGCACTTACGTGACACCCTAGTAAAGAGATTATCGAATTCCATTCGTTCGTTCTTTTAGACCCCGCCACCGAAACCAACCACGGGCAAAAACGCGGCCCGCCGATTTCCCCGTACATTTTTTGGCAGAAAAAAAAAAAACATACTTAGGAACGTTCTTCAACCGGAGCGCGTGCCTTTCGGGTTAACTGAGTTACTTCCACCTGGGCCTGGGCCCCCAACTGACGTAATTGCCGTAAAAAGGGGAACCGATTCGAGGATATCGATTTTCAGCAACCTGCGAATTTTACGCGTTTTTCGTGTTAATTTTTCCCATTTAAGGTGACAATATAAAATCAACTTTGTAAATCGTATCACGAGTATCTCTTTTAATTCGAATATTCTTCGTACCTCAAAATTCGCAATTCAATTTGCGAAAGTAATTTATTTATTTAACCACCTGAAATTAAAAGATATTATAATACATGTATGATGTAGGTTAGGTTAGTGAACTATATAATCGTGTGTAATAACGTCATAATTAAGAATATCGATTTCACTATTTCATTAAATTGAAAATTAATATTTTAATGTGTTAAATTTCGAGAAATCTCTCTCGCATCTTACATTTAAGAGAAATTCGTGATGTAGTCTGAATCGATGGAAACGCGGAAAGGTTTATCGAGCAGACGCAAGGTCGCCGAGTACCCCCACTATTAATTTAATCGCGCGATCACCGGCGAGGTGTGCTCCGAATACGACCGTGTTTTCGACCGTGGTTCCCGCCCGTTGGAATTTAGCAATGCGGGAGGCGCAATTCTGGCTCACCCCTGCACGCCTCGGAATCCTGAATCGAACCGACACGAGCCGTCTCCTGCGAAAAAGGAAGCGGACCAATCTGACTCGCGTCTTCTCGATATCAAATAAAAATTTGCTATCACGCGCTTAACGTAATTTTGTCACGTGAAATTAGAAAAATCAGAGAAACGAATAAAATTGAAATTTTTGACAAACAAGTATTATAATATCGAATTTTGAAAAATTAAATTTCTCAAAATTTTAATGCAATTAATAATCGGCATACAATAAATATATATATAATAAATATATATTCGTGTAATATATATTCTAGTCTTTTAAAATTAAAATTGGTTGGTTCAGAAAACAGGCTGAAACAAGCGATTTTGTCACCCTTCGAAAAGAAAGTCTCGATGTCTGGCTTATCCACACGCGATAATACACCCCTTAATTTCACGATTTTATTCATTATTTTTGCTCGACAATCAGCATTGGCGAAGAACGGCCAGCCAACTGGTTTAACCAGACCAGTTTCCACGATTTTTCAAACGATTCATTCGGTGGACATTCGATTTTTAGACTCGCCGAGTCCAGTTCCTATTCTAGGATCGAGCGAGATCCAATTACTATATAGAAATGTCCCACCACTTGGAAGCGTATACAGCTTGAAGGAACAGGTCCATCAAAATGTTTTTCACCTTGGTTGCTGCCGTTCTGACAGATTCTACTGTCTTAGATCGAATCCACCTGTGCGATTAACTTTAACTCTCTCCATGGCTCTCCCTTAATAATTCCTCGATAATTTCTTAATGGCAACGATTATTTCCAATCTCGAAAATGGAATTACCGATATCACGTAGCTTCTTTGAAATGGTATCGTTACCTTATCAATTTCTTATCATCATCATCATCATAATTATTCCCATTAATTTTCCATACCAGCCGACGAATATACGTGGGAATCGTGGAGGGAATGTCGCAACGATGGCGTCCAACAATGGTTCGCCCTCGCAAAAAAAAAAAAAAAAAAAAAAAAAAAAGGACGTGGAAGGAAGAAAAAGCGGTATCGCGTGTATGTACGTTTTCTTCGTGTACGTCGTTGCTCGCCCTGGAAATTCCACTCTGCCGTACACGTGGGGATAATATGGAAGATACGGATTGGAAAAATAAAGGAAATCTTTTCTAACGGTGTCGTAAACCTATCTAGAACGCTTCCCTGGACACGAACAACAGTTAAACGTGTCAATGGTCTGAAGGGTGGCTGCACCGCAGATGTTGAAAATTGTTGAGGTAGTTTTAGCTAGATTCGCTTCAATTTATTTGCTTTTCAACTTCCTTCCTCCTGGAGGATGGTACGATTTCTTTTTCAAAAAGCTTTTAAAAGGAGTAGTTCCAGTTTTGAGAGATAAATGATACATTTTATTTTCTTGACAACACACTTCATTCAAAAGAGATATAGATGGAATATATATATATATATATATATATGTCGATTTGCAGAATTAGAGATTTTCTCGTATAATATAATAATAGTCATATATTGAAAATCGAGAAAAATAATACTTTTAATGGTACGACACTCGACACATTTGCTTTAATCTCAATTTTAATTCTACTTATAAACGACGAGAAGAAGGATAGAAATTTTTTTCGCAATTTAAAAGGTATTCGTGAAACTGTGACGAAATTTGAAAACACGGAAAACGTAATACGGGTCGAGGATCAAAGGGCGATCGATGAATAATACATGATACGTCGATTGTTTCGCATGTGGCACCGGATGACACGACGACGACGACGACGACGACGACGGCGTAGTCAGAATCTCTGGAAGATCGTCGATGAGAGATTCGAGACGTGAATGGCACACGTCCCGGTATGCGATGCCTCTTGATAAAAGACCGTGGCCGCTAATCGAACAAGCGCCATTCTCTCCGGCCAACCAGGATTCTGCTTTTGATTATGCACACCGCATCCAAGATTATACCGCGTGACACGCGTGCACACGCGTGAATTTCTGGGCACATTCCCGGTGATTTGCGCTCGACACGACGACGGCTAAGTAATTGTCCCGATCGTCATCTTCCTTGATGCCCTCACCGATTGAAAAATTTCCTTTCTTCCGTTCTTCTCCTCTTCCTCTTTTCGTTTGCTGAAAATCTTTCATTTTCGTATTTTCATTCTCTTAACGATTCAATTAAACTAATTGTAATCGTTTCATTTCGGAAAAGATCTTTTTCTCGATCTTTTTCTGTGTTTTATTCGTCGACTGATTTCTAAAAAAAAAAAGAAATATTTATTTAGAGTTGGTTATGCGAATTTCTGAAACTCGAAATAAATCTTCGGAAGAGAAATTGTATATGAGATTTTTCAAAACTGGTGGAAGATGGAGGAAGGTTGAACAGGTAGTGGAACACGGGTAATTAATTTTTCTAACACGTTTGAGAAAGGCGTTGTAACTACTCAAATGTACCATTTATACGAAGCTTCACGTATCGTGACATAGGACGTCATTCTATTTACTTTACGTTCTTCCTCATCGACTTACAGCGGATGCATTCTTGCAATCGGTATGCATTCTAACCTCGCTCAACACGTCTGCCTTGTTGCTACCTACTTTGGCAGGGATATTCCTGTTGCTTCCTTTCTTCCTTCTCTTTCAACCAAGTGCTTCCAGCGCTTTTTGAAAGTCACCGATAATTTCCATATTACGCCGATACTTTTTTTCTTTCCTCTTCCACCAATTTTTAAATTTTTCTTCCACTTCTTTCAAAGAAGAAACAAATATAAAAATTCACAAATTTTTTAACGTTCCAACTCCAATTTTTCCAAACAAAAATTTCTTCCCAAAGAAAAAGAAACTCCTCCAACCTCTTTCACCTCCATCTAAAAAAAAAGGAGAAGAAAGAGAGAGAGAGGGAAAAAGAGAAGAAAAGGAAGAGGAAAGAAAAATGATCCCACGATCCTTTCTTCTTCCACCAATTTTTAAATTTTTCTTCCACTTTTTTCAAAGAAACAATATAAAAATAATAAACAAATATAAACATTCATAAATTTTTTAACCTTCCAGCTCCAATTTTTCCAAATAAAAACTTCTTCCCAATGAAAAAGAAACTCTTCCAACCTCTTTTGCCTTCATCTAAAAAAAAAAGGAGAAGAAAGAGAGAGAGAGACAGGGAAAAAGAGAAGAAAAGGAAGAGAAAAGAAAAATGATCCCACGATCCTTTCCTCTTCCACCAATTTTTAAATTTTTCTTCCACTTCTTTCAAAGAAGAAACAAATATAAAAATTCACAAATTTTTTAATCTTCCAGCTCCAATTTTTCCAAACAAAAACTTCTTCCCAAAGAAAAAGAAACTCCTCCAACCTCTTTCACCTCCATCTAAAAAAAAAAAAGAAGAAAAAGAGAGAGAGGGAAAAAGAGAAGAAAAGGAAGAGGAAAGAAAAATGATCCCACGATCCTTTCCTCTTCCACCAATTTTTAAATTTTTCTTCCACTTCTTTCAAAGAAGAAACAAATATAAAAATTCATAAATTTTTTAACCTTCCAGCTCCAATTTTTCCAAATAAAAACTTCTTCCCAATGAAAAAGAAACTCTTCCAACCTCTTTTGCCTCCATCTAAAAAAAAAAGGAGAAGAAAGAGAGAGAGAGAGACAGGGAAAAAGAGAAGAAAAGGAAGAGGAAAGAAAAATGGTCCCACGATCCTTTCCTCTTCCACCAATTTTTAAATTTTTCTTCCACTTCTTTCAAAGAAGAAACAAATATAAAAATTCACAAATTTTTTAACTTTCCAGCTCTAATTTTTCCAAACAAAAACTTTTTTCCAAAGAAAAAGAAACTCCTCCAACGAAGACTTCTTTCGCCTCCATCTAAAAAAAAAGAGAAGAGAGAGGGAGAAAGAAAAAGAGAAGAAAAGGAAGAGGAAAGAAAAATGATCCCACGATCCTTTCCTCTTCCACCAATTTTTAAATTTTTCTTCCACTTCTTTCAAAGAAGAAACATATAAAAACAATATAAAAATTCATAAATTTTTTAACCTTCCAGCTCCAATTTTTCCAAACAAAAACTTCTTCCCAATGAAAAAGAAACTCCTCCAACCTCTTTCACCTCCATCTAAAAAAAAGNTCCAGCTCCAATTTTTCCAAACAAAAATTTCTTCCCAAAGAAAAAGAAACTCCTCCAACCTCTTTCACCTCCATCTAAAAAAAAAAAGAAGAAGAAAGAGAGAGAGAGAGAGAGAGAGAAAAAGAAAAGAAAAGGAAGAGGAAAGAAAAATGATCCCACGATCCTTCATACCACGAGCCCGTTCCTCCGCATCCAAATCTGTGCGCGCGCGCGGTCATTCAATTCCAACGTCTTCTTCTCTCACCTGACCGTCCTCGCCGCGGTAGAAAACGGCCTCGTGTGTGGCACACGTGATTTACATGTGAGCTTGCGGCCTGCCAGTGGCGGTCAGCGTCTACATAAAACCCCTGCGTGTATACACACGCATCATCGCGAGCCGTTGGTAGCTTTTGTACGTGGACGAGTGGCGTCAGGCTTGTGCAGGATGTTTTGGCGAGGCTCGTGAAGGAATTGCGCATTGGAAAAGACAAGAAGGAAGAGGAACGAGAAGGAGAGGACGTCTTTCTTCTATTCTCCCTCCCCACCTCTCTCCCTCTCTCTCTCACTCTCTCGCTCTTCTCCTTCTCCACTCTTCTTCTTTTCCCTATTCTCCCCCTCCCCTCCTCTCTGTTTATTCGTAGGGGAACAAGCTTTAGAAGTCGCGGCTTTACGTGTGACCCACGGCTATATATGTTGATGCTCGGCCATGATGAATAGTTGCACGGTATTAAAAATAGCTTCGTGGAATATGCATTGGCGGCTAGTTTTTTGAGTAATCTTTCTCTCCTTCTCTCTCTCTCTCTCTCTCTGTCTTCATACGCGTCCCTCTATACTACGCGTAAGGTTCCTCCTTGACTGTTGAGTGGATTTTTCGTCTCGATTCCTCGAAGGTTCTTCTTGTTTTCTTAGGTTCTTTCGTCCTGGATAGGTTCCACTACTCTGTTTGGATAGATTTTCTTGGCATTATTGTTTTGATAGGTGTTGGAGGGTTAAATTTTGAAGGATTTTTGGATTATTGGATCGTCCTTTTTTTTTTTTTTTTTAATCTCGATCGAACGAAATATTCCTTTCTTTTCGAAAGATGGAAGAATTTGTTCGTTCCGGTTTCGATAACAGTCGAAATAAGCGCTGGAGTTTTTGGAGGCACTCGTTAAATCGTAGGGGAGAGGAGACGTTTCTTTCTTCCTTTCTTCTTCTTGTTTCTTGTTGGTGCGCGAGACGGGCCCCGGGTGGTCCTTTGCGATCACCAGTGGTACCAGTTTATACACAACGTAGGCTGTGATACGCAGAACATGATAAACGGCAAGATAACGAATACGCAAAGTTTATATTGTATCAGATATTTTGCAGTGTAACGTATCTCATTACAGGGGCTTTCACCGGCTTTTCTTCGAATCCCTTACGATTCTTCCCCATTTTTATCAACCTGCGCCATTATATTCGTAAAAATTTTGTCTATCTTGATGACGACCAGTGAAATGATCTATTCGCATTTTCTGGAAGACACGAATGAATGGGGTTAAATTCGAAGGAGCACGTTGAATTAAGTCAACGGAACTTAATGGAAGAAGGGTGAAATTTTGTGGAATTAAAATTAATTTATTATTCGATTCGATCATCTTTTGCGTTATTCTTTTATTAGAATTATATTGGATTTGTTAGGAAAAAAGTTATTGGATTTATGTTTGCAAATAATAATTTCTCGTTAAATAAAATTAGTATTTCGAAATAGAAACTTATTTGCAGAGTTATTTAATTTCAATTATTTCGTGTTAATTATCGAACGATGTCAACATTTATATAGGAATATATTACAGTTGAAACATAACCTTAAAAAACTTCTCGAAATGAAATGTACAACACGTATTTCTTTCCAATTTCTTCTGGAGAGAACTGAAATTGAAGGGGAAAAAAATTGGAGAAACTGTTAAAAAATCGTTCGAATTACGTCTTATACCCTAACGAATCGCTTCATTGTTTCTTTACTGCTTCCGGTATTTTCCTGGAAGAAAAAAGAGGAAAAGGAAAAAAAGAAAAAAGAAAAATCTCAGGTAAACAGGAAACTTTGAGAAAGAAATATGGCCGAGGATATTTGAGAAAAAGTGCCGTATTTGAGAGGCTGCACTTCGCTCTTTGTCTTTCCCCCCCCTCTCTCCCTCTTTTTCCCCTCTTCGTCCGGTGAATAGCCTTCAGGAAGTCGGCTGCAATCATTGACGTGCCAGGGTGTCCTGTACGTAGGTCGTGATGTGAAGTCACGATGAACAATCTTGTTGCTTGCGTATATATGCAAATGTCCTGAGTTAAGGAATTCCTGAGGGTATTGAAGGCGAAAAACTTGGTTGCGAGCTTGAAAAGTCACTTTTGTGTCGTCCGGCTCCTCGGCGGCGATGTTTAACGTGTCTTCGTTCGAACGATGAAGTCGTTTCCTTCATGCAAATACGCCTCGTGTGTCCTGAAATAACTTGGTGAAGTTTTAATTCGTTTGCTTCTTTTCTTTTTATTTTATTTTATAATCGATCTACTTTTTTGTTCAATATTATATTTTATTCAATATTAGCGATTCATAATTTTTACGGGAAGAATTAAAGAAATAGATATAAATAGTTATAGATAGTTAAAATAATGATAAATATATTCGAAGAGTAGAAGAAAAAAGGAAATGATTAATGTAACGCGAGGTACGATGTATTTGGGTACTACTAGTTAATGGTCACAGTGGCGCTAGTGTCGCGTCGTCCCGATATTATATCAATATTAAACTTTCTTGCATAACGACGATAATCCAGAAAATCGTGTAAATTCTTCCTCGAAAACGCGATACCGTTCGAAGAAAGTTTCATAAAAAAAAAAAAAAAAAAAAAAAAGAAAAGAAAGAATCCATCGAAACGGATGTCCTCCAACATCCGAATAACTTTCAACTTTCCACTATCGATTCCTTCTACACCCACCGAACTCGTCGTCGGCTAACTCACTAGCCAAGCCAATATTTAACAATCCTCTCCGTGAGTCGGATTTAAAATCCCGGGACTGGTTCCCGGCACGGACCCACTGGCGGCCACCTGTCAGCCAATCATAAATTCGCGGTGTCTTTTCATCGGCGTCATACTTCTTCTCTGTATACGTTACAGGCGAATCCTATACCAAGACAATTTCTAGTTTTACAAGACTATAAATGTCTAACAGCGATAGAATAACTCGAAATAATACATCATTTTACGTTCCCTTACCCACCAAATACCTTATTTCAATCGATCGATCCCGTAAATATTATTCTGTCAAAATAAAGTTGGTTCTTATCCTTGAGAAATATTACAAACATTCAACCAATTCAAGATAATTAATTTAATTTAATTATCTAACTTTCAAAATTACTAAATCTACTTAAATATTCTACTAAATCTACTCAAATCTTCTAAGCTTAGATTATATTGATTCGACTAAAGCGATAATTCGAGATGATATAATTATAACGATATAATTATCCTTAAATGAAGATTGGCAATTTATATTATTTCATATCGGTCTGCGGATATCGCGATTCGAGAGTCGTGAAATGCTCCTTTTCCTCGCGGCGTGCCCCCGCCGTGTTCCAAACCTTGGCTGCGCAAGTTGAAGGCCATCGTCGCCCTCTCGCCGGCCCATTTCACGCTCATGAAGGTCCTTACGTGCCTCCTGCGATGCTCCCTGGCCGGCCATTAGGCTGCCAGCTTGATCCAGGGTAAAGAAGGCATACACGTACGATCCAGGCATACCGGACGTGTGGTGCGCTCAATGAACTGACCAGGAGTGTTGGCGATGGGTCGGCGAGGAGCGGTGAAAGGAGAGGGCGGGATGATGGATCGAGGGTCTACGGGATGGCGCGAGGAAAACGAAAAGGGTAATTAGAAGGGAAATAGGGGAAAGCCTTGGTTGCGGAGGAGGAAATGAATTTTAAGTGGAGAATTATGATTGGATCATTTTTTTTTTTTTTTTTTTTTTTTATTCGTGCAATTCTTTGGAAATTTTCTTTGGAATAGGAGTTCTCTCTTTTGACATTGATATAAGATGATTTTATTTTTATTATTTATTATTTAAGGGGATAATTATTACTTCAGTTTTTAAATAAATTATAATGAATTACAAGATTTTGATTTTACAAGAAAATGAATGATAATCTTTTCGTTATTATTCCATGTTTCCATATCTTTTCCTGCATTCTTAATTTAAATATATATTGTAATATTTTTAATTTACTTTAATCCTTCCTTTTTCGATATTTAAACTTAATAGGCATTGAACGAAATCAACTTCAACTGCGGTATTTTTTTTTTTTTTTTTTTTTTTNCTTTACAACGATAAAATCTCGTGAAAGGAGAATCATCGTGATCAAGGTGGGAAGAGAAAGGGGAGAGAGGGAGGGGGGAAAAAGAAATCGTCTAAAATCCCCCGTGAATGCAGATTTTGTTACAAAATGACGGCTCATTATCAGATTCTCTCGAAACCATTCCATTCTACCCTTCTGCCTTCGTACCCCATTTTGCATTCACACTTTTTATTTACATTTTTTCCCGAAAGAATGCTGCTCAGCCGAGATTCGGCCGCGTTCGATTAAAGTTCAAGGAACCTCTCCACGCCACGGATGGCCACCTTTAAATCGCGTATAATTAAGCGATCGCGAAATTAATTAAAATCGTTTCGCGGCCCGGTCGCTGGTTCGAAAAAGCTCGAGGAAAAATTAAAGGCGCCGTTTCAAAAAGTTTACAATAATTACGAGGAACTGGTCCCCGGAGCGAGGAGGAGGCGTCGTTTCGAGAATAATTTGCTGTTCGTCGCGGTAAATGATGAGGATCCGTGTCGAGATAAATATTTTCCTTATTAAAATCACGCATTGGAGATGGGTGGATCCTTTTGATTCGCGGAATTCTTTGAAATTATTGAATAATTGACGAGAAATCGAAAAGTGGAGATATAAATTCGAGAGTTTGGAACAGTTTTTTCAGGTTTTTCAGGTTTGTCTGAAGAATTTCTTTTTTTTTAGGAATATGATTTTTTTCACCTATAATTATATTTCGATCCGTTAAAAACTGTCTTTAAGATCTATTTCGATGAGTGATAATAAATAATAATAATGGAAATTTCAAACGTGGTGTTGTAGACGAGTTGAAAGAAGAAAAAGGAGAAAATTTTAATTATGGGAAAAGATAAGTTTACCACGTTTAAGTGTCTTTTTCTTTGAAAAAAAAAATGTAGTTTTTAATTAATGCAGCCTGTGAGATGAATAAATTGTAATTACTTTTTCCCGTAATCAAATGACGAGTTGTGAAAGAGTCTTTCAATTAAATTACATTGAAAAGGGAGATAAGTTCAAAGTAATATAACCATTTAGATTTCAAGGTACGAGTACAAGGTACAAGTCACGGTATTTGTTACTTGTTTATTTTTATATTTTCGAAACAGTTTCATCGTTTTAGAAATAAAATTCAGTTTTAATGATCACTTGATCTTACAAATTACATTACATTCATATATATCTATTAAATCGATATATATGAAATTTTAACAACGTATACTTACCTCAATTCTGTATCTTTTCTAAATAACAATTTTAATAGTGATATTTAAAAAAAAAATTAACAATATTAAGAAATAAATAATAATAATAATATTAAAATTAGAAAGAAACGAAGATACAATTCGAGTTATACACCATGCCATGATTCACTCGTGTTGACTCACAAAGTCGCTCGCATTCTTATTTCACAATATTATTCTCACGCAATAAAGTGTCGACCACCCTTTCAGTTCGCGGCCTCTGTCAATTACGCGGAATTCTGTCCGTTTTAACGTTCAACTGCCAGGATAAAAATAACCAACACCGCTTTAATTCAATCTTAACAACGACAAACTCGTCAGTTCTCATTTTGCATTGCGAAATTCAACCTCGAAACGAAGAACAGAAAGAAAGATTTAAGGTCTTTTCATGGCCCGCCATTAATATCGTTTCAACGTAACTCGTGATCTTTTGAGATAAAAATTTCGATATTTCGCCAAAATATTCCAGCTTGCTTCATCGGCCATGTGACTATGATACTAGCGCCATTTAATCATTAACTCTTTACCTTTATTTGTTTAATCAATTCGATATTTATTTATTTTATCAATCAATATTTCTTCTACTCTTTTAAGAAACATAAGATATATTAATCTGTCTCAAAGTTATATTTACTATTTATTAATGAAATCATGATCTACCGATTCGATGGAATCGAATTTGTCAATCAATTAGAGATTAATTAATAGATGACTGTGCCAATTTATTCGATTAAATCTAGACTCTTCTTCTTTTTCCTTTTAGTTTCTCTTCGTGGCAAAAAATAAATTTAATCGCTTTACAACTAAAGTTGAATTAAAATTAAAATTAAAATTATTAAGATTTAAGAAGCCTCAAAAGCCTCGAATGGCCTGAAGAGAGGAAGGAATGGCAAATATTTTCAACCGATTTATATTTTACAAATTACGGCTCGACGTCGAACGATCAGGGAGCACGAGTCACGTTGAAATTATGCTTAATGTGACGTGAAAGCGACGAGCAGGGGAAATAATGCGGCGGCATAGGGGCCATAGGGAATCGGGGCGGGTTTTAATTAATCGTAAGCGTTCCTTCCTAGGGAATTTCGTTCGCGATTTCCCATGAGGAGAGGCGAGTTTTTCGGATTGCATGCGAAGAGAATGCAAGAGGGGAACAAGAATCTGTGCGTGGCTCTAGGGTTGCATGCATTTAATCCGAGCGTTCGTGAAGGGGTTATAATAGCTCTTTATTCGTTTAATTTATCTATTTATCATTATTATCGTTGGATACTGGATATCTCTACGAATTTTTCTTTCAATTTTTCTAAATTGTATAATAAAGAGAATGTTAAGAATTAACAGTAAATCACTTTAAAATAATTTAACAGCAGTTTCATAATTTCATCGAATAGTTTTGTCTTGAATAATAGCTTAGAATTTTCTTTTTTTTTTTTTTCTTTTTTTTCAAATTCCTTCTTTCTGAAACGTAAAAGAACACATTATAGGGCACATTATATTTGCGAAGATAGTAAAGATTATGTGCATCGAGGTGAGGAGGATAAGGTACGCTTTAACGAGCGGTAAATTTTTGTGGTACACCACATCCTCTTCTCTGGTAACTACTATGCTCTATACGTGCTGTAATTATTCGAAGGAAAATTTTTAATTATACCATCATTTTAAACGATTTAATTTCGCAACATTTTTTCAAAAATTCATTAAAAAAGAAAATCGTATAAATATTCCGATTATTCGCGTTTTATTTTTTTTCCACGTATTCCTTCACAATGTTCGACACATCATTAAAATTCGAAATTTCAAAGAAACGATATATTTAATATAGTGTTGAATCGATTCAAAAAAAATTTACGATAGAAGAAAAATTATATCTCGTATAATTTATCAGTAAATAAATAGAAAATCGCTTTCGAATAATCTGAACGATACGATATTTTTTTTAAAAAATTTAAAGAGTGGAGAGAAAGAGAGGAGTAGATTGGAAGCGCGCGTTTAAATTTCCGCGGGTGCAACATACACTTAAGAACGGGATTTTTACAAGGAGGAATGCTACAACTTCCTTCGCTGGCGTCATCAGACTATAAGGAGAAGAATGAGAATGCCGAGCCTAAGATGTGCTTCTGCATGGCAAGCAGATGCATTCAGAGAAATCTTCACTTCCTTCGTAACTCAAATATACAGGGTGATTCTTTAACTGTGGTACGTTAGGTAATAATTTTAACATTTTTTTTTTTTTTTTTTTTTTTTCCTCTTCAAATTTTGCCAAAACTTCAACTCGATATATTTTACCGATATATTAAAGTTGTCATTTATTTATAATTTGTAATTATTAATCAATCAACGCATATATATATTTTTGTTCATTAAAAAAAAAGTAAAAGATTTTAATTTATTCATTTAAATTTGGATTAGTATGTTAAACAACAAGGTTGTAAAATAACAAGAGTGAGAATTAAAGTCGCAATTTTGAATAATTAATTTGAAATGGTGTATAATTATACCACAGGTATCGTAATTCTTTACGCTTATTGAATTAGGGATGTAGTCAAGGTTAATTCATGCAAGAGTCGAATGCTATATTTAAAAATCCTCCAAGAAGGCAGATAGATTTAACGTGTCCCTTCTCCCCCCAAAATATACAAAATTTTCAAAAAAAAAAAAAGAAATTCTAATAGAGAGATTAGTACTAAATTTTCAAAAAAAAAAAAAAAAAAAGAAATTCTAATAAAGAGATTAGTACACGCAAAGAGAAATAAAAATGAATGCATCCTTATTGTGAAGAACTATTTTAGCCTTTCTTCTATCGGTTAACAAAGAGGCTACCGATATCACCGTGCTCGTTGGTAGAGTAATCATGAAATTAGTGGTGTATCAGGTCACGAATAAAAAGGTTGGGGTAAACCGCAAGGTGGCGAGGAAGTCGACAAAGATCAAATCCAACGCATAGGCAGTCTTGTGTGACGTTTCGTGTTTTCGACCGACGCGACGTACATCCGTATCGTTAGATTGCTTTAAGGAAAATGGACAATCTACTCGTAGATCGTACTTCCTCCATCGTAGATTGCCACCCCACTACCGACTTCCGTCCCGTTTACGTATCCTTCCACTTTGAATACAACACTTGAAATATAACACGTGAGACGAATGTTTGGTTTTTTTCAATTTTTGTTATAAATTTTCATCAATTTTATATATATACATATTTTATATACACATTCTATTTCTTTAACTCGAGATGTAATAAAATTACTTTCTTATTTCTATGATTTTATATTATTTATAATCTTTTCATTTATGTATTTTTTTATAATATTTGAAATTTTTAAAAGTCTTTAATTTCTTTTATTATTTTAGATTTTTTTTTTTTTTTTTTGGTTGATAAAGATTATAATAGTAAGTGAAAGATTAATGAAAAATTAAAGATTGAAGAAATTTTGACAAAAATTAATCGATAACGAAAGTAATTGAGGTTATGTTCTCAGATTCAGGTTATATTGTCACAATCATATCAATCTAACCTAACCACTTTTTTTCTTCTCTATCCAAATCATTCATTCTCAACCCTTCAGACGAATCCTCATCTCTAATATTAATAACCTTTAATATTCTCAAATTCTCCACTAAAACCGGTCCATCTTGGCACAAAACGTTAAAAATCCATCTTCATCCCCTCGAAAATCATTCAACTCGAAGACAAATTAAAGCGCATCACCGTTAACCACATCGAAAACGACCCTCGTAACGACTCGCAATTTACCAAATGGCCGTCAAATTTCCTCCGTGAGATTCGTGTGCGATTAATTTCGCAACCGACTGTAAACAAATTCGTGAATTTGGCCGAAGACAAAAGCACCCTTCCTCTTCGAACCTGCTTCCGCCCTTCCCCGACAATAGGTCTTCGGCGCAATAGCCCACACTTCCTTAGGTAAGAGTAGCAATGTAACAAATAACCTTGCTTCCCTTCGTAGTTTCCTTCGAGGAACAAAAACCTGCCCATATGGTGTTCAACTACGCGAGCACGTGAAACGATAATCATCGAAGAAAAAGGGGAGGAGAACTCGCTTTCTTTGATCGTGCAACCTCGATCGAGGGACTTTCGCGTGATCCCAGTTGGCAATCTTGACCGAGTTGCGTCAATTAGTCACGTGACCATCTTTGCGCGCTCTGCGCGCGCAATACGTTGATGTTTGCCTAATTGCAGGGAATAGTATGGTTTTGCGGATGCGAAAGAAGGAGCGAAGTGTAATGATGAATGTGGAGGAGGTGATGCGTTCTGTTTGTTAGAGGTTAGGGTACGAATGAAGAGATTTGAGATAATTTTACTCGTGTTTGAATTGTTTTATGAGATGTATTGGAATAATGTTATAGATATTTATTTTTTCGTATTCAATGAAAGGTTATAATAATAATAAATTGTATTATATTTTCTCCTTTGATTCAAGATGATTTTGAGAAGTTAGTGAAATTAAATATTTTAAATATTTGAATATGTCAAATTTTTCTCAAAATTAGTTTAAATATATGAAATATTTTTTTCTAAAAATCGATGTAGCAAGTATCTCTCTTCTTTTATACCGTCACTATTTGCAACTAAATTCTCAAACGGATCGTCCAATGATGATTCTAGTGAATCTACAAGTGTTCCACATCTTTGGGACAAATAATGCCACAAGGATCGTATTTTATGAGGCCACCTCCGTGCATCTTTAGCCTCTGTTTGTACGGTATGAAAATAAACGATTCCTAGAACTTTCTTAATTTTATGCGTCTTTGCCGAGGCTCAAACCGCTACTTCAAAGTGCAACTTCTTGTATACACGCTTTTCGCTGGCCGTATTACCGTGTAACATCTGCAGCCACGTAAAATAAAAAAAAACGGACATTCGGAACATTTTTTCAGTACACCCTCTATTAAAATTGTTCCTCGTACGGCTCATCTGGTGATATTTTTTTATGGCATGCAACGCGAGCACGCTTGCACGAAGTTTTACGAGATAATTTTGTTACTTTCCTTTCTTCGACATTGAAGTTTCACTGCTTTATCCTCACTCCTCGTTTGTTTAATTTCGTATTACGTTCGACTTACTGTCATAAAACAAGTGTTTAAGACACGAAATCTTTTTTTTTTTTTTTAAGCAAAATTAAAAAAAGCAAATCCGTTGAATTATTAAATTAAATCTCTGTATAATAACATACAAAAGAATTATATATATTCGATTTTAAAATATAATTTTTATTCGCATCTTCTAGAATATTAACATGCGAATAAATATACATAAAACTTTTCCCATAAGGTGTAAGATTCTATCTGCACACACACACACACACACAGATTAGTAAACATATTAAGACAGTTATGTCTTTCAATATAAAAATGAAAAGAGGGATCCAGCTTCCGAAAATGAAATACGATGGAATGCGACACAGTGTTCCTAATGGAAGTACGCCCACGCGCGACAGTGCAATGACCGTGGCAGAAGTTTCGGGTACCCTAATATTCTGCCATAAATTACCGTCAAGAATGCGCGGGAAGACATTGTTTGGTTAAACCCTTAGCCAATCAACCGCTCGTCGCCCTTTTAAAGTGCGGCGAAACATGGCCTTAGAATAATTCAAACGTTGATGATTATGCAATTGTAATTGTGTTTCTACTCGATCCTTTTTTTTTCTTTTTTTCTTTTTCTTCTTTCTCTTGTTTGTTGAAGCTCGTTCTTATACGTTAAAATATCGCGATTTATATACGAGTTAAATAATAAAATTTCGAGAATACATATAATTTCGTGATGGGAATATAAATTGAAATAAAAGGAATAAAATTTTTCTTTCTCTCTTATTAAAGTTTCATATCTCATTTTCAATATGAAATTCCCCAAAAAAACCTCTCATCTCTTTCTTTTTCCAAAAAGAATTCATTCGAACAAAACTAAAGGAAACTGAAATAAAACGAAAAATAAAATAATAACCATCAAAGTGTATTTCTTTCTTCGCCATTTTAACACTTTGTGACCCATCAGATATGACGGCTTAAATGGGCGCATCTTTGTGAAAATTTGGGAGGGTTGTGAGGTTGTGAGGATTTCCCACGTGGTTTCTCGTGGCTTCCTGTAAGCGTTCGAGAAACTGGCAGAAAGTTGGCGGGGTCGTGTCAGGTAATAAAAATTGCCTTATACGAGTGCCATGACCTACTTACACAAAACGGCAATAGAAAAATCGTCGCCGGTGGGGAGCAGATAGGAATTCCTTGGCGAACCGTGGGAGAGTCCTTCGGGGCGATCAGCCATTGAACTCTCTCTCTCTCTTCTTCCGGCCTTTTATCTGTTTGAAGACACGGATTTTGTGATCGTGTCACGGGAAGATCTCGCTTTTTTTTTTCTTTTTTATCAACCCACTCGAAGAACAAAAGGGCGCCTATGAATTTTGCCGTAACCAGCTATTAGGGTGTTGAAAATTTTTCACAATTTTCCTTTTATTATTTTCCGGGGAGTTATTGAAAATTGACATTTTTCACTTTCTTCAGTTAAAAGTGTAAAAACTGATAGTGGAATTACGAGAAACGAATCTTGTTCGTTCTTTGGGATTATTGAAACGTTTCTGAATATAACGTTTATTGCTTAGTTTCTCGGAAATCTAATGATTTATCTTAATGGAGTCGAAAGAAGTTTATCTTCTTTATGGTCCGTGCGTGTAAGAAAGAGCAAATCTCTTGTTCCTAAGATAAAGACGAGAAATTCGTAATAATTCCGACGAAAAATCGATGCCTCGTCTTCATTGAAAGAATCGTTTCAAAATTTAACGGGATGGAATTCAGTAATTTAATAAAATAATCTACATCTATATTTCCTCTCCTCTTAACAAAATCGATCTTCTCTCTCCCTTCCTTTCTCGAATCCAAAGTTAAAATTCTTTCTCGAATTTTCTGCCGTTGTTTGATTTGGCAAACAAAGGTATCCGCGTGGCGATACGAGTGCTACGTGAATTTTTATGCTCGACTACGATCTGCATATAATGACTAAGATGATTGGACCGGATGCGCCGCTCCCACAGCTTGCGAATCTTTATCTCAATATTCAATTAAAGAATCATTCGTTCACCTGAAATGCAACGTTTAAGTGATACAACTGATTCATATCTCTGACGTCACGCTTTCTTCTCCTTCCGTTTTTTATATATGCAAATATATATATATATATATATGATACCCTCGTCGTTCTTCGATGTCGATTTAAAACTGCGAAATCAATTCTTTTTTTTTTTTGAATTTGAATTACTTAAATCTGAACAAAAATAAGAATAGATCAAATTTGTATTACAAATTTATTTCCTATCCATTTGTTTCAATTTCAATTCTGTATATTTAAAAGATTTCCCGTGTATTTTAAAAAAGGAAATCGTGAGTTTCCTTCTTCCCCGCTCCTCTTTTCAACCTTCTCCTTTTTTCTCGCACTTGGAGCGAAGCAATGGCGTTACAGAAAACAGAATGCGTAATTCTGAGAACGATTATCGGTCCAATTGGTTGGTCGAAATGGGAGGAAAATATTCTCCCACGGGAAATCTCTTTCCCTTCTCCTCGTTCAAAAAAACAGTGTCCGTCCCGACGACGAAGGACACTCGAGAAAAGGGGAGGGGGGGAGGGCAGGATTTATAGAATCCTCGGGGAAAACAGAGACACTTTGCTCTTTTCGGCTCTTCCAAGAATCCCTGCAACAAGTCGAAATCTTTCCGCACTTGTTCCAGCTACTTGTAACCATTCTAATAATATTTAGGTTTTCGAAACATCGTGACGCCTGGGGACCACCTACCGGTACCAGACTCTTTTTTCCCTTCCTTGCCGAAATTCCACTTCTTCCCCTCTTACTCCCCTCCAATTCACTTCTCCCTCGAAAATCTTCGTGCAATTTTTCCATATATATATATATATAATGGACTAATCCTTTCTTTTAAAAAATTTTAAAAATATCCCTTTTCCTTGATCAATATATATTACACCAAACCGCCCAATTAATTAAATTAATCCCTACTCTCGATTTTCACGCATCAAAAATATCGAAAAATATCAAGAATAAGCACAGAGGAAAATCAAAGAAAAGAGGGAAAAGAAATAAAAAAGGAGGAGTCATATCCGTGTGTTCCATATGTGCCATGAACGAGCACATGAACGATCGAATATTATTAAAATCTCCCGTATACCGAGCCCGGATTTTCAGAAAATTCCCACACAAGGTACCGAGAAATAGCGGTGAATGGGCCCCCATCACGAAACAGAAGAAGGTCCTCTTCGTGGGCTTCCCGCTCGGGGAATCGGTGCATTGGGGTGCAATGCCAGTTTCCTCGTAATTGCGCGTAGTGGCGCAGCCAGATGCGTATCGGCCGTATACCCTCATATTTTAATGGGATGTCCACGATACGGTGGAGTTGGAACGGTGAATGCGCGCGAGAGAGAGAGAGAGAGAGAGAATAGCATTGACCCGACCGATGCCAAGATAGCATGGGAATCCGAACGATCGATAACGCTGAACACGGGCCGAGTGAATGGGGGATGTGGAGCAAACTTGTTGCTGCTTTGTGCCGTGTTGCACGAGTTCCAATCGCCTCGCGTATGATCCAAGATTTATATTTTCATCCGATTCCCTGCTCGTAAATTAACTCTCTCCTAAAAAACAAAAAGCTCTTCCTTCCGTTTCTATTTTGCATTAAATGTTACAAAATCTATTTTCGAAAAATCGAGAAAGAAAAAACCCCGAGAAGCATTGAGCTTCGATCAATGAGAAATAGAAAATCCGTGGATCAACGAAAAATCTTATCCACCATCGGCGCTCGAAAGGAGAAGCAGGAGAAGGAGAGAGAGAGAGAGAGAGAGAGAGAGAAAAGGAAGAGAGGCAGTCCTCATCCGCGCGACGTTTGATGAGTGCCGACCGTAACAGCTCCTCACGTACGATCTAAGTCGGGTCAAACCGGACTGACAACCGTTCTGCCTGTGAACGGAAGACGCCCTGGCATAGCCAATGAATTCGTCTGCGACCGAATGGTAATGTTACTGCGTGCGGTCCTTATGACGATGACGAGATGAGGCGAGCGCGCAAAAGAGGCTCCCGATATATATATATATATGTATATATATATATACTGTGTACACGGCCACGGCACAATGTTGCGCGCGCATTGTTGTAACGAACGGTACAAGGCGAACGGGGAGAAGGACTTGCGCGCCCGTGTGTACACGCACATGTGACCGTTTGCAATTTATTGTCTGGCCACCAATTTGCCAAGTGAGTGGCCGTGGGCGCTACCGCCGCTTCCGACGGATATTCGGCGTCGAAAATTGCCAATTGTCTCAATGGAACGAGATTCGTATTGTGCACCAACATAGACACGCGACCGAGTAGAGTAGCGTGTGTAGAGGGAGGGGGGAAGCTTTCCTTTGAAGGGCAGGCCAAGAATTGCAGGCGTCTCGTGGCGTTTCGAGGAAACGGATTCTCGAGGATTGCGAGGAATTTGTTTAGGATACTACGGATCTAGAACGAATCTAATGGGTGTATGTATGTTCGAAAGATGAGTTCACGTTTATTAGAGTGGCGCTCGTTTTGGATGGTTTTGGTTCTTTCGCGATTTCCCTTAGGAAACGGCCACGTATTGTTTCGACTTTTCTTTTCTTCTTTTTTTAAAGAGTAAAGGTGAAAGTGAGGAGTCGTAAAATCTGTGGGTGGTCGAACGTGATAAGTCTGATTTTCGTATTCGTATTTGGAAGATGAAATAAATCCTTATTCAGCACTTAGGCCATTCTCGCAAAAATAAATTTTATTTAACGGTTGGATAGCGTATCGAACCAATCTCTTCCATTTTATTTTTTTTTTTTTTTTTTTTTTTACTTTCCAAATCCAAAACGAAATTCATCGATCTCCATCGAAAATCGTCCAATTTGGATCGCATCAAAAATTAACCAAATCACGATCGAGAGATCCATCGAATGCCTCGTCGTTTCTTCGAAACGATGACATCGTTTTCCACAAGGAGAGCCTCTCGAGATCGACGAGATCCTTTTCGTGTTCCACGATAAATCGTATATCATTCAAAGAAACCCGAGACCTCGGCAGTGGCCCGAGAGAGGATTCTCCTCTTTCTTCCTACGCTCGACCGAGGATTAAAGCTTGGAATTTTGTTTGCCGCAAACAGAGGGCAACATATAATTCCCAGGGCATGATAGCAAGTCGGTATCGTTGCTGCTCGTTAATCTGTTGATGGTTAATTTAAGGACTTGGCGGGGTCCAAGGTGTGTGCTTAAATCAGCCGCCGCAATAAAGGGAAATGGTAAATTCCCTTCGTAGATTGAATTGCAGAAGGAAAATGGCGGTAACGCGATATTTCGTGTGTAACGTGATAATACGTGGTGTTTCGAAAATGGTGGCGATGATCCGTCGATTGAGGTGTCTCGTCTAGGGGATTTTTTCGTCTAGGGAGATTTCGTAATAACAAGTTTGACACAAGATTTATTTATAATTATCGTAACACAGTCGAGGATTCGTAAGAATAACAACTGTACGATAAAATTTTCGATCAAATTAACCAAAATTAAAATTTCTTAATTTTTATAATTTTCCTCGAAACACGAACAATAATTTAAATCTGTAAAAGAAATTTTAAATCGTTCCTTGAAATTTATCGATTTTTCTCTAACCGCAAATTTGAATACTTCTGTTCGAATTACGGAAGGGAACCGGAAAAAAAGAAAGAAAAAAAGAAATCTCAATGCTCGAAAAGATAGTGTAAAGTAAGACGAGAGTTCGGGTGTTACGAAACGGGCGATATTAGCGCGAGAAAAGGTTAATTTAAAGCACGGTCCATCAAGATGCTGGCCACTGGCTGCATGGGAGGAGGAGGAGGGAGGGAGGAGGGGAGGGGAAGGGAGGGAGAAAGAGAGGGGAGGGGAGAGACGCGGCGAGGGGGCAGACGGTGGGAAGGAAGCGCCGAGTAGGATGAAAGGCAACAGAAAGAAACGAGTATTCCCGTCTGGTGGGTCTTTGTACTCTTCCTCGTCTCCGTTGGGCCGAGCGAGGCCGAGCCGGCGCAAGAAGAGGAACGCGCAACGCGCCGATCCTTGCCGCGGCGCGGATTGTCTCGGGCCCCGAGAACGGGCCCACCCTGCTTATGAAACGGTTAATCTGACGATAATGCCCGCCAGCAGGGATAGAGAGAGAGAGAGAGAGAGAGAACTGTCAATGGAATTCCGAATGAGCTCGAAAAAGGCTGCGAAGGGATAATGATCGCATGCGAAATTCTCCCGGATCCGGCTCTCCTGCGAAATCCTCGAAAGGAAAGGAGGAGGATGGATCTTTTTATCCGTTATCCGTCGAGGAGTTTCGTCTTCTTCTGCTCTCCCTTCTGCTCGCTCTCCTTTTTTTTTTTTTTTTTTTTCTCTCTTTTTATTCCCTTCTCGCCCTTTGTCTCCCCTTTGCTCTCTAGCCTCTTTCTCCAATTTTTATTCCTCTCTTTCCCTTCTCTCGACCCTCTTCACCGTTTTCCTTTTTTCACGTATAAGTTGTAATAATAACGGTTGAAAGGACGGTTTCGAGGTCCGGTTTTCAGGAATTTTCCAAAAAATTTTCCGAGTTTCAAACTTGTTTCTTATTTAGAAACAAGATTGTTTCTTTTTTTTTTTTTTTGTTTCGCTTGTTTTGTTAAAAGTTCGCGTGTATTTTCGATAATTAATGCATTAATTGGTTAATTAAGTTTTTGGTTAAAAGGTTGTTGGGGCGAGGAATCGATTGGGTTTGAGGAATCTTTCAAATGGATCGTGTGAAGATTGTTGTAAAAGTTTTGTTTCTTTTAGATTATTGGTTTCCCTGTTTCGTTTTACCCGATTGTTTATTATTACGCGCCAATTAAAAGGAATTTTACCTCCTCGAAGCAAGATCTTATTCAAATCGATATTTTTTTTTTAATGATTTACGATAGATAACGCGCCTGTTTCACACGAACGATTCGAATTGAAAATTTTTATATTTTCAACGAAATAAATTTCATTGATTATTTTTTTTTTTCCAAAAAGAAAAATATCTACTTCTATTAAAAAATCGGGATTTTTTTAAACTTATCGAATAAACGCCTAACGATTTCGCTCTCCAATACGATTCCTCGTGGTCCCCGCGTAACGAGCAGAAGCGCATCTCCTCCGAGGCGGCGTTGCTAATTAAAAAAAGGAAGTCTGATAAGCAGGAAAAGAAAAAAAAAAAAAAACGAGTCGATGCCCGTCATGGAAAGGAACCGAAACGCTTGGCAAAACAGCGCAATGTGCAATACGCAGCTGTAGTTCAACAGTATTAGAGCTACTCGCTTCTGGTCGAGTTTTTTTTAACGAAAATTCTTATCAAACGTCGACGACAAAAAGGATTGCAATAAATTCGAAATTCGTTTATTCGACGATAAATTAATTCTTAGGAGTTGTATAGATCATATAGATCTTAGAAAGGATTAGAAAAAGCTTGGTACAATAATTTGGGACAAAATTGGGATAAGATTGGAATCGATTTGATAGAAAAAAAGGAGGAAAGAAAGAAAGTAAAGGAGAAAGAAAAATAATCTCGAAAGACGAAGATGAAATTCCATCCTTCCCGATATTGCGTGTAAGAGAGTTTCATCGATCCTTCCAATTTGCACGGATCGGCTATATTTTTTATCGATGTATCCTCAACATTTCATCGCCCCTGAACAGACCACCAAAAAAAGAAAAAAGAAAAAATAGAAGAAAGGAGAACAACAAAGAAGAGAAAGAAAACAACCGGTCGAAATTCACTCCAATTCCGCGCTTTTGGAATTTCTTCTTTTTTTTTTCCCCCTCCCTCCTTTTCTCCTTTTTTTCTTTCTTTCTTTCTTTTTTTTTAAATAAAGAACAAGAACAGTAAACCGTGATTCATATATATATATATATATATATATAATAAAAATAAATCCCCCTGAACGCGGCTCCCTTCATTCTTAATTTCACACTTTCGTTTTCGGTAGGTCAGGCGCCATGTGACAAGGAGGGAGGGGCATCAATGGGAACCCCATGAACTTGCGGTTTATCGGCCGTGTTTCGTGAATCCTTGATTCCACCGTCCATTCCTCTTCTTCCCTTTTTATGTAAATATACAAGGATTTCGTCGAGCGTTTCTCACGCTCCGACAAATGTCGTAGGCACCGTGAAACGAATTCTTACGACGGTCGTTTGATGTTTCGCTTGTTTCGCCTCTTGACCGGACTTTATATATATATATATATATATATTTTTCTTATTTACGAAGACGCAACGTTTCTCCCTTTCTTTTTCTTCCTCTTCTTCTTCTTTTTTCCTCACTCGATGACTCTGTTCCTTTATTATTTTAAAGATACCAGTTCTTCTTCTTTTTTTAATTAAACTCGAGAATGATTTATCGTGTGATTCTCTCGCTCCAAGATATCGTGAAGAGTCTATCGATCTAATTTCTAAATATATCAAGATCGTTTATATCTGTTACAAAGGAGGACTTAATATATACACTATAAAATAATTAAATATTTTGTCTCTTTTCTATTCTTCCAATTAAGCTCTATATATAAAATGATAAATAATTCGAAATAATAAAACAGGAAATTTAATTGCATTAAATTCTCAGAGGATGAGAGAATTTTTACGTCTTCTTTCGATCCAGCTATTCCTATTATTTTTCTGCTATTAATTAAATTAATTAACTATTAATTAAATTTCTTTGAACACTTGGGGAATGGTTGAGAGAAAGGTGGAGAGAAGAAAACACGGGTCCTACGCCAGTACGAAACTCTGTGGCGAGCGGGCGGCTACATCCTGTGTGATATTTTTACGAGGACCTTCCGAGAATCGAGACACTGCGTGGGGTGAACAGCTGAGACGGAATGATAAGACGGTCGGCGGACTATTTCGCCTTTATCGGTTGCCCTCTCCAACCGAAACGATTCCGTTGCAAACACGTCCCTGACCTTCCATTCACATCCCGTCCATCTGTATCGTGTTTGTATTTAAAATCGCGCAACGTTTATAATCCAACGAACGTAACGTCGGCGGAGCGCAGCCGTTCCTTTTCGGAGGATCGGCGATAAACTTTTCTCAGATATTTTTATCGGATCGATAATATAGATTAGAGATGAACGCGCCTCGAAACGTTTGGAAAATTCTTGGAGAGAGAGAGAGAGATGTTTCGTAGATTTCGTGATGTTCGAAGAATTTTAGAATTTTATTCGGAATTCGGCAAGTTTGGTTGGAAAGCTTGGAAATTTAAAAAAATTTTCTTGGAATGGTAAGAAGCTCAAAACGTTCGAAATTAAAGAGATTTCTTTGAAATTCAAAAAGTTTGGAACGTGTCAAAGTTAAAAAATTCCCTAGAAATTGTTCTAAATTTAAAACCTTTGCAAAAGAACTATATTTCAAAAAATTTGGAGATTCAACAAGTTTCGAGTTTTTTATTTTTATGGTTCGAAAATCTAAACAATAATTCGTATAGCTAATTTTTATCTATTTATTCGTTTCTCCTATTTCGATTATTCACCACCTACACTCTTCAATTTTCCCCTCGAAATTTAAAAAAAAAATCCCAATATATATATATCTTATATTATTCTCCGTATATTAAATTAATCAAAAACTAACTAAAACATCTCTGTTCGACCGCTTGCGAAAATAACCATGAAACCAGGATCGTTTCATTCAACAACGAGGCATCCGTAGCATCCAAGCTAAGTGGCCTTAATAAACGAAATTACCAATGAAATTCCGCGATAACCGTTGGGCCCGAAATTTCGTTATGGAGCCTGATTACGTGTCCAAAAGAGTATTTTGCCGAGAATCGTCGTAACGTTTGGCCGATGCACACTAATAAGAACTAATAAGAACACAATCCGTGTAATAGTCGACCGAGAAAAAAAAGAAAAAAAAGGGGAAAAAAGGAGAAAAAAAAAAAAAAAAGAAGAAAAAGCGCTCCATAATTATGCTGTTCGTGTCGATATGCTGCGTGACTTGTGGTTACCCGGTGGCACCACAAAACGTTCTTTGTAATGCACACGTAACCCTCGAAATACCGCCTTATCACGGAAAGGGAGACCACCCTGTCGCGCGTCTCGCGTGCGAATGAATTATATTCGTGTGCCTCTTGTACTCGTGACATTTACGCGGTTGGTTTTGTTTGTAATTTTCGCCGTAGAAATTTAAGAGGATTTCGATTCGATCGTACGTCCTATTAATCCTATACGTAATACGTATACGTGTTGATGTTTGAATACAAATAGTTCGATTCGTTCGTTTAAGGCGAAATTAAAAATTTTGTAATTGGATGAAATTGAAAGTTTGTTAATTTTGTGAAGAAGAAGGTTTTTTAAGGAAAAGTTTTTTAAGGAAATTCGAACGAAATTGATTTCGATCGATATTTCGAAAAATTTTTTAATTCAATGTAATTAAATATTCTTTAAGGTTTAAGATGAAATTAAAAATTTTGTAATTGGATAAAATTAAAGGTTTATTAATTTTATTGAAAAGAAGATTTTTTAGGAAGGAGGAAATTGAAATAATATTGATTCGATCGATACTTCGAAAAATTTTTTAATTCAATGTAATTAAATATTCTTTAAGGTTTAAGATGAAATTAAAAATTTTGTAATTGGATAAAATTAAAGGTTTATTAATTTTATTGAAAAGAAGATTTTTTAGAAAGAAGGAAATTTGAATAGCATTGATTCGATCGATACTTCGAAAAATTTTTTAATTCAATTTAATTAAATATTCTCTAAAGTTTAAGATGAAATTAAAAATTTTGTAATTGGATAAAATTAAAGGATTATTAATTTTATGGAAAAGAAGATTTTTTAGGAAGGAGAAAATTTGAATAATATTGATTCGATCGATATTTCGAAATATTTTTAAATTCAGTATAATTAAAAATTTTTTAAGGTTTAAGATGAAATTAAAAATTTTGTAATTGGATAAAATTAAGAGCTTATTAATTTTGTGGAAAGGAAGATTTTTTAGAAAGGAGGAAATTTGAATAGTATTGATTCGATCGATACTTCGAAAGATTTCTAAATTCAATATAATTTAAAATTTTACCTCCATCATTCCTTATTAGGATAAGATTAAAAAAGTTGCTTAATATAAACATGGTTTAATGAACATGTTTATTCTTTTCTTGTTTGCTTTCTTTGTTTCTGTTTTCGAAGAAACTGGAATATTTCGTATTATTTACCTTATTTCCAGACATTTCGTGATCTACGTGGTTTAAGTAGTAGATTATAGTCAAACATCGTACTAACATCAGTTGTTAGCTGATCTAGATAAAACGTAATCTACAACTGTACATCGTCAGTTAGTAAACTTCATGCATAACGTTATCAACTCTCCTAATCTCGTGGATAACGTCTCTCTCTCTCTCTCTTTTTTCTCTCTCTTTAAAAAATGGTAGCTGCAACATAAATTAGAAAATTGGGAAATAGAGATATCAACAAATTTAGGAACAGTGGAATTCCGTTCTCATAATCACAGATAAAATGTAACATACAAGAGAAAAGCAAAGCAAAGAGAAGTAAAATTTATCGAAATTTAATTTACGTAAGAGCTATCTCTTTAATAAATTTAAAGAAAGCTTACCAATTAAGAAAGAAGAAAAAAAAAAAAAGGTGAAGATAATTCCCAAGTTTGAATGAAATTTTGTAAATATATTATAAATCAATTCGAAACTATCTAACTTTTATCTAATATATTGTACTTTTAATTAAAGTCAAAGCTATTTCAGCTACATCCTTGCGTAACATCTTTCTTTAAAGGTTTAATAATAATTTTATAAAATTATATCGCAAAATATATTTTCAAAAAATCCCACCAGTTCACACAAGTATAAATTCTATCTTCCTTTCACAATTCAATCACTTTCACCAATATTGATAACGAAAATTTTTTAAAATCCTCCATCTTCTTCGCACCCAACTTCAATTTACCCTTGAAATATTTTCCTCTTCGTAAAAATCCTCTTCCACACCCCTCCGAATATTCCGAAATTAAAGCACGCTTTGTAACGATCCAATCCTCCCCTCCCCCTCATTAGTCCCCGGTTAAAAAGGATCGAAACAGCCGAAAATGACTCCCAAAAGGGACGTTATTAAGGGGTGCGATAAAAATTCGGTGCCCCACCACCGTGACGGTTAACAACCGTCTCGAAAGGAACTCGTTGGCGCAAGACAAAAGTCGGTCGGAGGAAATTTTTCGTCCGGTGATTACGATAATTCAATTAGAAGTCATCTGGATGAGGGTTGGCACGCGTGCAGCACGTGCGCCTTATGCCACCGACTTCATTGCGGCGGTATACTCAATAGGCGGGAGGCCCTAGGAAACGAGTGACCGCGTCGCCTTATGTTCAAGACGGTTGTTCCACGGAAGAAAAGCCGAATTGTTGAAGCAGCCACTCGTTACCCATTGTCACGGACCCACGGGCAAAATTGCAGGCGTCGCGTACCATCCCCCATGATTTTTCTTCTTCATCCCTCTCTCTTGTTGCTCGCCTGCGTTGGAGTTGCGATTAAAGGCATCGAAGCGTGAGCTGTTACTTACCAAACACGTCTTTGTTCGTTGCGACGTATCTTTTACATCGATTTTGTTATTATTTATCAACAGAATTTTGGAAAATTGTTTGTTTTTCTATTCGTTTATCGATTTAGATTCATGCTTCTTTTCGTTCGTGAATATAAAATTTGAGGTTAGGTTATATATATATATATATATCTTTTCGATCGATTTTGTTATTATTTATCGACAGAATTTTGGAAAATTGTCGTTTTTCTATTGTTTGTCGACAGAATTTTGGATAATTGTCGTTTTTCTATTCGTTTATCGATTCAGATTTATGCTTCTTTTCGTCTTTTCGTTCGTGAATATAAAATTTGAGGTTAGGTTATATATATATCTTTTCGATCGATATTTTGTTATTGTTTATCGATAAAATTTTGAATAATTATTGTTTTTCACTGATTCGTTTATCGATTTAGATTCATATTTCTTTCCTTTCATTTGTAAATATAAAATTTGAGGTTAGGTTAGACCTATCTTTTATCTTTTCATCACGAATACGAATCTGAAATTGAAGTTAGGTAAAATGAGTTAAGAATAAAGTTATTTCAATAAGTTGCTTCGATTTATCATTCAAAATCTATGAGATATAAAGATATATAAAGATCAACAAAATAATAATAATTACGAATAAATTCAAGTATATGAAAAAACGTATCATTCTAATCGTTCCAATTTAATAAAATTTAATAAACAAGTTTAAGAAAGGTGAAAAAGTATTATTTATCGAATAAATCCCATGGAAATGCACGAACGATCTTAGACAGTATAGAGAGACAATATTCTGTAAAACAAAAGGCGCCGATTAAAAAACATTTGGCACGTGCCTTTTGTATACGTTATGGCAGAAAAGCATATGCGCCTCGTATCAGTAGAACAATATGCGTACAAAGACCACCTTATGTTCAAGACGGGTGTTTAAGATGGGGTATATCGAGATCGCTTAGTGGAAGGCTGTCATCTCGACGAGAATCGTTATTCGTCGTACATCGCGTTTCATAAGTAATTATACAAGCAACACCTGTCCCACCTTTTCTAAAAATTTATTCAATTTTACGTTAAAATGTGAAACCTTTGTTAGACCTTTGTTAGAATAAAACCTACCATCGAATCAATTTAATTTTAAAACCATCGTTATAGGGACGAACATAAGAAACATCATCGATTACAGATTTTCCTAAATCAAAACTCGCATCGACTTCAATTCCGACATTAACAAAATCGTCGCATCACAAATCTCTCCTGTGGTCAAAATAATTCACAAAATAATTCAAAAGATAAAATTATTTATCGATTTAGATTCATGCTTCTTTTCGTCTTTTCGTTCGTGAATATAAAATTTGAGGTTAGGTTACATATATCTTTTCGATCGATATTTTGTTATTATTTATCGACAAAATTTTGAATAAAAATTATTGTTTTTCCATTCACTGATTCGTTTATCGATTTAGATTCATGTTTCTTTCCGTCTTTTCGTTTGTAAATACAAAATTTGAGGTTAGGTTAGACCTATCTTCGAAAACCCTTCACCGTTTTCACCGATATCCTCCAACTTAAAGCACTTCTATCCTTCCCAGATGAGAGACACTTGGAGGGGAGGGGAAACCACTCGATCCATCCATCCATAGCCGAGCCGTGCATCGAGCAATCGAACCCAAGTGACGTAAGTGCGTTGCACCGTTTAAGAAACATCGAAAGGCCCCGCTCTCCTCCTTCCTGCGCTCAATGATGAAAAAAGTGAGAGAGAGAGAGAAAGAGAGAGATAGGAGAACGCGCGTGCCGGCACACCTGCACTGTTTCAGGGGGTAGCACGGGGTTACGTGGACACCTGGCGATCGGCCACCAGTCTATCGTCTAACGTAATACCATTTGATGAGTGAAGGAAGGTAAAAAGGAAAACGGCAGGGGTATCCCCGTGAACCGTTTCTGGAAGGGGCTGGTAGAGAGTCTTCCAGGAGGGGTAGGGGAGGGGTAGAGTCTGACGACGACCTCGATACGTTGGAATATCGGTTCCACGGAGGTGGTGACGGACACCTGGCCTCCTTTCGCGAATAAATACGGTTAAATACGCGGAGATATATATATATATTTTATTTCGAACAATGGAAATGGTGGATGATTGCTGGTGATTTGGCTCTTTGGGGTGTGTCGTTTCGATTCTTTTCAGGGGATGGAGGAGGAGGAGGAGGAGGAGGATTAATGAAGGGATAATTAATTTTTGATTGGAATAGATAGAAGAATTTAAAGAATTGAAGAAATATGGAATATTATTTAATTTTTAAATATCCTCCCTGTTCGATGTGAATAATAAGAAAAATGTAAGAGATCTTCTAAGTTATTAACGTGGCGAGCATTATATCGATTCTCCTTTAAGGGAGGATTAAAGTAACGAGATTCGCTGTGACTTTAATTAAATCGAAGGGGGTTCGAATAGAGTCATAATTTTCTAATTATAATTTTTCGAACGAGCCATCCTTAACGAAATTTAATGGAAACTAACGATCAATTATATGCATGGCTGGCTCTCTGGTCTTAAGGGAAGGAACTTGTTTAAAATTAAGTTTAAGCAAGAGTTACGTTCGTTAAAGGAGATCATTATTATAATCCAGATTGTTAAAAGCTTACACGAGTGACTTATGACTTTGTTTACTCTCGTAAGCGAAAGCTGAACGAATGAAAAAATACGTTATGATAAAATGTATCGTGAACTTTCACTTTTTTAATATATTCCTTTTCTTTTCTTTTCTTTTCTTTTTTTTTTTTTTTTGGCTCGTTAAATTATAATAAGAATATAAACTATTAAGGTAATTTTATTAAGATAAAAAAAAAAAAAAAGAAGAAGAAGAAAACAGGAACAAGTGCTCGCTTAAAATCATACCCTTTGCCATGGTGTTGTAAGGAAACCTTATAATAAATTAATCTTTTCACGGAAAAATGTGGAACACGTAATAGCAGGTGTCTCGAATATCGTGGTTCAATTTGCGTAAAAACAGGCACTAAATGGGAAATATAGGATGGAACACGTTTTAAAAGTTAAGTGGTACCTACAATTTTGCCAACTCTCTCGTACAATCTTAACACTTTCACAAAAAGCCAGCAATTTTTTTTTTTTCTTTTTTACCCTTAAAATTGAAAAAACGAAAAATCCTTTAAAACAGGTTCAACGCTGTTTACTTACTAAATAGATAGATATTATTAAAAAATAACAATATTTAGAAACACTGTTTCTTAACGAAAAAATTTTCTCTCAATTCCTCCCTCGACTTCGTTTCATTCGCTAAAATTTTATATATTTCCAATCGTTCTCAACTTTCGACGATATTTTTTAAAATATTTCTCAACTACCACGACATTGCATTATACCAAATTACAATTCCCTCGACAATTCCTAATTTAGGGAGCAAAAAAAGTAAGATAAGGGCTTATCTTCCCAACGATTTTTCTCGAGACGACCCTCGATCAAATTGATAAGTTCACCTCTACTTCCGTGGCCTGTATCGGCCCACCCTGTACATCCTTTATCGATCGAAAGTCAGCGGGCCTCCGTGGCCACGCTCACGACAAAAGGGAAAGGTAACGACAAAAGTCTAGCCCGTGCCGTGAAATACAAAGAGGGTAGAGCCGAGAAGGCAGCTGGCGGGATTTTTATTCGAGATCTTTAGTCGAGGAGGCAAGAAAGTGTTTTTCAAGTTCGAAGACCTGCAGGCGACTGCAGGACACGAGGAAGAGGGGGAGTGAAATCAAAAGCCGAAAACCATTGCTACGTGAATTTGCCCCGTATTCACGGCCAAAAATTTGCAGATGGAACCGTGCACGTAACGGCTGCAATTCTCTCTCTCTCTCTCTCTCTCTCTCTTTTTTTTTAGACCCATTGCACCGTCTAAATTCGAGCCATTTTTCTTTTTTTAATCCTTTTGATCCTTTGACTTGAATTTAGATTTTCGGTCCAGTGAAGGATCGGATGACTACCGTCGATTTTTAAATACGATCTACATTATCGGTCAAGTTCAATATATTATTATATCAACTCACAAGAGTTAGAGTAGTATATTAAATTGAAAAATCCTAATAATGCTGTGCATTCGAATGTATGTACAAATTTCTTATTCTCCCCTCTACTTAGCAAATATTAGCTCGAAGCTCAATTTGATCAATAAATTCTACAATTGATCCGAATTTTGAATCACTAAATCATTAAATTCTTAAGAGGAAAAAAAAAAGAAAAAAGCATTACCTTCTCTAAAAATTTATGAAGTGGAACGATTGGATGTATAACTCCCACCTTCTCTCACGTCGAATACACGAGAGAAGGCAGGGACGTCTTCTCGCGTACGTTATCCTCCCCCTTGGCCCCTCTTTCTAAAAAAAAAAAAAATAATAATTTCCAACAAGCGAACGAAGGAACGTGTAACGTGTCCCTAAAGACGTTACACGCTAAGGGTGATCCCTTAGCATGACAATGAGACATCTGTTTGGCACGAGCTTGCCAAGGGTGCGGAGTCGCCCAGCCAGCCACCCTTAACGAAATCGAACCCCCCTCTTTGATAATCTTCGACGAATGACGCAAATGAAGCGAAGGAAACGTTCGAGAGTGTACGCAACACCAAGTGCCAACACCTGGCCCCCCCTTCGAAGGACGATCCTCTGCGTTTGCCACGCGAGAGAGGAAAGAATGCGGAGGAGAGGAAGGATGATGGACGACAGGGACGACGGCAGAATCGAGGGGTGGTCAGAGGGTGGCGAGATTTTGGATGTGGAGTATGGAATATATACTTGTTGCTCTTTGAGAAACGATTTTTTTTCGAGGGAGAGATAAAAGTAATTTTGAGAATGGATGTGTAGAGGATCGTGGAAGGGATTAAGATCAATTTTCATTTCGTTAGATTTATGGAAATATTTTTAAAAAAAATTCAAAGATTTATTTATATATTCGACTCGTTTCTCGTTTCTAAGAATGAAGGATCTGGAAATGGAAAACTTGTTTGAAGTTACGTGGCGTCTAATAAGGAAACTAGAATCAGGTGTGCGAAGGAAAGAATTTTTCAAGTTGAAGTTTTTCTACGGGATTCAGCCGATTTAAAAATGGTGAATTACCGACGGTTTTCCGAGTAAAGCGAGAGAGGCCCCTCCTCGTCGAGTTATTTAAAAGTTTAAACGCCTTAAAGGCACGAAAAGAAGGGGGAGGCCGGAAAGAGGTGAAAAATTAGGATCGACATGCTCGAAATAAAATCGGAATGAATATGAAATAAGTTCTTTGGAAGAAGGGGCCCGTGGAATTGAGGAGCGTGGAATACATTTGATTTTAAACTATTCGACAGATTCCTTCGAGTAAAGGAACTTTAAAACCGTGGAATTTAAAACGAGTTTCCACGAACAAGAAACCTTGGCCATCAAGCTTAGAACGAGTTCCCCCGAGATAAGAAATCTGGAATGAGAGACACTCTCTCTCTCTCTCTCTCTCTCTCTCTATTCTCTCTCCTCAAATGGTACGTTTTTAAAATTAACTCTTTTTTTTTTTTTTACTCGACCTTTCATCCCGAATCACGTCAACGTTCAAACAATTGGATGTAAGAAAAGTGCATGCAAAATTAGAATTCAGTTTCAATCTGGCAATTATTAATCGATAGGGTATAATCATTCGTCCCAATGATTTGAAATTACAATTATAATGGCAAATAAATAGTGGATTAACTGTAATATTCAAGCATTTTAACGAGTAACAAAATAACCGAATTAAAAAAAAATCTACCGATCAAAATCCTCGTACCTTTCGCAAGAGACAAGAATTATTACATTTTCAACTAACATTTTTAAATAAACAAGCAATAATAATCGTTATTCGCGAGGGATTACAGGATTAATCAGCGACCCTTAACTTCGACGATTAAAATTATCCTTTAATCGGGCGAAAGGGCATTGGACCATCTGAAAAGGAACGTGTATATCCCTTCCTCCCCTCCTGTCTATAACGTTGCAAACGAAGGCGAAGAAGTTCCAACACGGTGCACGATTAATCAAATTCACGCCATATGGCTACCCCTGAGCGAAGGAGAGCGGCCTCCATTTCACTCGTTCCAACGAGACTTTCATTGTTCCCCTCTTTTTAACGCTCGATAATGACCGTCCTCGCGCGAAAGTGAAATCCCCGACCGAACGGAAAAATCGACGAAGAGATTTCGAAAAGAGCGTTGGCTCGCCGCCAACGAGGAAAGTGTATAGGCAATAATAATGATCGCCAACGTGCAAACGTGTAATCTGCCGAGTGCGAGAAATAAAGGTGAAATTGGGGTTCGTAACCGGAAGTGTTTCGCCTCCTTTTAATTTGCGCGATCGATTGAGCGAGCCCTCGTTTGTTAATTGGAATATTGAAATTTTATGGGATTCTTTTTCTTTTTTTTTTTTTTTTTTTTTTTTTGTTAAAATATCGCGTTGAACAATTGCGTTAATCCTCGAGATTTTGAACGTTTCTTGTTTTCTATTTATGGGGGCGTCGATTAAAATATTTGAAAATTGCAATAAAAATAATGTTATTTGCAGATCGAAAGCGGAATTTCATCAATTTAAATAAAATGCATCGATTGGAAATTTCAATTGAATAGAAAAAAAAATTGAAATCTAATCTGGCCATTAAAAAATTGATATTATAAGAAATTTTCACAATAACGAGCCCTTAAAACCATTGCATGAATTTTTCATGATACATATGTAATTGGAAAGTTATTCCAGTACAATACCAATTAAGGTGTTCACGCTTGGATCCCTTACAAGCAAATCTGAAGATCGCGCGTATATATAATGGTCGTAAAGGAAAAAAAAGAAAAAAAAGAGAGAGAAAGAAAAAGGAAAAAAAAAAAACCTCTCGTTGAATTTTAATTGAACCAAGTCTAAAATTTAAATCGAGGTGGTGGTGATTCTTCTTCCACCACGGTTGACCACCGTATCCGCGCTAATTACATTATCGCTCATCTATTTATCTATCTCAACTTGACGCGGCTAAAAATACTCCCCCATCTCGAAAAATTGTTCCGCGAAAAAAAAAGGAAAAAGAAAAATGTATGAAAGATTTTTGAAATTTATCCACGAGACGCGATTCGATCTTTTCGAAAAATCACAGATCAGATCATTATCCGCCTCGAAATAATATCATTGCCAAAGGATAAAATATAATATCTTTCCGTTATTATTGGTATTAGAGGTTGAATAGAGAAATTCCATTTCACACGTCGTCGTCACGTGTTCGAAACGATTAAATTATCGGCGTGAAAAAAGGGAGAAAAGGAAACGAAGGGAAAAGGGAGGGGGGGGAGGGAAAAGGAGGGAAGATGATTCTTCCCTCTCATCGATTTCAACCAATGAAACCGATGCCCCTCCCCCCTCCCCCCCCTTCTCCTTGCCGGCGACATTCGAACGGGACACTCGTTAATGAGATAAGCTATGGACAGACAAATCATTAGAGCTGGAAAGTCGGGCCACCCTGTTTCGTTCTGGTCATTCACTCGATCAACCGCTGATCGACGATTTATTATATTCAGAGGCGACTGCAGACGCCGCTTCGATAATTTAATCTTTCCAAGCTTAACGAGCTACGATAAGACGTCGTGAATCGTTTTTCTTTACCGTGTGGCTATCGTTTCATCGGAACGGAAGTTGCTTGCGTATATCGCTTCCCACTCCCGGATTTTCTTTAAAAATCCCTCTCCTCCACTCCTTCATACTCCACACCTAACGAAACGTTCGGATAAAAAATATATACATCAGAATGATAATAATATTTATAATTTTAAATAAATCTTGACCACTTTTTCGTACTTTCGTTTCGTTTGTCTCTTCGAGAATTCAAACGATTCATAAATATATATATATATATTAAAATTCCTTGTTTATCTCGAAGCGAATTATATCGAGAATTATTGCGGAGAGATAAGTTATATATATAACTATATCTAACTATAACTATATATAATATACTATATATAACTATATATAACTATATATATACTGTAGTATATAACATATACTATATATAACTATAACTATATATATATATATATATATATATATTAGAGATTACAATAGGCGATAATCGATGATTTCGAGTTCGAGGGAACTGTTGAAATGTTGGTAGAAATGAAGGACGGATTAACACGGTGTCCGGTGGGGCACGATGCGTTAAGAATTTAAATGGGCCCGGCGGAATATTATGCAACTTCACGCGCCCGTGTGCGCGCGAACCATCGCCGCTTCCGCGATTTTCGTTTCCAGACGTGGACGTGACCGCGTGCAGAAAACGAGCCGTGGGGTATACACCACGTCCGCGGTGTTCAATTCACGTGACGCCGCCGTTGCACACACGCCTCTGCATATCGTCGGGGAATGCGCGATTCGTTACACATTCTTCCATCGTTCTCCTACCCGTCTCCTGTTTCTCCAGTCCACTCGTTATGTCGTTTCGTTAATCGTTCGAGAAATAGCGCAACCGTTCGACCGATGCCTGTTTCATTAAACGAAAACGATTTCTTTTTCCTTTTCCTTTTTTTATCACTTTCCCCCCCCCCC
>NW_025224011.1:730690-741886 GCF_014066325.1 Apis laboriosa
ATATATATATATATATATATATGTATATATTAATTCTTTTTTCGATGATTCATTCGAAAGAATTGGAAGATTAGAGAATTGTTTTGGTTATTTTTCTAAAAAAGACTAGATTTATGTATACACTAGAATACTTTAAATTTTAATTCGTTTTTATTTTACTTGATATATAAATTCAAGCATTATAACCATGAAAATTCGGTAATTAATTTATAATTTTCTCTTTTCAAAATCCATTAATCATCTTTCCGTATAATATTATCGGTTCCATCGTGTTATCCACTCGTCGCTTTTCTTACGTTGCTGGTAACAGATGTAATAATTAATCATGTTTAATACTCCCGTCTACGTGATTTTATTCATTCGTATTCACCGCGCTCCGCGCGGGAAATTTAAAATTCCCCTAGTTACCCGCTAAGAATTTCCAAACGATTATACACGCCTGCCAACCTTCCAATTCCACGTGCATCCCCTAGTGAAAGTATAGGCACATTAAACGGATCAATTTTTATTGATCTCTATGATAAATCGAATCGTAGAACTTTGTATAATAAATGTAAATCTGTTTTTGTTGCTTAATAATTAGATTTAATCGGAAATATTACAAATTTTATATATTATTAAAATTACCGAATAAAATAAAATTCTAATAATAAAATTTGTTGAAAATTTTAATTTCAGGAAACACGTTTTTTTACGTGTTACGTACACAAAATATGTATTTTGAAAATTGTTCGCCTTGCGTTATTCGAGAAACTTCGTGCGCATCACCTCGTTTTCTGCAAATCACGCGGATACTCGTGATTCATCGGTCGTGTAACGTGATGTTTTGCCATGTTTAACAATTTTAAAAAGTTTGATTGGCACGGAAGCAGAATGGAAGTGATAAAAAAGTTTCGTGTGAAATGTGGAAAATTTTAATCGATTCGGTTCTTCTTTACTTTTGTCCCTTTGTGCCTGGCTCGATAAAGATATGAATGCAGAGAACAAGATGTTGTCGTTCAAATGATTTGCAATATTTCACCAACATCCATAATATATCTGGCCTAATATATCTTCATTCAATTCGGATATATACAAACTACAACCAACTATAATATTGAATAGTTAATTTAATATTATATTATCTAGGATATTTTATATAATTTTTAAAAATCCTCGAAAGACGAAAATTATTCCACTCCGTTCATACAAAAACATAAAACGTGAGTTAATGCAAAGCAATCGTTTAATTAATAAGAGAAATCGTTTAATTTTCCTTATTGTCATTATTCGTTCGTTTATTTATTTCTCAACTTTGATAATTTGAAATTTAGGGAAAAAAGAAATCTCGCGAGTGTTAACGAGAGAACGAGGGTCGGGATATCGTGGCAAACGCTATTACGAAAAATAATCGAGAACGAAGTAACGAAGGTAGAAATCGGTAATCGTTTTCATCGTTACTTTTCTCCTCCATTGAATTCCATATCGAGCCGTAACAAGCCATGGCGCCGACCTCTAATCATCCGGAGGGATTTACTGCCTATGAACAGTCACGGAACCAACTAGCAGCCCCTTTCCAACGTTCCTTTCTTTCTCCTCTTTTTCTTCTTTTCCTTCCTGCTAAAGTCAAATTAAACAGAACCTATTTACTTGTACCTCATTAATGTTAGCGCCATAGGTAATAAACAAGTTTAAGTAACGGTTAAAAGACGTAGAGGAATTTATTTGACTCGATGTTTTAACTTGATGTTTGCGATAAAGAAAGTATAAGAACTTAATGTGTTGACAATTTTATTAAAAGAAAAAAAAAGAAAGAAAGAAAGAAAGAAAAAAAAGAAAAGAAAAGAAAGAAAAAAAAAAAAAAAAAAAAAAAAAAAAAAAAAAAAAAAAAAAAAAAAAAAAAAAAAAAAAGTCTCAACTCTATTATAAAACGAAATCCAAAATACAAATTGAACAAATGATCGTCCTTCGAATTTTTCGAAAAAAATTGAAAAATTCTTTCAATAAGGAAAAGAATGGAGTTGATTATTTTTTTTTAAGTAGTAAACTTTTAAAAATCGGATATCAAACGGAGTGAAATAATGGCGAACGCGTGTGTAGATTGAAAAGGAAATATTGATTTTTTTTTTTTTTTTTTCCTATTTTTTATCATTTTTCGTTAAAATGGGCGAATCGTAAATACAAGGTGGATGAACCTCAAGGTGAGGTCGGTTAACCTGAGTGAGATTTCTACCTGACTGGGTAGATCAAAGTCGATATAGAGCCCATGTTCTGCCTCATCTACCGTTTACTGTTGTGTGCGTAGAACTTCAGCGAAGTGAAGGACCTATTCTAGCCGTGCCTCCGTCTCTTTGCAGTACATCCCAGGTCCTTAGGGACGTGAAAGAATGAGTGGTGTACCTGTGAAAGATACCCAGAACCGGGTAGATGGTATTAGCTTATTTGGCGATAACGGTACCTACAACAGGAAAGCTCCTTTGGGAGTTTAGAAAAAATTTTGCGCGGGTTTTAAATAATACAAAGGAAAAATGATGGAATGAAAAAAGATTGACATCGTAATTTATCCCGCTTTCTCATTTTTCCCCGACGAAAGCTGTGAAATCGAGATGGATACGTTAATTTCGCCCGCGCAGCTTGCGAAAAGCTTCACAATTGACACATTAAATTTAATCCTCTTTCCATAAATTGCACTAAAATTGTATTAAAAAAATTATTATTACTTACTATTAAAAACTATCATCATTCGTTTTCAAATTGTTAATTACGTTTTTCAAATTTCCCGCCAAATCGTTCTTCTTAATAAAATGTAATCATCGATTTAAATTATTAACATCGTTAATATTTATTTTTACAAATCATCTCACGTCTCAGAATCTGTTCCTTTTTTTTTTTCTCTCGTCTTTTCCCCGATTCATATACCTTCGAATTACTTCCAGCTCCAGTTTATATCCAACCCCGAACACTTAACGGTTCGAATTTCATTTAAATCTCCCGCGAAATTATCGAAGCTTTCCTTCGATTAACCGGCATAGGAGGGAAGCGAGGTCGGCAATTTATTAAGCGAGGTTCCAAGGGCAGAATCGTGATGGGGTAATTGCCGGTTATTGATGGCGTGTAAAAGAAATGGCGGCCAGGGGCGAGCGAAACGCGGAATTCGAACGCCGAAAGGGATAGGCGAGATAAAGGAGGGAGGAGGAGAAGAGAGGAAGAGATAGACTCGTCCCGCTTGGATAAAACAAAAGTGTAATCTCTTGCTTGGCAATTTTTTTTTTTTGACGGCAAAAAGATTCGCGTAGGTTGTAGGTTTTTTGGCGAGGAGGGAAATTTTTTGAAATTGGCGCGAAGATGAAGTGTGCTCATGGAATGGGCGCAATTTGATTGGTGATGTATCGGCCGAGGTTGGGTCGTGTTGATGGAGCGAGTAAATGGTTAATGGTAATTTGGTTAATTCGCGGTAACTTAATACGGTTATTCGGTTTATGGTTAATTTTCGTTAAGTTAATGACCGGGCTCGATTATTTATAACGGTCGATTCATATAATACAGATTAATTTATCAAGAAAATTGTTACAGTGTTGAAACTTTTGATCAAATTCCCAGCCATTCACGTTAAAAACGCGTAATCTACATCGTATATTTCACAAAAGTATACATACAAATATGCTAAAATACAAGATCAATTTTATCATTGAATTAATTATTAAAAATGGTAACCTGATCCTTCTCTTTACCTCTTATTTATTCTAACACGTATGAATTAATATTGTTAAAATTTAAATAACGTTATATTATTTTGACATATGTATTATATATATTCCATTAATTCGATTATCTCAATCTCCATACGGCGTGAGCCAAAGCTACTTTTAATCAGAGATGATCGATACGCGATAAAAATGTTGAAGAAAATCACGATGGTTAAACGACGACAATATTCCATGGAGCATAAAGAAGGAAGAAAGAGAGAGATAGCGAAAGGAAGAGAGGTTGCATAGCGGTTAACAAGAGAGGAACGAAAGGTCGAGGTTCATCCGCGTTCTCCTCTCTTATATCGTACGCACGTACGCAACCACCTCGCGAGCGGCAAATCGCGGGTTACGAGCCGAAGGAATTCCACGGCTACCCCCATTAAGGCCGATCCCCTTTGGCCGGCTGTGCAACAGTGAACGCCGTGCCGACAGAGAGACGAAATCGAAAGGTTGGGGTCAGAGCACAGGGCCCAGATCACGTGTACACCCACACGGACCCCGCGAGGAAACACGTTCCGCCCGATTGCCACGCTCTTCTGTGCAAATGTCTGTGTAAGTGAACAGATTTTCACTGTGTTGTGTATGTATGTACGATATATAGCGTACTTGCACTCCTTAAAATGTTGAAGTGTTAGTTTTCGTTTGTTCGAGATATAGAGAAAAATGGAATATCGTGGATCAACTCTTTCCTGTGTTAAAAAAAGATTAAGAGTTTTGTTATATAGGTTAGGTCGGATCGAATGAAGATTTGTATTATTTTATGAACAGTGAATCAATCGAGTTCATCAGGTGATTATTTACCAAATTTAAACTTGTTTAACGAGGTTATTTGTAATATTGGTTAGTACCAAATGTTGCTGGGTTTGTAGTTAGTTAATCGTTGTAGTCGATCGTCACTTGTTGCCAAAAAATTGTCGAAATTTCAAAAATGAACGATAAAATAAATCACGTTGTATATAGGTGGAGATCCTTCGTATCTGTGAAATGAACGTTATCTGAATTGGATCAATTAATAATATTGCTAATGATTAATATTGATCTTTATCGGTAATAGTCATAATGATTTGAAGATAAAAGTGAATCATTGATTATCGTGCTCTTCGTATTATAATTATTCGTAACTATTATTCATCATCGAGGCCTTCCAATCTATAAAAGGGAATGGTGCAATTAATATTTTGATTCGCGAAGTAACGAGCTTTAAGCTTATTAAAATATTATGCAATAATGAAGAGTTGAAGAGATTAATCATTGATTGTAAATAATTAATGATCAGAGCTTTGTAAAAAGAAGATACTTTTTTCAATAATTGTATTTGATAAATTATTATTTAAATTTCCCATTTCTATTCTTAGTTTAAAACGTTTAAATATTTTTAGCAAAATATATATTTTACATTTCCTTTCAATTATTGTCTTCCTCCATAATATAATCCTCTATATAATTGGCCAATATAATCTTATTTTATTTTAGTACTTTCTCAATTTGATTCTCGTTTTTATTATAAATGAAAGAATCTGTAAGATAAAAAAATATACATATTATTTTAAAACTTCATTATTAATAACTAGTGACTAATAAAAAAGAAAAATTATCTTATCATAAACATATATAATATCCGTTAAACAATTTTAATTAATTAACAATCTGCTTGCATAATTCTTCCTCACCAAGTCGAAAGCCAAGCTCGTTCCCACCTTTCTCAACCTTTCCTATCCCAAATCCGCTTAACTCTGCGCGTGATGCTTGGACGCGCACGTTGATCCGAAAACGCGATTCCGACTTGTTTCATCATCATCGTGGATGCAAGGTCGTCGGTACGGAGGAAAATACCAGGCCAACGACACGATTCGATTGGTGGCCGGGACCAGAAGGGGCCCGACTAGCGGAATGAATGCAACAAGAAGGCGACACCGAGCGAAACCGACGTCGAAACGCGGCAACCAAACCCAACCGGCCAACCTGAACGCAACCTCTTAGCAATAACAGCAACAACAACGACAACGATGACGACGACAACAACAATAATAACAGCAACAATAACAACAACAACAACAACAACAACAACAACAACAAGAGCGAGTAGCAGGCCAAGAATCTTTGGCGGCAACAGGAGGACGGAACAACGAGCGATCACGAAGAGAGTGCGAAAGCACGAGCTGAGCTGAGCCGACAATGCGGCAGGTACCTACCCCGCAGGCATTCCATCAAGATGCTATCGAAAGTGGCCGACCGCGAGGGCCTGTCCGGCGGGAGGGGAGGCTCTGAACAGGAACACGAGCGACAAAGAGGAAACGCTGGACGAGAGGAGGCCGCCGAGAGATATTAAAGGATGCTGAGCCGCCGACCGACGGAGAAGGAGGCATCCTATGGCGTGGTGGGTCCCAAGACACCGAGGATCGGGCCTGCGAACACCCGAGCAGGCCCGGGCCTTTCTTTCATGCCTTCTTCTTCTTCTTCTTCTTCTTCTTCCTCTTCTTCGTCGTCGTCGTCGTCTTTGGCTGCTCGTTTACTTCTTCCTTCATTGCAATTGCGCACATGAACGCCTTTCAAAATGTAACTAGTAACATACACATGTACTTTTTGATTTAGTATGGAAGAGATTAGATAGATTTGTAGAATTGTTATTGCGTAAATGTGTGTGGTTTGTTTTTTTCTCATTTTTTAACTTTTTTCGTTGAAGATTGTATTTATTATTAAATTTTTAAAAGAATCATTAGTCAAATCATTTATATATTTGGATACAGGATATAAGTTGTTGAGTTTTTAGAGCTCAAGATTGTGGATTTATAGAATTATAAGTAAATACAATTATAAGTAAATACATTTTCAAATTTTTATTTTTATGCTTTGTGTAGACATTGAATATAAAAATGTTTTATTTAATTTCTGTCGTGTTGGATATATAGGTTATGGTTTGAGGTTATGGATTTGTAGAATTGTTACTCGGTATATGTATATTTCTGTTTATGTAGAAGTTGAGTATCTTAGTATGAAAGATACTGAGTATGAAAGAGATTGGTTTCTTGTTGATGTTTCTAGATTTGTTTGTAGATTTTCAAACATGTATATCTTTTCATTTATTTTCATTTATCTTAAGTGGAAGAAGTTCGTTTGGCTTTCGTTTGGCTGAATTCTATGAAAACAACTGTTTTGCGTTATATCAGCTTGACACATGTTCTATATTTCTTCTATTTATGTAGATATTAAGTGTAGAAAATCTAAAAATTGAATTATTTTTCAGAATTATAGAAAAAATAAAAAGTTAATTGATATTTATATATAGAATCCTGTAACATTACACATTCCAAAGAAAAATTTTTTACCTGTTACGATTCCTGTCAAGCTTCCAATATAAATGCCTTTATCAATTACGACAAATAATCACATCTAAAAATTCTGCTCATCTAAACAACACTTCTTGCTGAAACCTATTCACCACACCTATAACCACTCCCCAAAAATTCCTCATCAACCGTGCACACCTCCAAATCCCAACCTTGCCTCACCATCTTCCATCTTCATTCTTATTCGAAAAGAATGCGACTAAAAAACTTTGCCAAATCCTCTCATTCGATTCTCTCTATCGAATCGTTCGATTCTAAAACTTCGATCAATCGATAATAATCATTGTATCGAAATAATCTCACAGAATCCTTCTTCTCAAAACTTTATAAAATTTCTTCATTATCGAAAATTCTGTACAATCAAACCGATTACATCACATTGTCAACATGTTTCTTCTCAAAACTTTCTAAAATTTCTTTATTATCGAAAATCTGTACAATCAAACATTGTATCATATTGCTAACGTGTTTCGTTTTTCACATACGACAGGTGGCGCTTCATGAGCGTGCCAGAGCGCATGTGTCATACCGCATCCATATTGCTTATTCGCAAATTGTTCGTGAAACATGATCGCCAACCAGTGTGGACACTTCAGCAAATAAGTTACAGCGAATTCGTCTGCGAACAACGAACAGCGTGGTAATATATCATACTAGATTCACATTGCTGTTCGCGAATTATTCTTAACAATTCGTAAACTACGTTTCGAACACCGAAGGACACCATTTTCGAGTAATTTCGTCAATTATTTATCGATGAATACACACCTTCAAAGAATCTCGTTCGCAAGTTTAGAACGTATTTGAATGTCAAGTAAGTGTTTTAACGAATTTAATGCTGTATTTATACTGATTAAATTATTGTAAAATATTCATGAGATACTATAAAGTTATTTATTAACGAATAATTTTCACAGCATTATTCGCTGGCCAATCGTTGAACGCTATTGGCTGTTCGCAAGAATATCTACACTAACATCGAACGTAATTTACAAATTTGTAAGCAGCGATCAAACGGTCACATTCACGTTCACGAACAACTCTCAAAAGCAATATAGACGTAGCATCAAAACGTGTTACATAGCACTATAGTCGATTGCATTAAAATACACGATTTCTACTTCGATGGAAGAAAATACGCGACCATACAACACGCGGCGTATAAAACACGTTCGTGTATTCCTAGCCTAAAGGGTCGTCGCACACAGCGGGTTTCCGCGGTTTTTAAAGGGCAGCGCTTATTACACAGATTGGATTAAAGGTCTGGAGTCTCATGGACGGTGAGAGAGAGAAAGAGAAAAACAGGATAGGAGAAAGGGAGAGAAAGGTGAGTGGTAGGCGGTGGTTGCGGGAGGCGGTTAAGCGAAAGGGGTGGGGAAGGTGGTTTAGCTTGAGACAAGAAGAAGGAGGGAAAGGTATGCGGCTGGTGGTTGTATGCTTGTGTTTGTAAATGTGTATATATGTATTGGAGTGCGTGTGCACCTGAATACACTGGCAGAAGTAGCCGAGAGAACCGGCGGCCCACCTTCACAAGGTGATTCACTGCGATCCCAACGTGCTGTGCTCGACCATTACGTATATACTCGCGATTCATCGCAGAAACGTTCGAGATGCTTCGACATTGTACACTACCGTAATCTTGTTATTGTTTATATACATCTTGTGCTTGTGCCTTAATCCGCATTTGTGTATGTCTAAATGTATGTCTAGATAAATATTAGATTGATTATGAATGATGCTTTGAATTTTGTGGAAGTATAGGATATTTTCTTTTAAATTCGATTTTTAGTAAATTTTTAAATTAATTTTGATATTTGATAAAAATTTTGATTTCTTATGCTTTGAACTTTATGGAAAATATATGATAGCACTTCTTAAACATTTTTTACATTTTTAACAGAAAATTTTAAATTGTTATTTTGTATAATTGTATATAAATTGTTTAAAAGAAATTATCAATATTTCACACCATACATTCACCATATATTACAAACAACATTACAAACATTAAATTTCGAATAAACGTATAAAAATTCCAAGCCCAATAATGGAATTTAATTGGATACAACAATATTACAACAATATAAAGAAATCATCCTGATATCGCTTCGTGTTTAAATCGATAAATCAACTTTACAGGGGATAAAATTGAACAAGAACGTTACGTCGAGAAGAACTTGTTAGATGAATGTTGAGAGTTGAAAGAGAAGATGTGTGATCCCGGTTGCAAGTTTATGCTACATGAAACGCATTCTATCGAATGGTTGGTAGAAAGATGATGATCACATGGATGGAATTAAAGATAATTAATACAGGTGAGATTATAGTCAGTCAAAGAAATAGGTGAATGGGTAATAATTGAATATTTTATAAGAATAATAATAAAAATTCGTTCATTACTTACTGTTATTACTGTATTTATAATTCCATACACATCTTCATTTTTTGTTCCAATTTTTAAAAAGTAAATATTTGTCAAAATATTTAAGATCAGAAAAACACTCTTATAAATAAGAATCTTTATTGATGGAGAAGAGATACGACAAAAATAAAATGATATAAAATCTTGATATATTCAAAAAATTTATATGGAAAAATATTATTATCAGGAATAACTAATATTTAACCAAATCTATATGCATGCATCCGCATTACGATTGAAATTTTCATTCACCATTCGACCCAACAAAATATCCTTCTCTTTCTCCAGAACGGAATCCTTCTCTCCCATCTCTTTTCCCCATTCACAAAAATCCCTTCGATCCATCGCTTCGATATCTTCGGTTCCTCTCTCGGACCCTCAATTTCATTAAATTCACCCAATTGGACCATATTTATCGAACGATCGCGATAATTCTCATTTTCTACCTTGTTTGCCTCCTCTTCCAAAGCGAAAGAGGAAACCTTCACTCGATATCCCACTCGTGTCATCCTTCTCCGGATCACGCAAACGGGTCCAAAGGGGGGATCGAAACGGTTGGCCCATGTTTACAGTTGACTCGTATAAGCCCGTTGCAATGTTGCACCGCGAAACGAATGTGTCGGCGTCTGAAGCGACGACGCAATGGGAACCGCCCGAGGCGTGTCGGTGCACCCTTGCAGAAGGCTCTCAATCGCAAGAATGCAAAGGCCAACCGGTCCGCTCGATCAGAATTTCGGCCGTACCATGCCCGTGTAAACCTTTAAAATAGTCTACTTTATTGTCGAACGCGTGAGAAAATCCGACTTTTACGAGTCGATGATACGCGTCGATCTTGCCTCCTTTAATATCGCGTTGCGTGAAAATTGACCGCTCGATTTTTTGATGGTGCCACGTTCGAAGTTTGTACGGGTTTTGGTTGGGAATGAAGTTGTTTGAGATACATCGAATAAAGAAGGGAGAGAGAGAAAGTAGATCGAGCTTAATTTTCATTTGTAATTCTGTGCTTCCAGTAGCTGGAAATTGATTGGGAGATGTTGGTGTCTTATATGTCTTGTTATAATATATCGAATAATATAAATTGTATTGGGAATTTCAGTAGATGGAAATTGGTCGAGGGATTTTTATAATGCCAAGTTCGAAGTTGTATGGATTTGTTTGAAATGAAGTTATTTCTTTTTGGCATTCTTCTTCTTAGTAATATTAATTATTAATATTTTATTATTAAATTATTAATAGATTTTGATAGAGAAGATCAAAGAAACATTTGAACTTAATTTTCATTTATAACAGCACTTAGGAGAATGTTCTAAGAAGTAACCAATTTTTTTTTTTTTTCTTAAATTGAGGAATTAACAATTTTTATAATAGATATATCCAAGTAATATTAACATTATGTATACAAAATAGAATAAGAAAAAATCAATAGATTCTCGGCATTAATCTCGAATATTTCCAATAAATATTTTAATCCAAACGATTATCCACGGAACGTAATAATCGACGGCCCTAATAGCATCGATCGGTCTTAAGCGTAAAAAAAAAAAAAAAATACAAAAGCTTAAGAATAATCGAGGGTGGCGGAAGAGGATTCAAGAATTCGCATAAATTTGTCCGCATTCTGCGCGCGGTCCTCTGGGCGCGAGGCAATATTTTTCCGGGGCGAAAGGTGGAAAAAAAAAAAAAAAAAAAAAAAAAAAAA
>NW_025224011.1:742129-831632 GCF_014066325.1 Apis laboriosa
CTCTCTCTCTCTCTCTCTCTCTCCTCTCGAAAAGTAATCGGTAATCCCTGCAACGGAGGGCACTAACGAGAATTAATACCGAGCGGAGTGTTTGTTTTGTGACTCGGCAGCCGGGCTTTTAAAGATCCGAGTCGCACATGGGAATCAGTTCGCGAGGCCACGTCTGAATAAATTAAATCCTTACCAGGAATTCACTAACGACCTGTACCTCTCTCCGGCTACACCACATCTCTTAATGCATGTTCTATGGCCTCCCCCTCCCTCCTCCTCCTCCTGTATACCACGAGATTTTTATTTTACGCGTATTCTTTGTTCGTTATTTTTTTTTTTTTCTTTTCTTTTTTTTTTTTTTCCAGATCGAGAAGACTGTTTTGTCTCGGTGCGTACACAATAAAGAGGGAACGAAACGCACAGGAGTGAAATTGTTTTTTGCTAGTCATGACTTCTAATAAGGAACAAAAGCCGCCTTTTACACGGCATTGATATTTGAATTTTTTGATCGATCGGCTTCCCTTTCTTTCTCTTTCGACCTGCCATGAATTAATCGTGAATCGTTATTGATTGTTGATTTTTTTTCTCTTTTTTTTTTTTTTTTTTTTTTGAAAAGAAAATTTTTCGATAATTTATTTGTATTTCGCGTTTTCCATAGCGGCGCAGAGTGAATGAAGGTATATAGTAGTATCAAAAATCATTATATATTAAATAAAAATATCTAGCGAGATGTTTATTGAAATTATTGAAAATATATATATATATATATATTTTTTATAGAATTTTAAGTTTCGTTAATGAAACGAAATTTCATTGAAAATATCGCGAACTGTCTTTTTTCCGCCAAATATTTTTACTTAATTAAAAAAATTTTTAATTATCTTTTTCATCTTTTCAATTTGTCCTATTGCCCTGTAATATTTTCATCGAATCGAGAAGAAAAATTATTAAAAAAAAAAAGATAAGAAATTCTACGCTAAAGTTTACCATATATTATTAATCGTTTATAACCTAACCTAACCTAACCTATACATTATTAATTGTTTAACCTATTATCTCTATCGGCCTTATTACCGTGGAGAAGATAATTTTTCAATTATACCTAACAAATATACAAGTACGAGAACCAGGAAATGTGGGGCGTCACATTTTGCCCCGCGTTTGTCATTGCACTCCACCTGTTATCGTCAATTGCGCCGACGAATGTGCAAACTTCAGCGCGCATTCACGCAACAGCACAATCCCTCTTTCTCTTTCCCCGGAGACGGTGATAATTATCAACGTGAGAAACCTCCCTCCCCAACCCGGAATGTGGAATGTTTGTTCGCGGCAAAAGCGGCGAAAGTTCCCCCTCTCCACCGCCTTAATTTCGGTGGAGACTCGCCTAACTTCCTTAGATTCACTCCCCGCGAGGGGAGGGGGACGAAATTTTCTTGTCCTCGAGCGTAAAATTTCTTTTTTTTTTTTTTTTCTTTCGAATTTATTATCACTCAGAAAGCTATGCGATTCATTTTGACAGAGAGAAATGATGGGATATAAAGATAGAAAAATATTGTATTACGATATAACGATATTATCGAATGATAAGAAGAGGAAGAAATTATGATCGAATCGATAGAAATTTTACGATCGTTAAGAGAGATACCGTTAATATACAGGGAAAAATAAGCGGAAAGTCGTAGAGCGAGAGAGATAAACGGTGCGTGCCATTTTGGAGCGAGCCACTTATTTATGACAGGTATAATTGTACACATGTGCACGGTTTCCTCGTTTTTTGGACACGGGAATAATTAATCAGAACAAGGTGTATCATTTTTCAAGGTGATCAGCTCGGCGAGAAACATTGGCAATGTTATGCCATGTGAACCGCCGTTCCTTTCAAAGGGAATGAAAAAGCGTTTCTCTCGTTTGAGAGGAGAATCGTGCAATCATATTCCCTCGATAAAAATATTTAAATCGAACTTTGGAAATTCGATTATATCGTCACCTTTCCTACTACATTTAATTGTTAACACAAAATTATCATTTCCTTTTCTTCATAACATATACAAAACCTGACTAATACAGATAAGAAAATGAAAAAAGTGATATCGAAACATTATTAAATTAAAATTAGCAAAGATTAATATACAATAAATGGAGATATAAATATTTTTAATATCGTTGGAAAAATAAAAAAGAATCACGAGTCACGAATCTCTCTCTGAAGGGATTCACCGACACGCTTACACGTAAACAAAGGGGCAAAATTATGAAACGTTAACGTAGCGGACGCGCGCTCAACAATAACAACGAAATCAAAACGAAAACAAAAATACATTACCCGGGATAAAAATCATCCGACAATTCTTCCTTATCGAATTAAGAAAAAAAAAAAAAAGAAAAAAAAGAAGAAGAAGAAAGAAATCATCCGCCCACTCGCAATTCCCATTACAATTTCTTAATGACGCGTATTCATACAAAAGCAGACTCACTGTCTCTGGACCGGGCGCAGACGGTTGATAATTATCACCGTGAGAAACGTCATGTATCACCTAAGGCGAGCCACCTTGCGAGAGATGGTGCCGATGCTGATGTTGGGCTGATGGCGGTGCTTGGTTGGGCTGTTTTCAAAAGGGCCTCCTCCATCCTCGTAAGGATGGAGGAACAAGGACGAGGATAAAGAGAGAGGGAGAAAGATAGAGAGAGAGAGAGAGAGAGAGAGAGAGAGAGAGAACGGTTGGACGAAGGAAGGCACGAGGAGGAATTTGATTTACGCATCGGTTCGTTGAAGTGGATGTATTGTGCGAGAAAACATTGTGATGCATTGTGGAATGACTGTCGGGGGGAGGGGAGGGATAAGGTCTTAATTACCGCGTGTGCCATATCGACGCGCCTTGTATCCTGGTATGACCGGCCGTTTTCAACGAATTGCGAAAAGTCACCGGGAGTGAATGGTCAAACAATGAGGCTGCGAAATTTTGAACCACCAACACCCGTTGAAAAGATGATTGGGTTAAAATTTTGGTGTAAAGTTAAAAGTTTGCTTTGTGTATTGTAATCGAATGTAATTCCGTTTTTACTCGTAGCTTTACGTTATAGTCGATTCTTTGGGTATTCCATCACTTTGTATTTTTCGTGATAAAATATTCAACGATTATTTTCTTTGTTGAGTTGGATCTGTTGGATAAATGGTAATAATAATATCGTTGGAGATAACGCTACGTTCGTAATTGGAAAATATTAATTAATTGTGAAATTAAAATTGGTGTAAGGATAGAATTGGAAAGAATTGGAAGTGGTTTTGAGAATATTTTCCGATTTTATTATTAAAGTGAAACGTAGAAAATGAGAGAACGTTGAATAGGTATATGTTAATGTGACATTTTATTATGAAATTATTATTTAATTTCTTTTTAAATTAGGGATTGAACTGGATTGTTGAAGAAAGTTACAGTTCAACCGGAAGCTTTTACCAACCACTTCGCGTCAATACCTTTAATTCATCGTTTGTATTTCAAGTAGGTAATAGATTTTCAATGTAATTTCAATAAGAGGTTAAACATATATAAATTGAATAAATTGAAGTTCGTTAGAATTAAATAGCTTAATATCTCGTTACAAACCTCGTGACCAATGTATATCCACTGTTTTATTAGAATCAAATCACTTAACGATCCTAAATTATTGTTCCTCACTATTGACACTTATCTCGACAGGTTCATATAACTTGAGGTTCATGGAATTCTATTATCTTAGAATTATAGTCGAGTAACAACTTTCCATTTAATATTTTTAAATTCTTACATTCAATACTCATCGTATCGTCCTTTAATTATCTGAAACAATGATTCAAACAAATAAATGAAACTTGATTATAAAATTTGAATGGAATATTCGAGATTTAATTTGTATAACTTAAGAAAATATTAACACTGCAATCAAATCAAAAATCTTTCAAAAGTATACATAATAAATTTCTTTTTTTAACTTTCTTCAAATTACAATCCACCTGTACTATATTATACATAAACTACATCCATCTTAAAACAATGAACAACGATTCCTGAAAACAATACTAACTATACCGCATTACGATACAAATTAAATTTCTTTTAAAACAATACAAAATCCTAATACAAATCCATCATCCAAAAAACTTCAACAACGGTAAACCCACAAATAAGCTATTATACAGCTTACGTAATCTATCCAAAAAGAAAAAACAAAAAAAAAAAAAAAAAAAAACCAAGCGACTTTCATTTCATTCCGAAATTCCAACTGGCCCTGAAGAAGAAAACCTGAAACGCGCTAATCTTTCCATCATTATCGATCGCAGGTAACCACCGCCCCACCAAAAATTCCCACGTGTCCGGTATTCGAATTCCATAGGACCAGGAAGAAAGACGGGATGGAAACGCCGGGCCCAGGATCGGCGTTCCGTTTCGGGCCTTGGTGGGGGTATTCGCGACGAAATAAGACCGCGGCGAGAGTCGTACACGAGAGGACCCACGGCGGAACTCATTTTAATTAGAAGGGGTCCCTTCGTTTTATCGAGTTATTCCCGGGGCCCGTGCCCCCCCCCTCCCTCCCTCTCGCGCCCTTCCGCGGCCCGTTTCGTTCCTTTCCCCCCCCCACCCAGCGCCGCGGCAACCGACTCTCCCCCCCTCCCCACTCCTTTGTAACGTTCGCGCGGGCCCCGTACCCCGCCGATCGGGGCCTGGGCCCACGAAGCCGGCTTGGAATGCGGTCCTACGGGCCCACGGGGTTCGTAGTGGTCGTGGATACGGCGTCTCGGGGTGTCGGAGTGTGCGTACACCGCGGTCACGTCAAATCGCAACCAGCCTCGTATTTTTTCCGATGCTTTTGCGACGGTCGCGGGTCGACGGGGCCTTGGCGGGGCCTTATTCGACGATAAAAGGGAAAAGTTTCTTTGTTCCCGTGGATTGGGGATGGGGAAAAAGTGATAGATAGGGAGACGTGGGAGGGAATTTTTTGGGAGGGCATCGAGATTAGAAGGGGAGGATTTGGAAATTTGCAATCTTTATTATTGAATACGGATTCGATTGTTGAGATTCAGTCGTGGATCATATTACAAACAGAGTCGAAGGATGGAGCAATACTTTGGTATTTTTTAAAATTTGCATTACGAAAAGTTGAGAAATTGCTATTTAAAAGAAATATATTACCTGTATGGCAAATACTATTAATTTTAATTTCTTCCCGATTACCAACTTTTCAACTTTCCTTAGCAAAGAAAATAATTAGACGGTTGAATCAATATTTTAACAAGTATCAATCATCAAACAGTGATCCGAGAATTCCAAAAATTCCAATCCAAACCGATTTAATTTCCAATCGATCCCAAGTGGCACGGTTTAGAATCTCCACATACATATACACAGAGAAGCAGCAAAACGTTAAATACGTATATACATGCTATTACTTTCTTTGTCGCCTCAACTCAAAAATCCAAACTGCACACAGTCCATACATTTACCTTAGCTACAAACCTTCAATCCGTCAACAACAATCATTTCCCTGCTTCCTTCGATCCTTGGCAATTATTAAAAAATTCCAACTCGAGCTCAACCGAAAAGGACGCCCCCACATCGAGTAGACGTTTTCCCCTCCTCGACAATCCCTCCTGCTCGCACCACCTCAATCCTCCTCGTCGTCCTCGTCGTCTTCCTCTCCACCTTCCTGTCCGTTAGCCTCCTCCCCTTCACCTATGAGGGAGGGGGCAGGAGAGGAGGAGAGGAACGGGACCTCCAAAGCGGCGACCAAGTCCAGGGAGGTCCTTCCTTCCTTCCTTCCTTCCTTCCTTCCTTCCTTCCTTCCTTCCAGGGCCAAGCGGCGTACACACCAAGTGCACGGCTACGAAGAAGAAGAAGAAGAAGAAGAGAGAAGAAAGAAACGGCTCCTTGGCAGGATCAAAGGATATGGCCAGATCCTTTTTGCTCCGTGGGGATCGGCCACGAAAATGTTCGGCTCGGGTTTCGAAGGGCCCCGTTTAGAAGGGAACTGCTTCGAAGCAGAGAGAGAGAGAGAGAGAGAGATTGCGAGCAACGATCGCGTTCGCGGGCCTCGTCTCGGGCCTCGAGCCCCGGCTGATGGTTTCTGGAATATGGGCCGGCCCCTGATGGGTTCGTTTCGGCTCGCCGGAATTGAAAGCCCCGCTTTAATGGACCGCCGACACTTTGTACACGTCTAGTGGACCGGGGGGCCGCTCCTCGTACTCCTTGCACCTGACTTTTGACAAATTCACGGGACCGATTGTATCGTGGTGTTGTTCTCTGGAAATAGAAGGATTTTCATAGTACGTAGTATGTGTATGCTCGTGTTTCTCCAAGTAATTTGTAAGCCGGGCAACAGTGTGTTTATCAATAACGGTATTATCATTATCGCGCAGCTATTTTCGATCTCTCGTCGTATTTATTCATCAGTTCCTCGTCACTGTTTCTTCCGTGTTCGACGATTCGACAGATATTAGCCTGTTATTGCGACGTGTGTTTCGAAGATTGAGGTTTGAATAAAACACGTAACGATTCTCGTTGCTTTCTTTTCCATCCAAGTAATTTAATATTATTCGAGTGTTGAGAAGAACATTCCACGATATTGGCTTTCGTAGAAAATAAAATGGGGGCGTTTCTCTCGCGCGGAGAATTCTAAGAGCTATTATTTCAGACAAATATCGAACAGCGTAATCATTCCTCGCTTTTCTTTCTATTTTCTATATTTTCTATACTTCTATATTCTAAATATATTTTCGAACGAAGTACGAATTGAAGTCGGTGGAAAAGAATAATTTCCAAAATCTTTCTACTTCTCGTAACTTGTAACAACTTTCCTCAACAATTGCGCACGAAATTACCGCACGAAAAACCGCACGTCCATCGTTTTCTCTGTTTGCAAAAATCCTTCCCCTCCCTGAGGAAAAGGGAACAAAAACCAACCAGAAATTCTCGCCTCCTAATTCACCATGTATGTAACCTCTCCTCGCGCGGTTTAAACATCCTCCTCGTCGACCTTGACCCCGAAATATTCCGACGTTTCTGCGATCGAGAGTGGCACAGGGTCCAAAACACGACGTGGCGGCGGCGGCGGCGGTCAGACACGAGTCTGCGTGCAGGTATCGGGAGGGGGGGAACAGGGTGGGGAGGAGGGATTTTCGCCGATAAATGAAAGGGCGGAGAGGAAACGAGGATGGGCAGGAGCACGCGATCTATACGATTCCCGCTCGCGGAACTTCGAGGAATCCGGTGGAGGGAGATTTATCGGGATTTGCAAATAATGAGACTATGTTTCAAACGGGCCCTTGCTCTTCTCAAAGGGGTTTTTTTTCTTTCTTCTCCTCCTTTGGAACGACCTTGCGTTTCCACGAAGGGTCGAGTTGTTGGTGGTGGTTGGGTTTCAGAGAGGATTTTTTGGGAATGGAGGAAATTTTGGGAAAGAGAAATCCCTGTTCTTCACCTATTCTTCGGAAGGAAAATTCTGGAGGATCGAAAGAATGCCGGGATCTTGGAATTCGTGCAAGGTGTTTCTTAAGGAATTTTGAGGATAAAGGATGATCTCGAACTCGTTTTCTTTTTTTTTTTTTTTTTTTGCGGGGAGAAGATCCAAATTTTATCTTTGAATTAATTTTTGCAAAAAAAAAAAAAAAGAGGTGGAGAAGTTTGAATCTTGTTGGAAAATTAATAAACAAATTTTATCATAATATATCAATACATAAATGTATCATAAATATATCGATACATCCCTCTCCAACCTTCCATCTCGAAACGAAGCGAGAATTCAAGAATCTCTCTTTTACTTTGGGGGAGTACAAAGGGGGCTCTCACACTCGTAGTTGGCCATATACCATATACCAACCTCGAAAATCTCGAAAATCATCGTTCCGAGAATCGAAAAATTGGCTGTGAAAGAGGAGCGAGAAATCGCGAAACGGAGAAATCAGAAAAAAGCGAGAAAACCGAAGCAATAAATGAAGGCCTGAGGTGGCCTTAAGGTCGAAAAGGCGAGGATCTCCTCCTTAGAAGAGAGAAAGAGAGGTGGAATGTTCGCAACAAAGCGGCAGGCTGTTAATAAAGTAGCTAATTCGCCGGGAAGAGAGGAAGAAGAAGAAGAAGAAAGAGGAGGAGAGAGGGGGAGGTCTTCGTCCGTTTATTTTCCTCCAGAATCTTTGCTCTTCCCATCTTCGCCATCCCCTCGCCCCTCCTCGCCCCTTCTGGCCTTCTTCTCTCCGGTTAAAAAGACTGCCTCCTCCCTTCCTCCTCCTTGTCCTCCTCCTCTCCTCCCTTCCTCCTCCTTATCCTCGCTGGATCCGGCGAGGGTGGCGTTAACGAGGCGGCGAGACTTTCACACGATCGTTTGCATCGAGACAAACAGGTCCCGTGAACCACGCGAGATCCACACGATTCTCTATATTTACACGACCATCTCTCTTCAGAGAGAGAGAAAGAGAGAGAGGAGAGGGATAACACAGACTGCATGTGTCTTTACAGATCCATTCATAGAGTGGTTTAATCGTGTGATTGGAATTCTTAATTTCTTTTGCACAGTAAAAGAGGGTGAATTTGCTTTTCTGGCATCTAATACACTCATAATGTTTCATTACAACCAGAAATTTAACTCAATAGATTCCTAATAACTATTTCCATTTCCTCCAAGTAAGTAAGATTATGCTTATTCCTATGAATGGATATGTCTTTACAGATCACAGATTAATCGCGTGATTGGAATTCTTAATTTCTTTTGCACAGTAAAAGAGAGTAAGTTTGCTCTGGCATCTAATACACCCATAATGTTTCATTACAACCAGAAATTTAACTCAATAGATTCCTAATAATTATTTTCATTTCCTCTAAGTAAATAAGATTATGCTTATTCCTATGAATGAATATGTCTTTATAGATCACAGATTAATTGTGTGATTGGAATTCTTAATTTCTTTTGCACAGTAAAAGAGGGTGAGTTTGCTTTTCTGGCATCTAATACACCCATAATGTTTCATTACAACCAGAAATTTAACTCAATAGATTTCTAATAACTATTTCCATTTCCTCCAAGTAAATAAGATTATGCTTATTCCTAAAATACATTTGTAATAATGTCATTTACGTCCTCCAATAATCGTTAGTAAAACGTTGTCACAAATCTGGATAAAAATTAAGATATCCAAAATATCCATCCTTACATTTGAAGTAATCTAACCTAAAAAGAAGTGTAATTATTACAGATTATCCAGATTATTAGATTAAGATATCCAAAATATCCATCCTTACATTTGAAGTAATCTAACCTAAAAAGAAGTGTAATTATTACAGATTATCCAGATTACTTCAACCTCCTCCAACGCAATGTCCAACAGTGTACCAGACGAGTTGGTAGCGTAATCCTAGCGAGAATACACCGAAGAGCGTGGCGACAATTAGTCAACCCTACACAAATAGCGTGGACGACGACTGCGTCTGCCGACGAATCGCGTTTAGGCTGATTGGCGGAGAGGAAATGTCGCGTTTAATTGGCCAGAACGATATGGAGAGATATGGCGTGTTGGCCGACCCACGAGGAAACGAGGAAAAAGCGATTTGCCATGGATGGGGGCCACGTAAGACGACCGTGGCCCATGTGTCAGTTCCTCGGTGGAGGAACTTAATGGAACACAATGGGGGTGGAGGAGGAGGGCCTCCGGTGGCAGCTCGAGGGCCTTGCAGTCAATGAATCTGCTGGCCTTTTCCCATGCCCGCGACACAGTTACCCTTCCCTCTCCCTGACCGGCTCGCTTCGGGTCCAGTCGATTTTATTAGCCTCTGACTCATTCCCCTCTTTACTCCTTCGCTTCGATGGATATCTCGTGTACTTTCTTCCCTTTCTCTTTTCTTTTCTTCTCTTTCCATCCTTCTTCTTCCTTTCCTTTGTCTTGTGGAGATGAGAGAGAGAGAGAGAGAGAGTGTTTTGTATTTGGATATAATATATACAATAATGTGGAGGGTGAAGAAATAGGCAAAGTTTTGATTAAGGATAATTGGTTAATACTCCTCTTTCTTTTTGAGATTGGCCGATCAATTTGTTTATGGATATAAACTCGCGTTTATTTTTATTCTTTTTTGTAATAGGGTTGAGAGAGAAAAGAATAACGAAGGGAAGATAGAAATTTTTGGATTCGTTTAGATTCGATAAGAAATTGATATTCGTTCGAGTAAGTAAAAAAAAAGAAGAAAGTTTTATTGAAATTTCCAAGAGCAAGAATCTTAAAAGCATACAATGTAACGTTTCGATCGTTTTAGAAGGGAAGAAATTAAGTTAGCCAGGCTCGTTCTAGACCTGAACGGTGTTAAACGGTACTTAAAATAAATTGTAGGGCAGTTCAAAGAACAATTGTTTCGCTAATTGGCATTATCCCAGCCAGTAACCTATAATTTTCGAATGCACCTGCAGCCTGTTGCACATTTCGTCGAAGGGAGAAAAAAAATAAGCCAGCCATATTTTTTCGAGTCGTTCACCAAAAATATTACTTTTCATTTTTCATTCATCCATCCCTCCCATTCTAAACAACTAAAAACTGTGTAAAAAAAAAAAAAAAAATAATACCATCCTCAAAAATTATAATCAATCCAATTATCTTAATTATTATTATTATTGCATCGACTTTTCATTGTACAAAGCAAAATTCTTGTAATAATAATAATAATAACAATTGTAACACCGAATGTATTTCACTACGACAAACAAAAAGAGGGAACAAACCCTCCCTTTACATTTTTTCCTTAAACTCTTTCTCTCTCTCTCTCTCTCTCTGTCTCTCTATCTCTCTCTCGTGACCACTTTTATCGTCGGCCGACTTATTTCGAGCGGTTACGTACATCCGTGGATCGCTTCGTTCGAGATGGAATCGCTTCCTCGATAACTCGAGCGCGAGCGCGAGGTTTTTGATGAAGAACGCCGCGACGAATTGGAAGTTCGCGGGAAAAAAAGGAAGGGGAGGGGAGGGGAGGGGCGCATTCCATCCGACGAGCACCGATCCAGGAAGGCAACCAGATCCACAACCCTTTTATCTCTCGGCCTTTAACAAGCGGCGTATCTTTTTTACCAGTCTCGATCTCGTGGATAAAAATTGAGAATATTGGGGGGAGGGGAGGGGGGGGGGTAAACACGCACCCGAGATCTGAACGAATGATTTTCGCTCGAAAATCTTCTACAGAGATTGTAGAGGATAATAATTCTCGTTCATTCGCGTTCATCTTCCTCTAATTTATAATTCTATATTTTGTTCTAGTTATTTTTAGGTTAGGTTCGATTTTATATGGATTTTTTTTCATCAAGAGCTATCATTTGAATCATTTCGAACGAATTTAAGGGTAATTCTCATTTATTCGCGTTCATTTTCCTTTAATTTATAATTCTATATTTTGTTCTAGTTATTTTTAGGTTAGGTTCGATTTTATATGGATTTTCTTTACCAAATTCTATCGTTTCAATCATTTCGAATGAACTTAAGAGTAATTCTCATTTATTCGCGTTCATTTTCCTCTAATTTATAATTCTATATTTTGTTCTAGTTATTTTTAGGTTAGGTTCGATTTTATACACCAAGTTTGAATCGTTTCGAACGAATTTAATATGAAATATATATATATATATATATTGAAAAATCGAACGTATCAAAGAACCGACTTGACTCGATCTTCTTTTTGCTCCTCCTCCTCTTCTTCGATTTATCTTGTAACGGAAGATGAGCAGAGATGAGGAAGAAATTCGATTCCGTATAAAATTGCACGGGGAAAGTACCAAATCTCGGAACATATTTATAATTTTAGGTTAGGCCAACGTGTAAGAATTAAACGTAACCCGTATAAGACGAGAGAGAGAGAGAGAGAGAGAGAGAGAGAGAAGAGAAGGGGTAGTAGTAGATCTCTTCCTTCCCACGAAGTCGGTGGTCCACGAAGAATTTTGCCAAGATAATGCGAAACGGCCGTGGAACGGAAGAGGACGGGGCTTGTCGAACTTGGAAACGACAAGAGGAGGAAAGTGGCGCGCGTGCAAGAGGAAGAATGCGGCGAAACACGAGGGAGGTGAGGGGTGGAGGGGGGAGGAGGGCGAGAATCCGAAGAGCGGCGTATACGAGAATCTTATTTCAATATTTTAAGCGCACTCCGGGGTATCACGCATACCCACGAGTGGACGGCCAATATTTGAAACGGACCACAAACGTGGCGTGGCGTGGCTGGCTCCTCCCCCCCCTCCCCTTCCTCCTCCTCTTCGAGAGAAAGGGAAACGAATAGTTGGAGGGCGAGCGAGAAAAATTGCCGCTTAAAATTGCTAATATCTTTCAGATCCGTTCATCGATTTTTCCATGTTTTGCTCGGTTGGAAATGTGTGTGAACGGGTTACCGACCGATATCGGACGCACGTCTTGTTATTGTCTCCATTTCCATTTCTTTAAGTAAAAGTCTTTAAGTTCGAAGAAAAATGTTTGAAGATGGAATCGCGATAATTCGTGTTAATTGCGCACCTTTTCGTATTTCCTTCTTTCGCGAGTCAACAATTCGTGGAACGGGAAGTCGTCGAACTACAAAAAATCTACGTAATTTTTTCTTCGTTCGGAATGAGACGGATCTTTTTTTTTTTTTAAGGCAATTTTTCAATTATTGATAAAATAATTTTGCGATCGATTCTGCGATTTAAATTGCGTAGAAAATTGATCGAAAGGATAGGAATTCCTCTTTCTTTTACCTCTTCTTTAAATTCTTGTTAAAAATTCTTCGCATTAAGAAAATTGCATTTATCTTGTCGGCGTTTTTTTTTTCTTTTTTTTTTTTTGAAAAGAGAAACTCGAGGCTTCTTTCAATGAAACTTCTTTTCTTCAGTCTCATCCATTTCTTCAATGGAAATTCCTTTTCTTCCTCACCCCTCCTCTCCCCTCCTTTTCTAGGAATCCCACTCTTCTTCTCTCGAATTCTTGTCAAACCGAACTTGCTCTCCTCTTCTTCTCGTCCATCTTTCTAAGAAAATTATTTTCCTTTATTCCTCTATTAGATTCACATTTTATCCTCGAAATCGAACGCTTTATCCTCTTTCTTCTCTCTCTCTCTCTCTCTCTCTCTCTCTCTCTCTCTCTCTCTCTCTCTCTCTCTCTCTCTCTCTTTCTTCGAAGAAATGTTTCTTTACATACAACAAGGTTCCGTATAATTTCTCTGCTTAAATTCTATTTTTTTCTCTTTTTTTCTCTCTCTCGGAATATATTACTTTCTCGACTGCTTCAAAAACCTTCTTCAATCTTCCTTTCTTTAACGAAATTCTTCGTTCGAATTTTATTTACGCCATTTTTACACCATTCTTCCTTCTTAAAAAAAGATTCTTGTTTACCGTTAAATAAAAGAATCGAAAACACGAACGTTTCCTTTCGAATATTCAAGAGAACCAAACACGTCGAAACGAAGCCAAAATCCGCGAGATTTCTATCCAAAGATTAAAAAAAAAAGAAAGAAACAATTTTTTATTTCGATAAAATAATACATCTGCCTTCAAAAATAAGACAAATTGACAAAAATATTGTCTCCCCTCCAAAATTCCTTCATAAGATTTACAACTGCCTTTAAAAGTGAAAATAAAAAATTGTCACACAACTCAACAATGTGGCCTCGATTATAATGCAAATAACAGGTGAGCACCGATGTACACCGTGGATAAATTGGATAAATGTATGATCATCATGTTCGAACGGTTAAAAGAAAAAACGCGCGACGCAACAACCACGTCGTATCGTCATTGATTTCGCTTATCTTTTTTCCCTTCCTTTCCGTTTTTTCTTCCTTTTCCACTCCCCTTTCCACCGCGGTGTCGCGTAACACGGCCACGCCCGATTATTCGCATCGCATTATGCAACAATTCGTGTCCATCGTGTAATTATTATACTTCGGTGTTTCGCTACAATTTACAAGGGTATATGCATCATTTATTCCTTGTGCTGACGCTTTTTGAAAAAAACGTCGATCCTCGTAGCATTTGTTCGCATATCTGCTGGATACGCTTTATTTTGACACACACGCGTTTGCGTTTCGACGTAAATTATATAACGAACGTATTGTTGTATTTGTCCGATGGTAAATAGACACAAGTGTGTCGAATCAGTCTCGATTTTTTTCGATCCTATTCGTCTCGTATCTCGTAAAAATTAAAAATTTCGTAATCGAAATTACGAAAGTTACGATAAGTGTTTCACTTTAAGTTCATAGTTCATATATTCATTTCTTTAAATAGATGCATACATACATAATTAATATCCCCCAAGCAACACGCGTTTCAAAATTTCAACAGCCTCGTAAATTCTCTATTCTCCACTATTTTAATCCTCGACATACATTCAAAATACATTTTCCAAATATATCCAAATTCAATTCTCCGCTTGTTTTCGATAAGATTTAAAAAACAAAAAAAAAAATCTTCTCGACAATCCCCACCATCGCGTACATAATTCCCCATAATATACACATGTATCTTCTTGCATAATCCCTCCTCCTCCCTCCATTTCGCCTCAAACCCAAATCGAATTCCCCGCGGATCGAGGTCGAACAGGAAAATGGCGGCTTTCGTTCGATCGACCAACTTTCGTTTCGAAACTTCGAAAATTCGGCGAGCGAAGGGAGGGGGGAAAAAAAAAAAAAAAAAAAAAAAAAGAAACTGCGGTTGCAGTGCACGTGCCCCTTTTTCCAGACGCTGCGTTTTTTCTTTGGCGCGAGTTGCAGCGGAAACGCGGCCTCGGTTTGTTGCGCGACGCTTTCGGAGCAAAAGAGGGGAGGGGAGGGGAGGGGAGGGGAGAGGGAGGGAGGGGGGGAAAAAACAGGCGGCCAAGCATTTTTGTCAGTCTGGACACGTGTTCCCCGACGACGAGGAATCGACCTTCTCTCCGCGTTGGTCCCCGGGTTTGTCGCGCGGCCGTTTTCATGCCGCGCGAGCATGTGCTCGCTGGCCCCCCCTTCAGGGATGATCGCGCCTCATGTGCTCGATATTACACGCAGGCAGCCATCTTTTTCGATCCAGATATCAGAATCCTCTCTTTCTCTCTCGTTTCGTTTCTTAAATGGCTTTGAAATCGTTCATCATCATTGAAAATTGTCAGATCGATTTCGTTGTTTGTTTTTTTTTTTTTTTTTTTTTTGGTAGAAGAATGGAAGATTGTTAGAATTGAATTTCAATCAGGTGCACGCAAACGAGTTAATCGTGCTCCTTTTTCGAAAACGAGAATTTGAATTTTAAAGGATTTGAAATTGTTAACGGGGTTGGTAAATAAATAATCGTTTAAATAATAGGTTATCGATACTGATTACAAACATTCATCGGGCAGTTTTGAAAATAATAAGAAAAAAAGGAAAGGATCAAATTTTCTGCAATTTCTGCTACATAATATACGCAATAAAAAAGTTTAATCTTCGTGAAATTTGTTTCTGCGATCCTTCTCGTTTGATTTTTTTTTTTTTTTTTTTTTTATCCAAATAATCTTACGTAAATCCATCATCGAGATCTCCAACGCAAATTCGTTTACTTTCCATCGAAATTTCGATAATTTGGCGTCTCTTTCACAATTCGCAAACCGCGATTTTACACGCAAGAACGAACTACTCTGTTCGTAGAGGGTGTCCATGATTGCAGATTTCGTTATATTTTTACGAAGATCGAAAAGGGGAAGCTTTCACCCGGTGTCGTAATCCGGGTACCATTTGGATCGATTAGCCAGAAATGGACCGTATCATCAAATGACGATAATGTTCGCAATCATCTTGCGAAACATTACGTCACGATCAAAATTCAAGATCTCACGATCACGGGATAATGATCGAATTAAGAATGTGGTAGAAAAACGGAAGCAAAAATGATTTATTGCGGTTGAAATTTCGTAGAGTGGTTAATATCATTGCTTTCTCGTGACGAAATTCATCGAAGTGTGGAACTTTAAATTTAAATTCATTCTCTGAATTACTCCAAATATTCTATATTTTAAATCGTCCGTTCCTTATTCAACCTAACCTAAAAATCTACTTTCCATTTAACAGAACGTATTCCGATAAAAAATATTAAATACCATATCGGTTTCAAAAAAGAAACGACTTAATTTTACTCGAATTCAAAATAATCTATCATTCGAAGAACACAAACTGCGTAAACGTGACGAATATTCCATTCGTGCGCAAAATGGATCGAACGGTTCATCGCCTAACCTAAAATACCTCTTTCCACTCGATCCGAAAGATATTCATAAACCTTGAGTAAACCAAGCATTGGACACGGTTTAAAAAAGAAGCAGTGAAAACAAGCAAAGAAAAACGTATCTTACTTAAATTCTATTTCATTTGAAGCACGTGAACCGTTCTATCCGTAACCACGAGCACTCCACTCGCACGGTGCATCGTTACACGAGCGGTTCATCCCGGTATCTGCAACAAGAGCGCAACGTGTGCGCACGCAGCTTAGGCGGCACGTGGTGGGGGGGACTTCATTCATAAATGCCCGGCCGAAGGCGTCAATGGATGGCCCTGTGAACGAGCGAGACAGCATCCCCCGTATACTTCCCCTCCCCCTCCATTCTCGCTTGTTCCTTTTCCTTTCTTTCGTTCTTTCGTCGTCTCGTCGCCACCATTTACTCCCACTCCGTGCTGCCACCCTCCCCACCACCGCGATCTCATCATACGAGCCGACTGCATAGAGAACGCGCCAGACAGGAATTTCACGGCGCAGGTGCTTCGTGTACGACGTTTTTGGAAAAGAAATCTCTCACTCTCTCTCTCTCTCTCGCGCGCGAGCACGGGATTTTGGTTACCGCATCGTTGGCTCGACAGGTATCGACGCGTAAGGTGGTCGAAGGGTTGCCGAAAACGGATGTTTGTCCGTGAGCTTCTTTATTTCTTAATAGTTTGAAATTCTTTGAACGTGGAAGGTCTGTAAGTGGTATGCAGGTTGCGTGAATGAGGGTTGGCGAGAGGTTTCTGGGCAGTTGGTCAAGTAGTAAATGGGAATTTGGAACGTTGAATGGAGAGATGAAAAGAGATTTAACCGTAAGTCTTTTGGGTTAGCTCTGACTTATTATCTGTTTTTCTATCGTTGGAAAGTTTTTTTAAAATATCGATTAAAAATATAATTGATCGATTAATGGAATTAACGTGGTTGGTTAGAATTAAAATTTCCATTTCTAAATAAATTAATTCTTCTCGANAAAAATATAATTGATCGATTAGTGGAATTAACGTAGTTGGTTAGAATTAAAATTTCTAAATAAATTAATTCTTCTCGATCGATCATTTCCAAAAAATACCCCAAATCAAACCAATAATCCAACGATCCTCAAATCAAGTCCACTTAAAAAATATATCTCCATCAGAAGCGACGTATCTTCGATAATAATCGACGATAGGCAAAATGACGAATAGCGACCAGTTACACCTATCCATAATATTCTCCTCGCGAATTCAGCACGCCTTTCCATAGAGCCATAACATCCATGAAACACATATATATACATACATATACATCCATGAAGAGGAACGGTCAACCATTTATCTTGATCGCATAACTGACCATTCTGACTGTTTGGCCATAGGCGTCCATCCCTCGAAACGTCGATCCACGATGGTATCCTTCTATCGTTCGACTCGATCGGTTTCACGGATCGGGAGGAGGGGTCATACCGAGCCGCGAGAGGGGGGCAAGGGCATGCTCCGTGTCGCGGTAGGTGGTTTTAATCCGGTCGTGTGGCCGTATTAAACCGTAACATTTAAATAACCGATAAGGAACAGGAACGAAACGGCGGTTCGAACGAAGGATGGGGAGGATGGATGGGATCGACGAGAAAGCCGAGGAGAGGAACGAGTTCCCTGACTATATATATTTATCACAAATAGCCCGGTACGGCGAAGTGATTGTCGGGATGGAGCGTGAAAGGAAAATGGATGGACGGGGAAAATCTGCAAAAATAGAATCGTTACTCTTCTGTCATCAGACAAATTTCCTAAATGAAATCTTCTCCTCTTGTGAACGGTACTTACTTTGGACGAAATGGTTGAAAGAGAGAGAGAGAGGGGTATGCCTCTCCTCCCTCCCATTATTTCTTGAGTATCGACGAGCTTCGCCGTATGCACGTCCGTAAATTACGATGCATTCCACCGAGTCCGATGTTCCACGGTGATAAGTCGGCCGCGGCCTCCAAATGTTTCGTCCCCTTGGGGGCATTATTTTCGCCGCTCGGCTCGCGCCAGCCGATTCCCGCCCGAAGATATCGAACACGGGGTTGTCGATGCATAACGAACAGCGCGCGCCGGATATAAGGATCGTGCTCTACATATATTTACGCAGACGCAACAACGCGCCCCGCCGCCACTTCATTCTCTCGCCAATTTGCCGCCAGATGTTATTACGCGCGCGATTACCGGACGGTAATGTGACGGTGTTTACGAGACGAATAACGATACCGCGATTTGATAATCGGATACGGAGGCGTGGATATTTTCGATTTTCGAATTTCTACTTTTTTCTTTTCTCTTTTTTTTTTTTTTTTTTTTCCCTCCCTTGCTTGGAATTCTTCTGGTTTCTTTTACGGGCGACCGGTTGGATGGAGGATCTGGGGGGATGGGGGGTTTCAAAGTCTGATGATTTTTATTCTAATGTTTGGATAAAAATAAGATTAATTTTGTTCCAAGTGTTGGAAGTTTGTGATCTTGTGATTTTAGTAGATTAAAGCGAAAGGAAATTATTCTTGTGCGATTAAAAAAATTTTAATGTTTTTTTTCTTTTTTTGCACAAATCAAATTTCAAAAATAAGTACTTGTCAAGGATATTTGCGTACCGTGTCGAACAAATTAATTTCTTGGCCACGGGGTCGAGTTGCATTTTCCATTAATCAAAAAATCAAACGCTTATTCGCGTGCAAATCCAATAAAGCGGGATAACCATACTTCAGCCTCGTTGAACGAAACCGATGCTGGTTGCAGAAATCATTATTTAGTCGTATCTTCATTAGTTATACGGCCGATGCATGCGATTTTTCACGTGGAATGATTACTATGGCTCGGTATATTATATCACGTATAGCACATTGAACTTGGTCTTTGCGCATACGTGTCGCCAACGCCATAACTCTCCTTGTCAAATTATTATGCTGAACGAACGGCGGCGGATTGGCATTAAAGTTGCAAAAGTGCAAAGTTGCAAAGCAGCTTCTCTTTAACACTCTCGTGACTGCACGATTTATTTTCAAGTTGTGAATTTAAAGTTTATGCTGTTAATTGTCGAACGTGTTTGAATATATGATTTAAACAAAGGATCATTAAACTTGAAATAAAATGCAATAATATCTTGGAAGTTTTTTGCTCACCAACCATGCATAATGTATTCCTCAACTTCCTTATGGGTTCCGTGCACGAAGTGTGAAAAATTATGATATTATAGTTAAATGAAGGGGTATTGATAAAATTAAATGTTTAACCGTGGTTATAAATTTTCAAAGGAAATATTACGTGTAAAAAAAATTTATATATTAAAATTATATATTAAAATTTATATATTACGTGTAATGTATAAATTTTAAATATAATAATATAAAATTCATATATTATTAATAAATAATACGATATCACATATAAATTTTTATAATATTAATGGAATGAGGAATCCATTATTTATATATAATTCAAAAAATGAATCGAATTAAATCTAGAAAACAAAGCTTTTTTTTCAAACCAAAAATAATGGATTCTAAAAATTCTTAAATTCACGTAATTTATTTATAATTTTAACGAATATTTTCTCATTTCATAAAAGAAAAGAAAACCTAACCTAAAACTGAATACTCGAATAAAATTCTGAAGAATAATATAACGATAAAAAGTTACAATAAAAAAATACAAAGAAAAGAATCATATCAAAACCTAAAATTTATAATAAGAAATAAATCAAACTTACCTACTATTCCTAACCTCCAATTTCTCTCGCGTATATATATATATATGAATAACTCGAATAAAGTGTAATTCTGAAATTTCAATTCCATTCCATTCCATATATAATAAACAAAAATAAAGAATATATAAAAAATTACAATAAAAAATAAGAAAAGAATCATATCAAAACCTAAAATTTATAATAAGAAATAAATCAAACTTACCTAATTCCTAACCTCCAATTTCTCTCGCGTATATATGTATATATAAATAACTCGAATAAAGTGTAATTCTGAAATTTTAATTCCATTCCATTCCATATATAATAAAAAAGAATAAAGAATATATAAAAAATTACAATAAAAAATAAGAAAAGAATCATATCAAAACCTAAAATTTATAATAAGAAATAAATCAAACTTATCTACTATTCCTAACCTCCAATTTCTCTCGCGTATATATGTATATATGAATAACTCGAATAAAAAGTAATTCTGAAATTTCAATTCCATTCCATTCCATATATAATAAACAAAAATAAAGAATATATAAAAAATTACAATAAAAAATAAGAAAAGAATCATATCAAAACCTAAAATTTATAATAAGAAATAAATCAAACTTACCTACCACTATTCCTAACCTCGCCTAACCTCCAATTTCTCTTGTATATTTATATATATTATATAAATATATGTACGCGCCACGATTGCTAAGACGCTGATGTATAAATAACGTAGAGCAAATTCCAGGAAAGGTTCGAAAACGAGACGGCGTGGTGGGTCTCCGGTCGCATAAGCTGCTGCTGGTCGGAAACCGAATTATTGCGGCGGAGTGCAATCGCGCGCGTCGCTGTGTGTACGCAAATATGCAGGGCCGCGGTGACGTCACATCCGGCGTCTCGTTTTTCGCGGTGCTCACTTATCACGCTGGTGAGAGAGAAAGGCCGAGAGGAGAGAGGGAATCCGCGCGGGAATCGCCTTTATACGCCCACGCAACTGTATCGCCCCGGTTCATACGTGTGCGTAAATATACGTACGCATCGTGCGTACGTAACGATGAAATATACGGACACGTGCCTCGATTTTTTCATCTTTTTCTTTTTTTTTTTCTTCTCCTTTTTTCCTTTTCTAATCGAATAAAAGGATTTTATCTGTTGCGTTTATATAGATGCGCGTAATAATTTAATTGGAATTCTATTGATTCGAGAGAATTGAAGATTGATGATGAATTATAGAAAGGATGTGTGATGAAAGTAAAATGTTTATCTATCGAGAGAATAAAAACTTTTTTTTCTCTCGTAACCTGTAATACACCTTCGTGAAATTCGTAAAAAATAGCGTTCGGGATCTTTGAGGTTATGTTGCGTACAATTTAAAAATATTATTTAAACGTGTATGGATTATGTTTTTTTTTTACTATTATCTTTATATTTATTTAAAAAAGTAAATTTTTTTCGCTTAATGGATAAGTATTCTGTACGGAGAGCATAAATCAAATCGTGGAAAATAAATGGTACGTGCAAAAATAGTAAATGTAACGTAGATATATATAAAACGTATTTGGATAAATTAACAAATGTCAAAATTTCTCGTGTTTTATATATATATATATATATATTACTTGAAAATATCCTAATGATTTCTTATCGTTGAAGAGTGAAATAATGATTGATGTGTGAGTCGATTCAGCTATTATTACTTTACGGCACGGCGCCATATTTGTATTGCAAATAAACTGTTGGTAGACGAAACGATTAATGGAAGTGTAATTTCGTTTCTACTTGGCTTTTGTAAGTAGATCCTTACTCTGTTGTTGTGTAACTCTCTCAAAACAGATTTTCTTTTTCTTTTTTTTTTGCAACAATCGTTCCACTCGACAGCTGCACCGTCTTAAAGCCAATAAGTATATTGTGGCAAAAATAACAACGGCAGCTGACGAATTGAATACATTTTTTTTAAACGAATAATCTGAATTTATTCGTAGTATAAAATTCACATAAAAATTGACAACTTGTTTATCACAAATTCTCTATAATTTGTATCCTTCGAGAATCTCAAGTCACGTTACGTATTTCCAAATACACCTTTATCTTCACCTTCTTGAAATTAACTCAAAGTTTAATTTTTTCAAAAATTAACTCCATCATCGATATCAAATTGTACAAAATCAATCGAAACCATGCATCAATAATTTCTAGATAATTATTTCTAATTCCTCACATAATGTCATAGGGCCCCTTTAGATATCAAAATTCTCCCCATTATATTCTTACGTCAAGTGCACCATGGATAGCAAAAGGATCTCTCAATCCTTTGCACTATTTTATCGAAAATTTTTCAAACATCTCTCAATTTGTATCAAAAATCGAGCACTGGCTTCTTTACACAGCAACGTCCCATAGATATAAAAGAAATGCCAAATTCCGGCATTTTATAGAGAAAATCGGCAAGGCGCTTCTCGACAAATTTTTGATCAACGGTACATGTGAACGGTACCAAGGTGCACCGTATACATACGCATATTCGCAAATATACGTATACACAGGCTTCTTCGTGCGCACACACATCCATCCATCGTGGCCGCCTGGGAAGAGTAAAGAGCGCCGTGCTCGGGTTCAGGGACAGGTTTGTGCAATCGGACGACATCGTGGTTAAGGCAAATATTGTAGGTCAAATATCGCTGCCGCGGCAATTGTTGCCGCAGCCGGCGTGTTGCGGCGGGGCACGGTTGTTGTTTGAACGCACCGTTGGAATTCCGTACAATATTTGCCCTATCCACTCGTCTTATCCTTCAGACAATTGTCAAATATTGAGCGGAATATCGTCGTGATGAATAGATCGAGAAATCATCGCGATCGAGTTTCGTTCAACCCCATTTTCGCTCTAATTATTCGAGATAACCTTACTTTTTTTTTTTTTTTGGTCAATTAGGAATATAGGAGGAAGCGAGAGGAAAAATTGATGCGTTGTGAATTTTTTGATTATATTACTCCTTCTGGTTTTGGTGTTTTTCATGTAAAATTTTGTATACGAATTACGTATACGATTTTCGATATCAAGGATTTGAAAGGAAAACAGGGGAAGACACGTTCTTAATTGATTTAATCAGACTATCTTTAAAAGGAAAAAAAAAAAAAAAAGAAGTTATTAAACATTTGATAGAAATTTTTCCCTCTGGCTATTCGTATCCCACCCGTTGATTTCTCGACTTCCTTTTCTTTCCGTGAGAACTTCACGATTCCTTAATGGTCGAAAAAAAGAGATAGGAAAGAATTCGAGACAAGTTGAAGACCTCCTGCCTGGTTAAGGGCACGCCTACGTTACCTTCCCTAAGGTTCGTTCCTCTTTCGGCAAGAAACATACCCGCGCGCAGGTTCCTCGCCAAAGAATAAATATCACTAAATCATCGCGTTGAAAAGTGCAACATTCCACCCTCGATGGCCCGCGAAATTGCGGCATTGTTAGGGAAATATCTTTCTCTGTTCTTCATTCGAGCTCTGTTTTCGAAAAATGTGTAAACATTTTTCTTTTCTCGATATCTTCGTTAGATATCTTCATTTATTTTCATTATCGTTCGTTGATATTAAATCGTTGGAATATTTCCAAACGTAAAAAGATCTACGAAAATTGTATAACTCACATCGAGTTGAAATGATAATTCTCCTTCGTATTTATTAATAATTATATAACTCTTAGATTTAGAAAGATAATATTTAAACAATGAGTATTTTCTTAAACAAACTCGAACTTTGAAATACAATCTCATATCACAAATTATTAAATTTATCCCCATCCCCAAAAAATTTGACAATTAGTTAATCTTAAAACGAATCTTCCACCGAAAAATAATTTAAATCCTCTCACGAAACTCTAAGAAGGATCGACGATTGGGAAGACAGTTTATCGGGAAGGCGCGAAAAAAGGAAGTTTTCTTCGCGTCGTCGATGCGGTGTACGCGTTCGGGTGGTGGGTGTGGGAGCGAGCGCGATATTGTGCACCCACGTGCAACCGCCTAAGCCTGTAACTCACTTGCGGCGCGCGCATGCATGTACACTCGCGTACACGGGTCGCGACAAAGCGTGCACCTTGGACGGGCCGCGAACCTTGAATTCGCGCGTGTGTGCGCATGTGCGACCGCGACAAACACACTCCCGCCCTTTGCGCCGCGCGCAGCCGGTTCTCACGCGATGCATCACCGCTACCGTCCCACTATTTTTCGTATACTTGACGGTGTCGAGGAGTTTTTTTCACAGTCTCGATAGGATTTATCGAGGAGAGAATATTAATTTATATTTATCCTTCGAGTTTTCTTTCCAATTTCTTGTCGATAATGCCAGATAATCGAGCGATGGATAATTGCTTTATTAAGGCAGTGTTCAATTCTCGAGGAGTAGTAATCAATGCTAATTAAGACGTAATGCTGTCAAGAGTATTTTTTTAGATTAATTAGATTAACGTGAATATTTGAGAATAAAACTTTTGAGAATTGAAAATAACTTTAATTCTTTTTAATTATATCATTGATATTAGCTTCGGAAAATGTGATTTGAGTGGAGAATTACTGACAGTCGTCGCCTCTAGAAATGGATATTCTTTGAAGAAAATGAAAAATTTCGAAGAAAGTAGGATAAGTAAATACAGATATTTAAAAAAAAAAAAAAAAAAAAAAAAGAGAGGAATGTAAGTTGAATTTATAAACCTAGAGTTGTTGAAAACCAGTTCATGAACGTACGTTCAAAACGATAAAAAAAAGCGGTTTACATATGTAGATACCTGGTAGTAAACTAATTTGTAAACGTAAATCTTTAAAAAAAAAAAATAACGTGGACAAAAAAAAGCCTCGTGACAATTTTGATGATAAATTGCACATACGTAATATACACCGTTATCGAATTTAAATATTAAAATAAAACCGTAAACAACTGAAATATTTACGAAGCGTTGCATATTAATGTAACAAAATATACAAAATTCTTGAAATTCTATTTTCTTAAAATATCTTAAATCAATTAGCAAATCGATGGATACACTTTGAAAGCATATCCGAAATATTTATTTCTAATATATTTTGTTTCTAAAGAAAACTTTTTACAAAATAAAAAAAACGAATCAAAATCCTTATTCCTTCGCATACACTGATACGAAATACACTTTCTTACACTTATGTAATAAAAAAAAAAAGAATTTATTCGAAAGATATTATAAAAAAAAAATTCAACCTTCTTAAAAATACTTATACCCCGTCGTTCATTAAAATTTGGGGATGGAAGACCAAAACCTTCCAGCACCAGTCCAATATATATTCGATTAAACAAATCAATTAATCCAATGTATAAATTCGTAGTGGCTCCCCGTACCAGTCACATAAATTGCCCCAGTCATCATCCAATCAACTAATCGTGAGTAAAATCAATCGTTTTCCCGTTCAGCCGGGTAAATGGAGGTCTTATGAAACGTTCGTGGAATCGTGGATGATACGAGATCGAGAAAAATACATACATACGTACATATTTGTATGTGTGTGTGTGTGTGTGTGTATATAATTTACAAACAAGGAGAACAGTGTGGAAGGTCCCGGTTCACCGCGATGGATGGCAAAACGGTTTTGTAATCGTGTATAATTCATTCGGATACTTTCCTTTCCACGGTGACCACTTCCTATAACGTTAATTGCAAGGCTTATCGAGGCAGTATCGTTTACAGTATCAAAGCTATGCTCGCAACGCGAGTGTGATGCGGACAACCGCAGAACCTATCGTTCGTTCCACGATCTCGCATCTCAGAAGCAGATTGCTGTTACGTTCGTATATATATATTGTTCGAAAGGGAGAAGAACGAGAGGGTAAGAAGGTATTTTATTATTTCGAGCGGATTTAAAAAGAAAAGGAGGAAGAGGGATACGAAAAAGAAATTTATTGCAAAACCTTCTAAAAATATGAAAAAACACCAGTGACACTAAAGGTAATTAAAAGTTTCGAATAAAATCAGTTTAAATGATTATTAAAAGTGAATATCGAAAACCTTTACGATCCATCCTGATGATTCTCTAACGTTTGGACCTTATGTTTGCATTTAAGAGATTGTTTGTTTGAAAAGTGAATAAATAAATATTTATTATATTCTTCCATTACAATTATTATTATCTCATTGTCTCATGATTTTGAAGTTGGATAAATTATGTAAAGGCAAAGTTAAATTTTTCACCGTTTCATAAATTATTTCAAGATAACAAAAATTAGGATATATTCGAAACTTTGCCCCCTTCCCTTTCGTCAAGTAATTCCGAGTAAAAAAATGTCGACGAGAGAAACGATCGAGAGTAACAAGTTTCTTTCTTGAATAAAATTCTGCCCCCTCTTATCGGGGCCGTTAAGGCGGACGCGATTGCGATTCATTCACGGTTCGGGCGGCGGACACAGGACACGTTTATCAGAGCGAAAAGATTAAGAGAGCCGTGGAACCGACAAAAATACACGCTGATGCTCTAATTTATATCGTCGTGGCCGCGCATATGGCCACGAAACGGGCATGTGAATCCTGTGAAGCGGTTTTCGAGGAGTCAAGAATCCGAGGAGAAAGGGGGAGAAAGAGAGAGAGAGAGAGAGAGAGAGAGAGAGAGAGAGAGAGAGAGAGAGAGAGAGAAGTTGGGGTAGAGAACAGATGTTTTTGCCGGGAACGAACATCGTCATTTAAATATTTTGACACGGCTATCTCGAGATTCTCGAAAAGAGAATCCACCTGATGATTCTCTAACGTTTGGACTTGTATTTGCACTTAAGAGTGAAAGGATCAGTTTTTGATTTCACTGTTTGCTCGTTCATTTTTCTCATCTTTTCTCCTCTTTAAGGTATTTAGAATTGTGGTGTATATGTATAATACATATGTAACAATGGGAAAGATTTTTAAGATTTTGAAAAATGTATATCGAAAGGACGTTTAATCGCAGTATAGTTACTCTCTTAGTTAAAAACGATATAATTTTACACGGTTAAAATATTTATACTGGATACTTTTCTCCACGAAAAACAAACAGAGACGTATCATCATCCAAGGTTAAAAAAATATTTCTCGTTAATACTTCAACAACATTTACAATTCCCACAATAATTAACACGTGTAACTTACGAATCGTATCAAAACATTTAAAATTCCAATCAAAATCACAATAACCAAGCAATTCTAAAAAGAAAATAATGCGAGAACTATCTTCCAAAAACCGACTTCCCGACCCACAACTCTTTCCAAATTTATAAAAACTGAGGGATAATCAGTTCAGAAGAGATCATTTGATCAAAACTGACTCGACTCGAAAGAGAAAAAGATCACCTCTTCTTCGTCTCACCTTGACAAGAATCCACTGCTAGGGTCGGAGGACGAGGGCCAGATACCACAGCCGAAGAAGAAAAGCAAAGAGGAGGAGGAGGAGGAGGAAGAACAAGAGGAAGAAGTCCCGGTGGCCACCGTGGAACAACTGGATTCCATCCTCCCTGGCCCTGCCTCTGTATCAGGGCCGAATTGTCGGCGAATGGCCGGCCATCGAGAGAAAATACAAAAGGGGGAGTTGCCCAGACGACGACGACGACGACGACGACGACGACGAAATCGAAAGGGATATACAGCCGGCACACGGGCCAAGAAAGAGGCCGGAGTGGCATTTAAAGTCATTTGTGCTACGTGACGTAATGCTGTTGGTCTGCTGGTACCCGCGGTTGGAAAGGGCCACGCGAGGCAACAGCGGCAGAATTCAGAAGGGAGAGCCCCGTGGAAAACATGCGGTACGATGGCTGGTCCATCTAACTTGCTCACCTTGAGTATAGCTTCTAAATTGCAGGGAGGTTGCGTACGGGAGGTTGTGTAGCTGCAAGTGTAAGAATTTTATATCTGAATTTGTGAATCGATCGAAGAATTGGAATTTTTCGTAAATCTATGATAGAACAAACGTGGAGTCGAATGACGAATTATGAAGATGGAAAATATTTCCATTGAAATGTTTTCTCGTTATTATTTATACCAATGAGATTGACAAGTTAATTATTCAAAATAATTAAAAATATTTTGTTTCTTGAAATTACAATTTTTTTTTTTTCTTTTAGAAGAAAATGATATTAATAAATTAATAACATTAAAATTTTATACACAAAACGGACCGCCATCGTTTCATCAAATTCCAAACTTCGCCAATCAATTCCAATCTACATTTTCATTATCCAATTATCACTATAAATCTACCTTCCTGCAACGAGTTTATAAAAAAAAAAGAAAAAAACAAATATAAATTATTAATTATTTATCGTCACTTTGCGAATTTCGAAAAAATTCGATTTATTATTTTCCGTGTGTTTAGAGCGAGGATCGATCGACTTTTTAATTAAAAAAAAAAAAAAGAGGAAGGAGGGGGGGGGAACAGATGGCGGTTTCATCGACGAGTGATTTTTCGTTTTTTGGAGGCGGTAGGGCTCTTTCGAGGAACCCGATCGGAACATTAGACTAAGAAGGGTCATGTTGGGGTAGGCTAGAGCCGATTCCTAACCGTTCCACAGTCCTAAATCTAGTCAGATTAGACCGGGCTAGCGCCTTTATTCTGGCCGCGTCCCAATGAAAGCCCCCCGTTAGAGACAGTGCGGGCGAAATGAAAACGTATGACGTTTGAAAAAGATGAGAGCGAGAGAGAGAGAGAGAGAGGAGAGCATCCGTTCAGACATTCCAGGGATCACGTTGCGAGAAACGATTTTCCCTCTCTCGAGATTCGAATCGAACGAGATTCGAGATTCCTCCCATAGTCGTGAGAGGAATACGAGATGAAGAGAAATTTTGCGGATAATTAACGGAATGATATATTCGAAATAACAGTTTAACAACTGATCGTGTCTTGATTTTGTCTTCCTTCTATCGAATCGAATTAAAGATTCGACGAATTTTTATTTAATTGAATTGCATCATTTACAATATCGTTTATTATATATTTATTCATCTGTTTAATATTTCATCGCGTTTATTTTACATTTATTGTTATTACCGTTCTCTCTTAAATTAAAAAAGAAAAAGGGGGGGGGAAGGAAGAGGGGAGGATTAGAATAAAATTTTGCGGCGTACGTTATCCACATACATACGTAAGTACATTCCGCCAGGAAGAACATCGATAGTTAGCAAAACGAGTTACAGCATCGTGCCTGATGTTTCCTGAGAATCCATAAGCGGTTATTGTACAACCTGTGTTCAAAGTACTTTGGTCTACACCTCCTTCGATTTTTGCCCTATGCTAAGAAGCACATTCCATGCTGCCTAGTCACTCATCTCGAGTTAGCGCGGCACAATGCTCAGCCGCATAGACCGGGCCCAGGAATTGCATTCGACAAAGTGGCGGCCGGTTATTTACAGTACGGACTCTTGAAACTGCAACTTTTGTCAAACAAACGTGGCTTTGAATCTTCTCGAGGAAACGAGAAACTCGACGGCCGACAGAGTGGCAAAACGAGAAACGTATATTTAGCGGTCGAGACTTCCGAGATTCTAGAAACGATCTCGTTTTCTTAGATCTGTTGTAACATTAAGCACGTATCCAACGATCGAGAATCTTTGATCTATCGCGAAAGATAGATAGAAAAATTTATGGAATTTTTTTTTTTTATATTTTAATTAATAAATATACGCGATAGAAAGAAAACAAATTTTAATAGTAATAACAATTATTTTAAATTATAAATATAATTTTTACGATCTTCTTTCAATTTCAATATATTTCAATCAAGTTAACTCAAACGAAAATATAGAAAGACAACAAAGAAAAACAAAAAAATAAATTCCTAACCTCAAAATCAACGTATATAAAAGTATAATTTTCATTCAAACGACACACGTTACTCGTTAACATATGGTCCTCTTCTAAAAAAAAAAAAAAAAAAAAAAAAAAAAAAAAAAGAAGAAGAAAAAACGAGAAATCGTATTTCACCGCGCGAAAGGGTAACAACCCGTTAATAAATAAGTAAAGAGACGAAGGAAAGCGTGCAACGGGGGTTAACAAACGCTTCCCCACCACGTTACACCATTAGTACGCGTACCATCCGTGAACGGTTTCTTGGAAACGAGAGAGAGACAACGAGTGGCCCCAAACGAATAGAAACGGCCGTAAGGAACAAGCGTCACTGACAATAAAAGAAGAATAGTCGGTTACGTTAGGATAGGTTGGACCACTCGACCCTTCGATCGACTGGCGCTAGTAGTAGCGTGCCGAGCTAACCTTTAAAGAGCCGTATACACGTACGCGAGAGCGTATTTAAAGATAAATATATACGCCGAATTTGCGTACCTTTTATGCCTCGAAAGTTTTGAATTTGAAAGATTGAAAGGGGGGCCATATTTCTTTTCCAATACGCCTTGTTTCACAATGGATGGATATATATATTTATTCGTAAGAAATTTTGAAGAATTGTCGCAGAATATGAATATAAATTTTTGTTCTTTTTATTATTATTATTATTATTTATTTCAAAAATGTATAGCATTCGATAAATTTCGGTCGATTAAATTTTAATTTTTCATTTGAAATACAGTTGCTAGTTGGAAATTAAACATAAAACGTACGAATTTCTAAAAAACGAAAATAGAATTTAATATCGATTTAATTTCATCTTTCACCTAACCTCAAAATACATCTAATTATATAACTGCTTGCTCGAGTAACCTCGTATCTTGTAATCTTTATTGAAACAAATCAAAGAACGTTCAGAACGGAGAAATTATTCGATTTTTCTCTTCCCATAATGTTCAAATAACGTTGAAATAATAATAATCGATCTTGCAACGAGGATTAACCTGCCCGCATCAGTTGCCCGCAATTGTTAATTTCGGCGTCTCGATCGTGCTACATCGGAAAATAGGAAACACGACAACGGAAGAGGACCTATGCGGGCGTGAAATCGAGCATTTAGCCGGCGACTTCCTTCTGTTCAGGGTATATCGCGGGGTATTGGGCTTTAGGAAATTGTAATATAGTCAGAGGGATTGACCCAATAGGGCTTAAATAATACGATTAGATAGGGTGCATTATGATAAACCAACTCATCTTATTTAGTTATTAATACTCTGTTTCCTCTTGGAACACATTAAGAACATTTTTGGACGACAATTGATTGTTGTTTTTAAAATATATATATATATATATATATATATGTAAAAAATAGATACCATTCAAAATTATTTCTTTAAATCGTAGATGAAATACGATAAATATTTTTATTTGAAAAATATATCCTTATTTAAAATATATACGTATATATATTTTTCAAACAACGTGAGATATTGATGGAAATGAGGAAATAGGTTAGGAAAAACCTAATGTGCACCTACGTTGAAAGATATATCGAATAGTTTCGACTTGAATAGATATTGCTATTTAAGCAGTGTTGAGGATTATGAGGCGTAACAGTTGGCCTGTGAAATAAACTTAAAAGTAGAGCATTATAATTAGCTTCTAAAGCGGTATTAAGTAGGTTTTCGAGCAAAGAATATTGTAGAACGCTAAGATAACGATTTCTTATCCAGAATTTTACGGAATAATACAGGATAAATGTTCAATTCAATCGATCGTCGGCGCCAAATTTTCTACAAGATATCACGAATAAGAAGTATCTATACTCTTCTAAAAGGGAACAATTTTTTTATATATTGGAAATTTTTTTTTGATCAACCGTACGATATCTATCACGTGTATCAGATATTAGATTTCTATAACGAGATCTCTGTTTGACTTAGAGATTCGATTGAGAAAAAATTATATTATTGATACAATATTAATATCGGGAACGTAGCGCGAGAATAAATAAGAAAATCTAATCTTCCAAATATAATGTTATAAAAATGTAAATGTAAAGCAAGGAGCGGCCGAATCCAATCGAATTCAATATCGAATGTTCCGGGAGTAAACGTTTAAAAAAAAAAGGCGTAAAACTTAAAAACCAAGATACGACGATGTGTACAAAGTTGACATTTAGAAAAAACGTTTAAAAAATATAACTTTAAATCCCAAGTATAAGAAAATACAACTATCTTCAAATCTAATATCTTCAACTTCTTCGATATCATCAAGCAATCCAATGCTATGATATCGAAGCACAATATTACTACAATTTTCCAAATTTTCCAAATTTTCATTTCATTTCAATCCTGGATTCTCAATTTCTCAAATCCAAATTTTTCACCATTATTTCTCCCCTTTACTTAAATAAAACCACCTCCACCTCAATTCTCTCGATTCCTCCCTCCCTCCCCCCCCCAAATTCGCCAAATACCCATCCCTCCTCCTCGAAAACCCAACAAAACCCAACAAAACTCTCGAAAACTCTGTTTCCACGTTTCTTTTCCCGCCTCTTCTAAAAAACGTTTCCTGCTCCCCTTTCCCCGAATCTCGCCGGATTTCGTCGTCGTGCACCGCAACGCAACACAACCGGAGGCCCCCGGGTCGTCTTTTTTATAATTTAAATGAGAGGAGAGAGAGAGAGAGAGAGAGAGGGGGGCAGTCCCCGCATAGCGTCACGCGGCTTATTCCGGACCCCCCCCTCCTCCCCTCCCCCTTGGTCCCCTCTGCACGAGGGAAAAGAGACAGGGGGCGGAGGAGAACCGTGAAAAGGGAGGAGGAGGGGGAGGAGGAGGGCACGTAGGGAAAGATAAGGCGAGATTTTGGATTGTTTCGTTGAACGGGAGGAAACGTTGGATCCCGCAGCCGCGAGGAACAGGGACACGCCTTGCATGAAGAACACTTGTGTGTTACCGGGAAGAATGTGAAATCCAAACACACGGCACAGAGGCGACGAGACGTTCGACGACTGTGTCTGCGGTGGCCGCCTCCGGATTTCCATCCGTGGAAACGGATCCCGCCTGCCACGAAAAAATTTAGTACACACCGTGGTGGTATTCGAGAGGCTTGCGAGTTTGCTTGATTACTATTTTTTGGAAATTCCAAGGTTTTCCAAGCAATAGATGTTCTCTTATATGCGCATAAACTCGTAACAGTTACAAGTGAATTAATAAAAAGTACATTACAAAATAAAGTCAAAAATCATTTCCTTGGGAAATGCAAAAATAAGATGTAACAATTCTTGGATGATTATATATATTTTTTCTTTTATGATTAGTGAGAAATGTTTTTGGAAAAACTAACTATCATTTCACTTTGATTTCACTACGATGCAAGATATTTATTTACAGTGAATATCGTTACGATAAAATCAATCTTCTTTCAAATAATATTCATTCAATATAATTTTTATCTTCTTATGTTCAACTTTTTTTTTCCATCGCGCATCATCATCATCATCATCATCATCATCATCATCAACATCGAGAGTCTTAATCGTTATCAATGAACGGTTCACGATCGATGGGTCGCGTCAAATGAGGGAAAAAAGAAATAAAATAAAAAAGAAAAAAGAAAAAAGAAGATATCGAGGATGATGCGATACGATGATGTATGCCGAGCGATAGAGTGAAAAAGGACAGAATAATCGGACAATTATTTGGCGCCGGCGCCTTCTCATTATCGTTGTTACGCGTGTTATTACCGTGACAAACATGTTGTCGATCGTGTGCATACGAGGATTGCATAAGACACACTGTCATTTGTTTCTAATTGTGCATCTGCTTAATTGTGAACGTGCGCGCCTTATCGAATATATCGATAAATTACGTTGTATTCTCCTCTTATCTCCGTGTGCAATTTATCGTGCGATTACCGCGCGGCAAAATGAATCTTACGTGAATGAATTATTAAAAAAAGAATTATAAGATAAATGAATTTATGAATCGGAAGAAAACCGGAGAGGAAAATGATTGACGATAAAAATTATATATATTTAAAACCATGTTATATTATATCGAATTTCGATAATAAAATTTCGCAATTCAAGATTTAATATAATTAACATAATAATACGATTAAAGCAACGCGAATAAAGTTTTCTTTTTCCAATTGGAAAATTGACAATTTTTTTCGTAGGAATTCTCGTCCAATCTTCCAATTCATTGTTTCACTGATAAGGCAAAACTCTCTCGCTGGTCATTCACTACTGTTTATCACGAAAATACCGTTGTAGATTCGATAAAACTAGAGTATATTGTGGCCAGCCCGTAATGAAAGCCCCTATTTTTACAAACTGCTACACACCGTTGTTGTAACTCTCTGTATCGAGCGCTCCTTTATCGAGGAACAGCGGAAGCAGTTATCAACAGGGGTCACGATAAGCGGCAGTATTTGATAGATTTAGTTACGAGAGATCGTTAAAAGGGTGTGGTTATTTAATCTCGTATTATCGAACACCCTTTCGTCATCGAGTGTGAAGCGTTGTTATCCTTATTTCGATAATTTTAAATGCCTTGCATCGAAATAGAGGAATTATATATATATATACATTAGGTAACACCATTGCTACCATGTTATTCTCTTCTTTTCCGGGATCTGTGATATCATCGTTGAGAGATCAACGAGAATGTTTTTCAACAATTTTTTTTTAACATTTTTGGTTCGATTAGATTTCATTTCTGGAACTATCCAAATAAATTTCTTCTTCTTCTTCTTTTTTTTTTTTTTTTCCAAAAGACCTTCCAAGAAAAATTTCTCCAAAAACTTTCTCCAACAACCCCCAACCTCGAGCCAAGTTTCCTCTAATTGTGAAACAAAAAATTCTGGAAAAACATCCCAAGCAGTACGAAACCCAAGAAAATGTTTGAAGATAAATGATCCCGAAAAAGTCCTTGCCAGCCAAGAAACCTTCTCGGTTTCAGGTAAACCTCAGCAGGAGAATTGGCGATCGGGCTGGGAACGGTCTGTGAACAGTGCGCGTTCCATCGCTAAATTCAAGTGTTATATATACTTGAAGTATACATCAGACGATAATAAATCGAAAGTTGGCCAATGTTGAACGACAGCCCAGCTTCCCCCCCTCCCATTGTTCGATTCATTGTCGAGGCGCAACCCTTGAGGTTGTCCGCTCGAAGGGAGAAACAATATTCGAGCTTTTTTGGGAACAGGTACGTGGCTCATTAACGGTTCAGATGGTACCATCGTTTCCTCCCTGCTCGAAACCTTTGATCCTTTTATTCGTGCCGCCCTTTGTCACGATCCCTCGGTATCGTTGGAAGGTTCGAAAATTCGTTCGGACGAATATCGATGATTACGGTGTTCCTTGAGGTGTTGGTCGTGTGGTCTGTGAATTTACGAGAGGAATGGCGGATTTAAGAAGGGAAATCGTCGAGAGTAACTTTAACAGAATGACATTGTTTGGAAAAATAATGCGGCTTGGTTGTTATTTCGGGGAAAGAGAGTTGTAAAATTGGGGAAAATCTTCTTGAATCTTATTCTGGAAAGTCGAGTCGATGTTGTGCAAAGTGTTATTAGGGAAATGGAAGTCGCGAGTATCTTCTAATAAAATTTCTTAACCCCGCGATAAAAATTCGAGAGCAAACATTCCCAATAAAATAAAACCGCAACGATTTCCAATTCCCTCCGATTCACGCGCAAACATCCTCCCAATCATCAATTATCCCTCAAATCCCGCTGTACAACAAAAAAAAAAAAAAAAAAAGAAAGAAAGAAAAATCCACAACCAATCGAAAACGAACTCCAAAGCCAAGCTGCCAACCTGCTTCGAAAAATTTCGTACCCGTCAACACAATCATCGCGACATTCAAAGCAATCAGACAGCTACACCACCAATCGTCTCTGCCCTACGTGTCGCAATCATCGCCTATCTGCGCATGCGAAAACGAGGCTGACTGAAAAAAAATCCGCGGCCGAATCCGAATTAAGATAACCCCCCTCCTCCCTCCCTCCCTCCCTCCTCCTCCTCGTCCGTCCAATTATCTCGGCTGTCAGCGTCGGTTCCCGATCACGTCTGTTATTATCGAAGGGCCAAGGTGAGACACCTTGAACCGCGTTCCCTCCATCGTTGTACACGGTGCGCGTTTTCTATCGCGAAGCGAAGAAGCAAAGCAAACATCTTCCACCGGGTTTCGAGAGACCCGGTTGGACGTGGAAACGCATACCGAGCCACGGTGAATGAACGCACACGGAGAGAAGGCGCGCGTGTGTGTACACGTATTACGTATACAATGGAAAGAGGCTGGCGCCACATCGAGGCTTTCAACAGTCGCGACGTTAACCCCGTAGTCACTTATGCAATCGGAAGGCTCATCGAAGGATGTGACACATTATGCGGCCACGTATAAATCATACGGTCGGGGCTGCAGGCTTGTTGGGAATTATCGAGCACGCCCACTTGCGGACAGATAAGCCAAATATTGGTGGTTGGACTCTCCTCCCCCCTCCCCCCGGGCTAAAGGCTACTTGGGCTACTTTGGGGTGTTTAATTGAAATCGAATCGATGATTTGTTTGGAAGACGTTGGTAGATCGTTCGGTTTTTATCTTCGAAGAAATTGTGATTAGAATTAAGCGTTTTTCTATTATACTTTAAAGGTATTTTTCAAAGATCGGAAATGTTAGTTTGGATTTATAATTTCTTGAGAAAAGTTAATAATCATCTTCGTTAAATTTCGTAAAATATCAAATGTTATATGTCTTTTCGAAATATTGTTATTAAAAAGACAGAAAAATTCTTCGTTTTGTATCTAAACACGAATAATGTTAATCTTAAAATTTGATGAAAGATTGATTCAATTCCTTCGATATAAAGCAAGGAACTCACAGAAGATCGGTTGTCAACGTCAACGTTGGAACTTCCTTCCATCGATTATTGGCGGCAGACCGATCAACGAGCAAGATAAGTTTTTTGGGGAATTCTTTTTCGGAATTTTTATAAAGACTTCGACGGGATTTCGTTCTCAACTAATCGAAACAAGTTCGTGTACTGGCAGCACTCGATGCTGGCTGAGGAATGGAATGCCACTTTTACCTTAACGGACATTTCCAACGATCCGTACGAGCAAACCAAAAGCGAGGAAACTCGCAAAGCACGATGGCTCGCCGATAAACACTTGTGGTTCGTTCTGCACCTGTTTCCTGGACTCTTGTTTCGGTTATAATCAGAATTCGATTGTCAATGAAGAATTCGAACGAATAATTTCATTAAAGATATATATATTAAATTCCAATTGTGTAATAATTGTGGTTACTAGCAATTCTAGGAAAATCTAATAACCCTAGTAACTCTGGTAAAAAATTGATAAATATTTTCTAATTATGTTTCAAAATAAATGAAACAAAAAGAACAAATAGAAAGATTTTGAAAAACTTAAATTGTTTCTATTAAAACATTTATTTATTAATCTATTACAGGAAACTAAAGATATTATCTAATGAAATTACAGTAGATTTATACTATATACTATAATACTCTTTATGAATATATACTCTTTATTTTTGTAAGATTTTTAGATGTTTAAAAAAAAATAGTATCCTAAATAGTATCCTAATAGTATCCTAAAATATTAAGCAATTTCGAAAAATCAAAAAATCTAAATACTAGTCATGTTTAATTTCAAATATCATCAAACCTCAAAACCTAACCTAAAATTGTCACGTTAAAGAAGAATAATGATATGAAAAAAGTCCTTTAAACATTCTCGAAATGTTCGTCATCGTTGAAAAATTTCTCATAAAGATATATCCCATACAAAGCACAGCTTCATCAACGATTCCAAGGAGACATCGGACTGTACCGAGGGGCGTGAACAGTTAGAAAAAAAGATTATTTCGCTAGTTAAACACTAATTAGCCCCAAGCGGCAATTCAGTCGGTCTGCGGACCCAACGTAGCCGAAATGCGCACATTGGTCTGTCGAAGTTGCTTCTTTAAACGTAAGCAACTAATAATCGTTTAATGAGACTTGGGTTACTACGCTACCATCCTTATATTTGTAAATAGCTTGGCGTAAATCAACCAATTTATTATTTATTGAGGATAATGCGTCTATATAAACCGAAACATCTTATATTATTATGAAAAAGTATTTTAAATATTAAAAATTAAATTATTTCAGAGAATATTTTGATGATAATCTTATTTTAGGTTATGTCAAAATGTATTGAATGTATGTATATATATGTATGTATATATATATATATATATATATATATATATATATATACTTTAATATACGTTTAAATTTTAATAAATACATTTATACTATAAACTGTTTATATAATATTTTGTTTATGTAACATATTAACAATTTGAAAAGATATCCATAGGTGCAAATGCAAATTTAACAATCGCATATCGGGGCCATTACATGGCGATAAAGGACGAACAAGTTCGGATAAAGGCGCCGACTCGAATAGAAACCGGGTTCACGACTATAAATGGCTTATTTAATAGAATGGTAGAATGATTAGAAAATCTTTATTTCCAAGAAGAAACTTCTGGAAGTTTCTTCTTTGAAACAAGCCAAAGTGCAAAATAACGTATAATACGAAAGAAAATAAAATAATTAAAATTAGAAAAAAATATATTTCAATTCTATTCGTGTTTAATGTTAATATTATTGATAAATGAAAATTTACAAACCTCAAGTTGTAGATTATAAATTCCTGTTGCATGAATTTGTAAATTATAAAATTCATTTCTAACATTTAACTTTTATCAAACTTGTTATGGTTATGTAATACTTTCTTCGTATATCTTGATGATTTTTATATTTTCACTAAAAATATCAATTTAATTATGCACAAAATCTTGATTATTAATCACAAGAATTCTCAAATATACTTCAAATACATACTGTCTTGATTCTACCACACTGTCACATACCTAACCTCTCAAACACATCTATGTAAAAAAAACACCAAATCAAAAGAGAACATCTCTCAAATTACTTGTCATAAATTATAACATCACAATAAAAGATGACAAACCTTCTTACTAACTCCCAAAAAAATATTCCCAAGAAAAAACCTCAAAAGACAAACTATCGAAAGAAGCTCCAGCAAAGTTCGAAAAGGAACCATGACTGTTTCCCACGTGATCGTAAGATTTCGCAAACGTCGAAGATCCGATTGCACCTAAATTCATTTTCTTGACGCACATAGGATCCATGGCGCGGTTAACTGGCATGAGTTTCGAGGCCAGGTTCGAAGGGGAAGACGTTGCGAGGCGTATCGTAAAAGATGGGTAAGCACCGACCGGAACATTCATGCTCTAGTGAAATTAAATACTAGCGCAGCGAGAGTGCGTATAGAGCCGCCTCGAAGCCATTTAAACCGGCTGGAGGCGAGGATATTCGCCTGGCTTTTCACTGGCATAAATCTTCACCCGACATACCGACCACGTGTTGTGTAAGTACGATGGCCACTTTGTCGTACTTTGTCTAATAAAGGACTTGATGAGTATACACGATTCCCCAAGGAAAGTTTATAAGATTTGGTAAATTGATTCCTTCGATTAATCTTAAATTATGGTAATCACAGATTGACAATTGGATTGCGGAACACGGTCGTTATTTTCGATTCCAATAATACCGACCGAGACAAAAGAGTTAGAATAAGAATTAACCCTTTAGGGGGAGCAGATGTAAAAATTTACATTATTAACATAACTATATTTATAAAAGATATGTTAGTTTTTAAAAAGATTTTTGACAGAATTAATTAGAAAATTATGAATGATAGAATATTAGCTTTTTAGAAATTTATAATAAAAATCTTAATATATGAAAAGATAATTGTATTTATTGATTGTTAAAAATATGAATTACATCATTGTTATTATTTTGCCTTGATAATAAAAGTTATCTGTAATTAGTCTAATATTAGACCTAAGGCGCCGCCGCTATGATTCATAGTTATGTACATGTGTAATTAAAGAACCTATTATTGTTTATTAAATTGTTTTGTTCACATAAACATTAATTCTCAACGGTTCGTTTGTATTATCTATTGTAATTATCTATTTTATAATTTATTTTAACGATGTAAGCTTATTATGTAACAAAAACTGTTAATATTTAATTATTTATTATAATTGTTAACGTTTAGTAGCAATAAATACATAATACACTACAAACACTAATTGTTAAATCCAATATAAATAAAATATTTAATATTTAAATATATAAACTTAATATCTCATACTAAAAACGAAATATGCGTTGGTTCTATCAAAAAGAAGATAATGATAATATTCCATTCATTGTTAAAATTCTATTCTTCAAAGCATACAGGATACACTTCGTGTCTTGTGAAACAGAGATTAATAAATATATGCATACTAGAAATAACATTAAACTTTAATTAATAAGTTGAACAATAATGAAGAACACGGCGAAAAATTAATGAACACAAGTATCTAATTTGAATTTTAAATACATTGATACGATCTAGGACTAAAAGTGAAGGAATAAATAGTTAATGCTTTTAATTAATTAATATAAGCAATTTTGTGTTTAATATAATTATCGTGACAGAAAATTTCAAATATGATAAATTAATTAGGTATATAAACATTTGTTTAATATAAAAATAATTTTTAATTCTGATAACTTTTAATTCTGATAATAAAATTCTATATTAACTAATAAACTATATTTTATATTAACTAACAACTAATAAAAAAGCGCAAATTGCTCATAATTTATACTCGCAATTTGATTACAAGTTTATTCTGACACAGCCGTGAGTAATATAATACGATCGTGATTTCATCACTGTCACTATAGCTTGTCACTGTCATCGTGACCATGACCATGGCCATAAAAATGATTACTATATAATAAATATATTGCTTCTAATATTAGCACAATCTCTAACTTATCATCGTAATTATAATATATAATTATAATTTAATATTTCCATTATTAATAATAATAATTACACTACCTACCAAATAATAATAAATAAATACTCATTCATTTCTCACTTCTTTTTATTACATAACCTTTATTTAATGACTACTTATTTTTCTCTTTTCTCATGTCAATTTTCTTATTTCCTGAAAATTAAATATTTTAAAAACAAAAACTCACACTATTTATATCAATAATAATTAATTAGATTAAAAATAATATAGTTTCACATTAAGCCTACATAAATAATCGTATCTGTATTATTTGCATCCAACCATCCGACCAATCGTCGAATCAACGATCAACCGAGTAACGAAACATCCGGTCATCCGGTTTTCGCCGGGCATCTAATATAAGACGAATCGTGATCGTTTCGATTTACTCGTAGTACTCCAGCGAAGCACTTATTGTTCAGTCGTTACGACGTCGTCTGGTACGCGGTGCAACATCCGGTCGCGTAAAGTTGCACGCGCGTACGACACCGTAGTAAACGCGTAGTACGCGCAGACGAATCGAGAACCCGCGAGTTTCGTGCACGAAGGACATTCCCACTCCTACACGGACCGTTTCTTTCTCCCGTTCAAATTATCCGGCGGAAGTGGCCCTTACTTTCCCTATATACGCTTCAGAAATTTCTCGACACGGCCAGAGAAACCAACGAAAGAAGCCGGCTAGGCTTCGTTCGTTCGATCGCCGGACACGAAGAAAGGAGAGAAGAACCCATGGGTCTGCATGCACGTTCTCGAGTCGTTGGCGATAATGCGATTCTATGTTCTGTAGCAACGATAGTAACGTAGCAACGATTTGCGAACAGTGCTCCTGCACGACGAGATCGGTGAACGAATTTTTATCGGGTTTCTAATGACGTGTCGGATCAGAAAGAACGCAGATAGAAGAGCTTGTTAAAATTTTAATTGTTTTCATATTTTACGAAAAAAAAATAATAATTTGTAATAAAGTTGATTGTGAAGAATAAATAAATGATACTAGATGCTAAAGTAATGTAATAATAATAAGATATACTATAATAAAATGTATTTTATTACTTTTTTTTACAGGAAAATTATTCCTTTAATCAAATTTATCAAAATTTACAAGAATAGATAATTTAAAGTGCTTTAAAAATTTGTTATAATTTCAATAATTTAATGTTTTCATACCTGATTATGCCATGATTATAGAAGTCAAATGATCTGTTTTATTTGATATAGTTTCTATTTTATTTGAACATGTATGTTCTAATTTACTGCAGAATTGAAATTATGATCTCACTACAAAGAAAATATGAAATGCTATTTAAAAACTTCAAGATGATTTTCATATTTCTTAATTCTTTGCAATTCCATGGTTTCTAACCTATTGTATACTTTTCCATCTTTTATTTCACGATGTTTTAACAATGATGTATTTATAATTCACTGTTTCAGTCTATTCTCAACAAAAGAATGGAATTTCTCGTTTATTGTCACGTGTATAACAAATATACCTGAAGAAAATTGTTCGTTATTTTCTTTGTTATAGCAGATTCATCAATATTTTCTATTAATAATTTTACCAATTTTCATGCGGTCGATAAAATGAATGATTAACTTCAACACTAAAAAGAATATAGATGAAAAATAGAAAAATATATAAAAAGATCTGAAATTTCGATAACAAAGAATAATGCAAAGAATTTCAACGTTGTATATGAACGAATGAAAACGAATGAATCCGGACTTATCCGAATATTCTCGAGTCAATATCGGATTGTGATCACATGGAACCCTACTCCATGTTAGACGTAACGTGGCTACTATTCAACACATAGATAATCATTTGATTTCAAAAATTTTATAATTACATACATAATAAAAAATCATTAATATTTGACATAAAATTTTATTATAATTAAATTAAAAATATATTTCAAAAACATTTTATTTTTGTAATAACATTTACGACTATATATATAAAATTGAATCAAAATTTAATAAAATAAAGTTAAAAATGAACACTTAGATAATAGTTTAAATTAATAAATATATGTGATCTTTAAATTTTCAACAGGTTACGTTTTATTGATTTTCTTAGTGACTCATATTATTCGTTAGATGAAAACGTTTCTTACATAACGCCTACATGGTATTGATAGGAAGGAAAATATAAGATTAATGTATATAATATAATGGCTAGTTTATATCAATTATTTTTTAGAATTAAAAGAATTTTTTTTAGAATTAAAATATTTTTTTTCTTCAAATAAAAATTATAGTTTATAAGAATCGTAAATTCTTAAACTTTCATCTATAGAAAATCACAAAAAAAATCATAATCAAAAAAGAAAAAAAAATAAATTATATTTCATTTAAAACATAGATATACGCTTTATCCTGAATAATTCAAAAATTTAAATCTCACAATAAAAATTTTAACCTGTTCACAAATTCTAACGGAAATCGTGAATAATACAGCTCTAAAAGGACTAAATAAATCATTCACATTCAAAACTTTTTCAGCTTTGTGAATTTCGACAGCAAGTTAAAACACTACCACCTTGGTTCCGTAGATTTCATAGTCGTCCCTGAAATAACACGAGACGCCGAAGGTGGCGACCCTGTAGGTGGCAGTTGCGCTAGGTTCTTGTTACACGATGCGAATCCGGCACTGGCGCCCCAGTCATGTCAGCCAATAGTGGGGGAACAGTTACGTTTCACGTGACACGCTGGCGCTTTGGTGGTAGGGATCGATCCATGGTCACGTGATCGTTTGGCGCCGAGATAGTGGGGACGCACCTACCACCCCTTCGGATAGAACGAACCGGAGGAGACCGAACCACGGTACGACGACAAGCGACATTCTGACCTGGTAAGTCGCCAGTGTCGGATCGTGAAGAAGTGAATAAGACTAAGCTTGCATCGCAGGACATTTAAATCACCCGAAGCCAAGTTGTTTCAAAAGGGGAACAGTTTCTTCGTGCACCTATCCACAACAACGTAAACCTAGGTGCAACGAACTATTCACAAGTAACTCTAATCGACGAAACACAACCAACAAGGCCGAATTACGCTTATTTATAATCCTACAACCTACGTCCTACGTCCCTTCGAACGATCTTTTTTATTCATTCGCTATTAGTGTGTGTTCGAGCTATTCGTTTTATTTTTTTCTCTTTTCTTGATCGAGAGGCAGCTTCGACGATACGAGGATATATATGTACATAAAGAAAATAGGAGAGCTCAATACAAGAAAAAGAGCTATACAATTCGGTAACTACGCCAGACGAGAGAATATCAGAGACGAAAGGAGAGTGTGTTGTGCAAGGGATAATAAAACCCGGCTTTTTTTCACGTCGTCGAATTTCGACGTTGTGTTGTATATATTGTTTTCGCGTACATAGCCTCTAGGTGAGTGATATATTCGAAGTCATTGCCCGAAACCAAGGTCCTGTACGTGTATGTATACACGCGTATGACATGTGTATATATATGTTATATTTTGTGAAGTGTTGAGTGTCCTGGCAAGCGTCTTCTCGTGCGAATTCGTGTGAACTACCGTATCTTTACGATCGATTCGTGCATGCTCTGTCTGGTCGCGCCGGCGAAAAACGGTTTGGCAACGTGGCACGTGAATAAAGTGACACCGCGACGACGGCGACGGCGACGACGACGGCGGTGAGAAGGGACGGAAAAAACGAAGGAGGAGAGAAAAAACGTCCGATCCCCGAGAATTTCTGTGCGTCGTCGAAAAGTTTGACACACCGGGATATCTTCGATCGCGAACAGTCACCAGAGAAAAAGGAGGAGGAGAGGCTGTGCCGCCACCGCCGTTTCTCTGTTGTGCGTGTGCGTGTTCGAGAGGTTAGAAACGCCACGGGATCATGGATCTGCTTTGCTGCGAGACTACTGAGACTGAGTGCAGAGCCTACGCTGATCCAGCCCTTCTTGGTGATGACCGTGTGCTGCAAAATCTACTGAAAACCGAGGAAAGATACGCGCCCAGCAGTTCTTACTTTGAGTGCGTGCAGAGGGACATCTCGCCGCTCATGCGCAAGATTGTCGCGGAGTGGATGTTAGAGGTGAGCAACTGTTTCCGGTCCACGTGTCGCCCTTGAATTTCCCAAAATTTACTCATTTATCATACTTTATCGCATCTTGTACTATAATATAAAAATTCCTTATATCGTTTTTCAAATGTTGCGGTAAAATTGAAAAGATTATTTCGTTCAATTACGAGGAATAAATCGTGAAAAAGTTGAGTCTCGCATGCATAGCTCCTTCGACTTTTTCGAGAGTCGTAAGGGTTACGTTGGTCGATACTGATATCGATATATATATGTTCTACTGTGATAACTTCACTTAGTTTTAATGAAATTGACTTCAAAATCAAATTGACAAGTAGACATAAGTTTTTGATAATATTAATTTTTAATATCCACTGGAATATTTGAGAAATAGTCATATATAAAGTCTGCTTATCATTGTTATTTTTTGACGATCTACAGTAAATATTCATATTACGTAAGCATTCGCAATAATCTCTCATACTTACACTTTTTATGCAATTATTTATCAATAATATATCGATATAACATTATATCACATTGAACAATATCAGCTATATTCGGACAATTTCAGTTTGAACTTTCATCTGCGAATATTTAACAAGTGTCATTGTAAAGACAATATAAAAATACATTTTGTCTGTCATTTAGAATATTAATGCTCAGAGTAATTAAAGTTTTTCGTTTGGAAGAGGTCATATGATGCAAAATTCATCGAATTTCGGATACTATAAGCAAGAGTTTCGGTATATGTACTTACCGCGAATATAATTCAATTTAGGTAGCGCATGGAAAGTCGCACAACAGAACGTTAACTTATTTTCGGCCGCAGAGCGTGAGAGAGAAACGTCCGGTGACGTCGAACACGCGTCGGAGGTCCCTTTAAAATTTAAAAAACACGCTTGTTGCGTAGGTACGCAACGGTTTTGGTTGCCGGCGTGCTTGCCGTATTTTCACCGTCATAGACGGAGGAGGTAAATCATGTCAGTGGAATCAGTGTTACGTCACCGTGCGTTGCCAAATGTGTAGCGATAGTACTGATGGGCAAATCGACATTCGCAATTAATTTTACATAAACGGAATTTTCTTTGCTTATTAAAAAGATATTTGTAAATATATCTAGGAATTAATAGTTATTAATAGGTGTCACTTTAATCGTATGTTAATAGAAATTAGATTTTATCTAGTCAAAATAAATGCTATAAAATCTGAATAGAATATACATACAATCAGAATAGAAAGTATGATATTAATGTAAGACATTAAAATCTATATGTAACAAATATTTATAGATTTTATCTTTATATTAATTTAAAAAATGTTATATCGAACAAATCATGAGATTATTGCTTTTTTTTTTTTTTTATAAGAACTAATTTTTCCTTTCTCTCTGCTTTCTTTCTTCATGAAATACTACAAGTCTGAAAAAGTGTCGTTAAACATAGCAGGTCAAGCACTTTCACGTATTTCTTTGTGCGTAGGTGCTTAAACATTGTCATACTTTGATACATCAAAGAAATAAAAAATTTTATTAGAATTAATAGATACATTCTTATAATGACAAGTAAATAAAATAAAATTTTAGATAGAAATTAATATAAACCAAATGACAAAATTTTCGATAAAATAAAAAGATATCAAAAGAAAGATTCTTGTCGTGTAATCACCTTCGTCGCAGACTTCCTTCGACAGCTATAGTAATGAATTCTCTGCTTCCGGATCGAATTGCACGATTCCACGATTCATTTTCCTTCCAACGTGACACCGACCCGCTGACAATGTAGTCTTCCGGACCCTTGGATACGTTTAAATGTCTGGTTTCCGAACGTGCTTCGAACAGAAATATCCGTATTCCTCGTGCGATCCTTTGTTCCATCCAGCGACAAAGTATCTTTCTTCTTTTTTTCTTCAGCTCATGACTAACGTTTGTAACGGTAATCGTTTCTTTTTTGGCATCTCGATTGATCATTTGGTTCGAATTTAAGTTGTATAAAATTAACTTAACGATTGACGATCGATGATGATTGTTCGTTTTTTTTCCCTCCTTTTTTCTTTTGATCGATCGTCTTTATATCTTTATCGTTTAAAAGCGAAACATTGTTACATTTTTTATATCTTGTTGCATTATAATTATAATGTATCAATTAATAATAATAATTGATCGACAAGTGATAGATTTTAGGTTATAAATTTTTTTTTAGAATTTTCGAATTTTACATCAAAATCATCACGTAATTAAATTGTTTAATTATTATTTTTGAATTGTTTGATTTACATAATTTTGTTTATTTCAGTAAATTTATTAATATTATGCAAAAGAATTTATCGTAGAGAATATCGATTTGTTAAATTTCGATTCATTAAATTTCGATAGTAATATTAGTTCAATTGCGCAAGAGGGCGCTGATGCTGTTCCAGTGGCAGTTTGTCGTTTTAACGTTGCTGTGTAAAAATTTCAAATGTGCAGAAATTTTGTATATATAAGTACTTTGAGAGTTGGTTTTCTAAGAATTAACGTTTGATAAGATTAGAATGTTTCATGTGAAGTAAGTGGTTGGTTATAATATTCATGTTTAGTTATGATGTCAGTCATTGATTATTTTTGATTATCTGTATCGTAAAAAAGGTTAAGTTTTGTAAAACTATACAGAACACATATTTTTCATTATTTTTCGTATATTTTTAAACAAATTTCTAATAATGTAAGTATAAAATAGAGTCTTTATTATATTATAGAGGAATTGAATAAATATTTTTAATAATTTGCAATTTTTCAAATTTTCAATATGTATTGTTATATTTCTTTTATAATCTTAATTTTGATACTACAATTGCAATTTCTTGGATAGGATAAAATTTTGTTTCGTGTATGAAATTGAACTTTTAAAAATTTTTCTAAATCTATCAAGAAATTGATTTGTCGAAAGTTAGGAATTCGCATGGTCCACGCTTTCTAATGACGTAATAAAGTTAAATTAGAAATCGTTATGCGTTAAAAATCAACGCATTCCATTTGCAATTAACCTTTCATTATGATTATGTTTTTCACAAAATTGAGTTGAGATATTTAAAAGTTGTATAATTCATTTTATAATATTTATAAATGTTGAGATAAGAATACTCCAGGGATTTATCTAATCTACCAGTATATAAATCTTAATTTCTTATGCAATACATATATTATTTTTTAGTATATTAATTTTTTATGACAAATTCATTTTAATATTTCAAAATATTTTATTATATTAGAATATTTTTAGAATTAATTATTCAATTTAAGAATGTAATTCGATATTATAAAATTTTTTATTTAATATAAAAGATATAAATAAGATTTAAAAAATATTATATTCTCATAATATTATAAAATAATCAAAATAAAAAGAGGCTAGAATTTTTAATTTCGAGAAATTTTTTATCAAAACAGTTATATCTCTCAATTAATTTGGATATTGAATCTTCAACCGTATATCTAAAAGAATTAATTAATTTTCGTGCTCAAGGATTGCGTTTATATTTAAAAATCAAGGTTGTCCAAAATCATTCGTTTCTGGTTTTATCTAAAGCCAATTTTTTAACTATGTCAAGTACTTTTCGCGTTCTAATCTAATATTAAAACTTGCGATTTCACTTTTTATCAATTCACAAGTGCGCATATAGTAGCAACACTCACTCAAACTACTTACACTATACTTATAATCAAAACTATAAATATCAAGTATGTATTAATTGCAGAATTATTAAACGTTCTTATGTTGCTATATAATCTTGCAACAATATTTATTAAATTTTTTTCAAAAACGCTATTATTATTATCACAAATATATAAAATAATAATATAATATTTATACTCTTATTATAAAATTATATCACATAATAAAATTGAAATATGTAAAATTCCTTCTAGCTTATTTTTTATGTGAACGTTTTTCAAATACAATCTTTTTAAAAACATTATTATTCGCATAATATTACAAACAATTTACAATATCTCACTCAATATACATATATTTGTTTCATTCATATAAAGTATGCAAATTATATGTAACATTAAAAACAAACAATCTTCCGTACAATCATTAGAATTAATATCTATTTAAATACTTTTATGAGTCATCATACGTACGTACAAATGTACATAGAACTCGCACTAATATCATTTCATTTACAGATTCCTATCCATTTAAATTCTCTTTGCAAGAACAAGAGTTTCAATCACGTTAAATATTCTCTCGAATTCTTCGAACGATCATCTCGATCAATCCGATTTCCCGCGATTCCCGGGTTCAAGGTCTGATTTTAATTCGGCTGTCGATTGATTTTTTTGCGTGATTAATTGCAACGATCAGAAGGTTTGTAAAGGTTTCGGCCTTGAATCACAAGAACGTGACCGGACTGGGTCGTGTATACACGCGTGTCGAAGTCCATTGCTTTGAATTCTTTGGCATTAGTGCGGCGTTCGCGAACGATTCACTTCGGTTCAAATTCATTCAACTCGATCATTCGGTTATGTTCTCACTATATTTCCTTTTGTTTTTTCCTATAAAAAATTACATTTTCGTGTATATTCGTTGAAGATGTGATATCTTGTGTGTATAATTTTAGTTACTTTATATTGTTAGGGATTTTCTAGAGATTTTAGATTATTTAGTAATAAGTTTGCAGCGTTTTAGTTATTTTTCTTCTTGATGTTTATTCTTATTTTATTTTTATATATATTGATTAAAGGTTCGATTAAGCTTCACTTAAGACTTTGGATTGCTAGAGAAATTTATTAAAGATTTTGGATTGTTTTCTAAAAAAATTTAGAAAGTTGTTGCAAATATTTTAAATATATTATGAGAATATATGAGAATATATTTAGAAAGATTAGTTTGTTGTTATATTTGAAAATCAAATATGTTTTAATATATATTAATAGAATTTTCTTTTTTATAAATTTTAAAACTTTGTTACAATGTATGGAAATTTTTTGAAAATATTTTATTGATATTCTTTTCTTTTTCAATTTTTGTGCAAATTTGTTTCTGTTTATATTCTTAATTCTTCATAATCTTAACGTGTTAATGAGGATATAGTTGTTTAAATTATGGGGTTTCTTAGACGAAGAAATCTTCCTTTTAGAACGAAAACGTTAATTGTTAGTAATTAAAATGAATTATCAATTTAGAAATTGCACGTTTGTTAATTTATTTTCAAATATTGATTATTAATATTGATTTTATTTTATCGATATTAATATTAATCGAAATAATTTTTAAATGCCATGCGTTAATGGAATTAGTGTTCATTAATATCGAGGTTATGTTGCAAATATATAAATTACAAATCAAAAGAGAAGTTAGAAACCAGGTTCGATTTTATTTAAAAATTTCAATATATTTCGATATCATCCTCGACGAAAATACTTTTTTATGTTGACAATTCGTTAGTTAAATCGGTAAAACATCGGTATAACTCGAAATATTGAGATCATAGTCGAATCTATCTGTCAGTTAAAAATATTCCAACGTTAAATTAAAATTTGTTTCGAGTGCATCAAAGAAAATTATTGTCACAATTAGTGTTATATTTTCTTGTCAACAAAAAACTTTGCTCGAGCAAAAATTGATAGAAATAGCATTTTATAATATTACATGTAAAAATAATAGAAATATGAAAATAGACAAAATAGGATAAAGTTTAAAATTTATAGAAGAATTTATGGAATTCTAAAATGAAACAAGAAACATGAGCACAATCTCATACTGGCTACGTTATTAGGATTTTTCAACTTTTATCCAGTTAAAATATTTCTTAAGATATTAAGAAACAATAATTACGCAATTTAATATTTTTAATATTTCATTACATTTTTCTTTCATGAAATAAAAAATAAAAATTTATATTTAAATATAAATATAAATATGATAATTCAAAATTAAATTATGATTCATTGAATTATTTTAAAATCGCAAAAATTAAACAAAAATAATGTAACAAATATATATCTATCGATTATAAATAGATTCTGAATCGAACTCTGAATCAATTCAAAGTTCATAATATGTCAAACACATTCATCTTTTTCCTTTCGTCGTTGAAGCACGGATTAAAGTTTATCGTGGCAAATCAATGTCGAAATGGCTCTTGTAATCATAAAAATGTTTTTGAAAATCGGTCAATAATTAAATGCAATTATCTAAATGGAATATAAAGTGTTCGATCGTGAAATTTTGTTATGAAGGTTAATGTATACTGGGCGGTAATTTTAAATAGAGAAACGAGGAATATATTAATAACTTTCTGAATAAGGATAGAATAAGAAGTTCGATTTTTGGAGTTGTTTTTATTTTTGGTTGGAATTTTATTTTCAGTGTTAATTAGAGTCTTTTTTAGCTGATTGTTAAATTGATTTTAAGGCTTAAAAATTAATTTAGCCATGATGAATCGTGAGGATTAACGCTTCTAGAAATTCTAGGGAGAAAGGGCGATTATTTTGAATGGCAAAACATTCAATTAGAACTATTTCCATTTAATCAAAAATTCTCCAAAAAATTATTATTCCCTCCATACGTACTTTTCATATTTTAAACATTCTAAAAACAATTTTTTTCATTTTGAAAAATTCTCTCATTTATCATATCGAGGATTTCTAGGGAATTTCTAGGAAATCAAGGAATTCTAGGTATTAATAATAGAGAATAAAATTTGAATTATAATATTGGTCCAATTTGTTCAAAACTTTTGAAGCGAAATACACTCTAGTATTCGAAGAATCAATGTGCATACAAAAATTATAAATAATATTTCAAAATACAAGAAATTTTACAGTTTTCTCTTTTTTAAATAAATATCAAAATTCGCTTTATCAACAAAAGGAAAAAATCAGGCCATAACGCGGCCTGGCACAGCTCTTGACAGGGAGGAGGGTGAGAGAAAAAAATATTAAAAGGGAGACCAACGTAAGAATTTTTTCTCGTTTCGAGGGGGAAAATTTTCAAACGATTCGCAAAAATAATTATCTGGATGATGAAGGGTAACGGATGACCGTCTGGCAGATATATACAGACGAGTTTGTTGGCCCATGGAGTTTTTATCGGTTTTAACCTTCTTCCCCCTCCCTCCCTCCCTCCCTCCTTCCCTCCCCCTGTTTCTTTTTAATTCGAGCTTGAAACGTGTTCCTCATTCGAACGAGAGATATCGAGCTCCAATTCGAGCCAACTTTCTTTAATATTTGAACAGATGCACGGTGTAATAGCTTGGAGGATTACTCGTTTCCAACTTGTGAATTACGAAAGTGACTCGCTCTTTTTATTTATCTTTTCGGAAAAATTGGATTGGTAAATGTTATTTTTTATTCGTTCCCTCTGTTGCGACTTTATATTTGATACAGATAAATCCTTCCTGTATTTACAATTTTATTTGTCAAAAAAAACATTCGACATTTTATAAAGGATAAAATGAATAAAGATATTTTTTTATGATGCGTATAAAAATTCCTGTGATCTCACAGGAATTACAATAAAGAAATAAGGAGTAGCGGAGAGGGAAGGAGGCTTTCGAAGCGGGTTAAAAAAAAATTCGAATTCAATTGGAAATCGTTTATTTGGATAATCGGGCCGGATATTTATTCGGTTTATTTTGGGGAAGGGAAAAAATCGAGTAACGGTAACACATAGTTGTTGAAAACGTACATTGCACGCTGCGCCTCAAAATGTACAAAAACGGTGCCATAAATTGCCACGCGAGATATATAGGCGGCCTAGTAGGCCTAGGCCAATTCGTGGAAACGACCACCTTCGAAACAATGCGGCGCCTTTGAAAGAGATATTGTTTTCGTTCAATGAAAATTTACAGGAGTGGTATATTTTCTTCTTCTTCTTCTTACGAATAATTGAGGGATTAGCCGATAACCGAACGATAGATAGATAAATTAGTTTGGAAATATATATATATATATATATATATCATTGACGAAGAAGTTTAGTCGAAAGGAGACACGCGACTTTTTCCCCAGTTTAGTAAACTCGATCTTTTCTTATTCCGTGTCTAATTAAATGTAACTGTATACTTTTTCTTCTTCTTCTATTTATCTATTTATTTATTTATTTATTTTTTTCTTGAGAATTCGGAAAGAACGATAATAATAATCAAGAAATTTTACGTTTAGATCGCCGTATAAGTTTTGCCGGCTTTCTCGTTCTCGTGTAAACCATCTACGAATGTTATCACTGTTGATACAAACAGTAATATTAGAACCTAAACAGGAATAGAATGAGATGTAAAAGACGATGAATCATACGGAAAGATTATAAAAGTTTAGCGCCAATGGTGATCTAATCGATTACCAAATATATCGCTCTATGTGCAACAAATGCACGAGTTTAATACAGGATGTTTTTCGAAATGAGTGACGTAATTTGAGTGATCCGCTACGAGCAAAAATAAAATTGGAAAATTGGAAATTTCGCTTTCGAAAAAATTGGGTGTATCGAATATACTTGTGTGTTTCGCGATTGAAACTTTCCAATTCGATTTTTTCTTTTTTTTTTTTTTTTTTTTTTTTGNTTTTTTTTTTTTCGAAACGAAGCTTCCTCGATGAAAAAAATTGTATTGAGGACATTTTCGATTCTATTTTCGAATGAAAATGAATGGAATAAAATTTTTTCGCTCGAAAGTTTTTTTTCAAGAAAATTGAATTTGAAATCGAAAGGGGTTGGAGAACCTCTTGTTTGCGATCACAGTCTCGAATTTTTCAAGCTCGATTTTCTCGAAAAAAATGTTGCTTTACTTTTATTTTTTTTGACTAAACGTTGAAGTCATTTGTATTTATGGGGCTGGTTGGTATCGTCCGTCTTGAGACGGCCTGTATAAACCTCAGTTTCCATTCAAGACGACGCCGATGGCCGATTTTAGACTTGGTCTTTCAATGTGATTCAACCGAGACTCTATCTCATTAAGTCGAGATAGAGAACAGTAGGGATTATAATGCGATTCATTTCTATTGATGGGATAAGGATTCCCGTTCCACAAGGATTTTCCAGGCTGGATTATAAATTATTTAAAAATGTTAAGAAATAATATAATTCAAATGTTGAATGGATACTTTAATACATGTATTGAAATGTAATTGTAAGTGAACGATAATTGAAACGTTATAACAATATATTAACGTTTCATTCAATTTCAACCTCATCCATTCTGTTAATAATTGAAAATTCAATTAAAACGATCTAAACAATATTCTTCGATAGTCTGAGAAAAAAGTATTGATTTTCGATTAATTGAATCTAAGTATCTTGTTCCCCTTATACTTTATTATTTATTTATTTTTTCCTCAAACACACGGATGTTTAATCATGGGTCACAGATAATTATTTTTTAGTGTTAATTGGTGCTGTTAGAAAAGGGTGGAATGACGACGACGATTCGTATGGCTGCACCCAACCGGTGAACCTATCGTGGAAAATTTTGGTCGACCTTATTCCACGATTCCTGAAGTATAATATCATCGATATATGAAAAAATAATTTCTTACTTCAAATTTAATTTTCTCCAAAGGATCTAAATTCTTATCCTAATCTCTTTATTTATTTATTTTTTTTCTCTCTCGTAGAAAATAATTTTCCACTCGACTATTTAATACACGATATATTGGTGGGATCATATTCTCCTTTTTTGATGTAATACGATTGAAAATTCGAGGTTATTTTGTCCGAATATTTCTGTTGTTTTCTTATTTTTGCAATTTAAATTGGACGAGATCGATTCGTTTATTTCTATCGAATTATTGTATGTTGTAGTCGTTTAACGAAAAATTATTACGACCTGTCGAACCTCGAGTTTCGTTCCACGTCAAAAGCTCGTTACACTCTTCTTCAGCATCGACTGTATCGATTGTATCTTCTCCTCGAGAATACTTTGAAAACAAAAACCCGAGGTCCCCGACCTGTGCCCCAGGGTGATCGATTAGCCAAAGCCACGATGTTAAAATACAAGGAGAGGAAATCCGGTCTCTGATTTTTGTCCCCGGCTATTATTTTTATGTCGTTATTTTGTTCAATTATCATCGAGTTTCGATTAATTTACAAACGTCATCGTACGTTTCGAGATTTTTATTTCGAATATTTGATAAATTCTTCGATGGTTCTTTTTTTTTTTTTGATCGTATTATTTTTCACTCGAATCGATCGATTAAATTTTCATTAGGAAATTTACATCAAATTAATTTTTTACAAAGAAAAGTAATCGGAAGATTACCCTCTATTCTGCTTTAATTTAAGATAAAATAACTCAATTTATATCATTAATATTATTAACAAAATTTTTTACTTTCGACATTTTTGCCAATTTGTATTTAAAATAAGCAAACAAAAATGTACAGATACATTTAAAAAAGATACAATCCAAAATTTCTTCTTTATTGCAAAAAAAAAAAAAAACTCTTATTATTTAACTTCATCATTTACATCCAAGAATATACTAATACATTCTGTTTATCCATTAATTAATCGAATAACGGCTAAAACACCCTCCTCTTCCAAAGATCCCTTAACCCTCGTCCACAAAACCCTTTCAAAACCTCGGCCAGGAACCTTACCCACGTTCCACTTAATTCAACACCAGGTATCGACGCATCCCCAAGCGCCACCCTTCTCAACACCTCCTCCTGAGAGGGGGACAAATTGTCGACAACAACCCCTTCGCGCGTAGGCACAGATTTTAATCTGTTCGATGATCGTTGACAGGTATGCGAGGAGCAGAAGTGCCAGGACGAGGTCTTCCCCCTGTCGATGAACTATGTCGACAGGTTCCTCTCGATCTGCCCGATCAGGAAGTCGCAGCTGCAGCTGCTAGGAACTGCCTGCCTACTTCTCGCCTCGAAATTGCGAGAGCCATCACCTCTCACCGCGGAGGTTCTCGTTTTCTACACAGACAACTCCATCACCATGGATGACTTATGGGTAAGTGAATTTCTCGAATTTTTCGTTCTTCTTCTTCTGTCTCTGTCCTCGCCATTCGTTCATTTTAGTGAACGATTATCGATGAGGTCCTTTAAAAACTTGATTCGAGATGTCTGGGATATTTTAAGTTCTATCACTTTCTTGGATAGAGTGGATGGATAGAGTGTAGCAAACTGTACTCTGGGATAAAAACGTGTTCTCTTGCTCTGCTTAAGAAAGTTTAAATATTGCACGTTGCCTTGGAAGGTAGAAAAAGAACGGTGGATAGGATGTTTTAAGATACAGTGTGGTGATGGTTGGAATTTTGTGCTTGGGTTTTATTATAATAGGTGTAATAGTTGGATTAAACAAAAGACGTTTGCCTCGAACGAATTATTATTAATTTTAAACGCAACGTACCAAAGTAAAGTGTCGTGCTATTTCACGAATATATAGCTAACTTCACGGCTCTTTTAAGATTAAAAGGTTGGAGAGAGAAGAAAAAGCCTGTTAGTAAACACTGTGAAACCGATGAAACATAGTTCGTTAAACGAAACGTAACACCAAGCTTATCGTTAATTGCACTTTTTTTCTTTTTTTAACGATAAGTTAAAAGTCAGGTATACCAGTAGCCTAGAAGAGTTTCTCGATGCAGAGTCACGCGACCGATATCTTTCTCTCACTTCTTTTCTTGTCCACTAAAGAAAGATCTCCAATAAAGATAAACTTGCCTCGGCTTTCTTTTCTCGCGTTTTCAAACGAACGGTCTTCTCTTCGATATCCTTTATTTTTACTTCGGTTAGGAGAACGAAATAAGAAATATTCCGTTAGACGTTAATTTTTATTCAATTATCATCGGGAAGAATAATCAAAAATCGGAAATATTATTTAATATATCGAAAAATAGAATCTCGATCGACGAGAGATAATTAGACACCGGCTGTTGTTACGAAATGCACTTCGNTTATTCAATTATCATTGGGAAGAATAATCAAAAATCGGAAATTATTATTTAATATATCGAAAAATAGAATCTCGATCGACGAGAGATAATTAGACACCGGCTGTTGTTACGAAATGCACTTCGAAAACGGTACTTCCAAATTTCCCTTTCTCCCTTAAATATGTATCATAGACCACAATCGACTCGCGTGCCGGCTAACATGCTAATCGTCATGAAACTTTCATAGGAGAAATTTTATGTGTTTTTTTGGTGAAAAAAAAAATGGGGCGCATTGTTATCTGTATCTTGTTCTATTCCACGTTGTTTCCTCCTCGAGGACCGTTAAATCTCTCGAGCCTCCTGATAACCTGTCCCACCGATACCATGCCTCGCCTGATTATCATTCGATTCTGACGTTTTACGCGTGTTCAGCTTGTTTTTCGCCGTGCAACGTTACGACGTCTTTTAGATCGTTTGATATTCGTGGAATGTAAGGATTACAGCAGACGCAGGGGAATTTTCTTGCTTATTCCGTGTTCTCGGATTTAACGTTTATGTCGGTTTAAATCCACCGATGTGGTTATTCTTTTTTCTTTTCTTCTCTATCGCGATTTTTCGTCCTTGGTTTTTCGATTTCTGAACTCGTTCGCTATAATTCATTTTTTTTTTTTTTAAATTTAGAATGAATAATATATTTATATTTACAATTTTTATTTTTATTTTTTTTACAAAATAATTAGAACTAAAATTAAAGTTAGAAATATGCAATTTATTAATTGAAAAATAGCTTTTTGGAATCTTATTATTCTTCGATTCGTTTAAAAAAAAAAATGAAATAAAAAAGAAGTCAATTAAATGTAACAAATACAATTTGAGAAAATATATAGGTCAAGCGATATTAAGAAATACGAAAAGATATCAAAAAAAAAAATTTGCAATGAGTAATATAAAAAAAAGTTGAGATAAAAAAAAAAAAATTTAGCAAACAATCGCCAGACGATTCTTTAATTTATTATCTAATCTGGTCTCCGCTGGTATTACTAATTTATTAAAAAAAAAAGAAAGAAAACGAAATGAGAACGTGTCACATGTTCATTTATCTGATAAAAATCGATGCTATCGAAAAGATTTTGGCGTTATAATTGTTTAAGCGATAATAAGACGAGCTTCTTCTAAAAAATTCTCAATGTCACGAGACACTTAAATTTTGTAATTCGTTTGTTAATAAATATTCGAGAAAGCGGAGACACGATGATGAAGGAAATTAAATTATATTTTTCATAGAAAAAATGAACCAACATGATAAATTTTCTAACAATTACGTAGGATGTTGATATATTCATGGAACTTTGGGGCTGTGAAAGTGTTATTTATAGATTGTTTATAACTCAACGAATAAAAAGATTAACCGATATTTTCGTATCACAATTTTTGTCTCATCGAATACAATTAATTATGATGATTATACGTAATGTTTTTCGATAAATTTCGAGGCAGATAAACTTTTGCTATATAATTGAACATCGATCGAAACACTTTCAATTTAATTTAACCATCTAATCTAATATAATATTAATTAATATTATCTGAAAAGATTTCACGATCGATAACATTATTATGCATCAGGAAATCGAATTTCATGATTGAAATGATATATGTGATATAATGATATATATATATATATACACATACATATTGAATCGAGGAGAGAAGGTATAATTCATCGACGGTATAATTTGATCGATTCCAATGAATCAGAGATTGTCACGATCGTGGAAACAGCGTTCAGATTCGAGGCTGGATTCGAAAATAGTCGGCTGGAATCCGCCGTCACCTTCGATTAAAATGTCAGAACGTGTCTCCAATCTCGAGAGATGGCAAATTTTGCGCGGAAAAAAAAAAAAAAAAAGAAAAAGAAAAAGAAAAAATTCTCGTGGGAGATCCGGAACCCGATTTACCCGGAGCTTTGTCGAAAATTTATTATAGTCGGGAAGAAATTTTGTTTAAAGGTGAGAGATATACGTTGATATTACGTGCCTCCATTTTTCTTTTTGGTCGCATTATATCAATACGTTTTATTAGTTTCTATTATTGCTCGAAGAGTGGTCGATGAGTAACACTGGAAAATCTATTTTTACATTTAACACACGCAAGAGAGGAAGATTTTTAATTCTCTTGTCTCTTCCTCCTTTGTTTTTTATATATTTTCGCGAACGATGAAAAATACCATATTCGCGTATCGTGGATTTTTTTATAATTTATGAATTATGAATTATCCGGGAGAATAAAAATTATTTCCACTAGTTTTCCCGTTTTTCAATTTTCTATAGCCTCAGTGTTATTGGCGGTTTTAATATATTATACTTAATATTGAGATATCTTAACATGCTCTTCAGCATGTCTATTAACTCCGACATTTCATTTTTAGAATGGCACTATCGTTTATCATTTCGTTTCAGATATTACTCATTGTCAGAAAATAGCCCTGAGTACAATGGCACCAGATAAAGTGTAGAATTAATGTTGCATGTCCCCCTCCCCCTCCCCTTCTTTTTTTTACGTTTTACTTTGAACAAATTCTTTCTAGCTGACATTGTTTATTAAATTTCCTCGAAACTTGAAAAATAAGCATTTAACGTACATTTTTGCATATCAAAGTGCCTTTTCCAAGGGCACTTTTTCAACACCCTGTATATACGATCATAAAAGAGAGACTTTTTAAAAAATCAAAATATGAAAGTGGATAACAATGGCTATCATCGGTATATATATTTATTCCATTTCTATAATTACAATAATACGAAAATACGAATTTGCATGAAGATTCTTCAATCTTCAATTGTGACAATAATCACAATTAATCGATAAAACCACTCGTTTTGACCCTTATTTTCGACCCAAATAAACTCTTAAGTTAAGTTAATGGAATCTGGTCTGATCTAATCGTGTTTTCATCCACTTTTCGCCCTGCTTTGCAGGTCAAAACAGGAGAGTGAGGAAACGTTGGCCGCGAATTCCTCCTTTTTTTCGAGAACACGAAAGCGTAACTGCGCTTCCCGGGCAAACAAGCGATAGCCTGAGCAAGCCTAAATAGATAACGACTGATACCGGGGAGTCTTATTTAATTTTCAACCACGATCGACCGACTCGAGTGCCGTTGGAACGTGGAAATGATCTCGGTCGAATTTCACAGGTCTTAATTTGATTTTATCGTTTTCTCGTGAGGACCCTGCGCGAGGAGGATTATCATTGAGGAAATGACTGGAACTGGAACTTCACTTTTTTATCGTAATTTTATCTTTTAACAATTGACATACGATAGATACACATTTGTTTGGAGAATTTGGTGTTAGATGAAAGAATTACTTTGGAAATTTTTATTGTGTAAGTGCAAAAAAGGTCTAGGATGAAAGGAAGGTTTTAATATTATATATTATATATATAAGAGAAATTGTATTCCATTATTATTTATTTGATTCAAAGATTTATACTGCAAATGTTTATACTGCAACATGTTGGAAGAATATTAATTAATCAATATATTCTCAATTCTCAGTTGATATTTCATTGTGAAAACGTATCCGTGTTTGTTGCGTTTATCTGAATGATGAATGCTGTACAGAGTAGAGTTGCATTCTAGAAATGACTCAGGATCATTAGAAGATTAGTAGTAACCTAGATCCACCGTTCCAACTAAAATTGGTACACCATATCTCATTATCATATTGTACATAATAAATATCTGTGCCATGGAATATTTAATTCCTCTATGATGATCAATCAGAGGCGTAGACAAAAACTATAATATTTCATATTGAAATTGATTAAAATTAAAGAAAGTATTTATTTGTTTCATATTATTCCTAAATGAAGTTAGTGCATCAATAAAAATACAGGAATTAATAAAAGTTAATATGATGTTACAATCAATTTAATACTTTACAAGAATTTAATAACAAAGAATATAAATCAGAATATAAATATATATATTAAAAAACAGATCTCTTGTATACCAATAACCCCGATACCGAGATGCCCAAGATAAATCCAATTTTCAAAATCCACCCCTCGAATCAAAACAACGATTAACTTGTGACAACTGGCACGAAAAAACAAAAGAACCACCCTTTATTTCCACACCTGGTTTCACGCTGGAACGACGATCGCGAGCAAAAACAACCTGACCAAACAAACGGAACAACACGTAATAACCAAAAAGTCGAAAGCAAGGGGGGTGGCCGACCGGCTAACCCGTGAAACATTCGTTTCGAAAGGGTAATTGCTGTGTTTCCAGGCCGATTTCTCCACCCTCCGCCGATAAACCCCTCCCCTGAGTTGGGGTTGTTGTACCCCCCTGCTGAAACAAAACAAAACAAGAAAAAAGAGAGAGAGAGGGGGTTGCAAAGGTGAGGGAGGATTGCGGGCTAATCATCGGAAAATAAACAAGAAAGGTGTTAGCCGTGGGGGCGTGGTGGTGTGCACCTGCAGCGCACCACGCTGGAATGCACATGCACCGGCACGCGTGCAACAGGCACGAAAAAGTTTATCGATCGAGCAACGCAACCGGGTGAAATTACGGAATTCAGTGGTAGGCCGGAAACGGGGCGAGGAAAGGGGTTGCCGCGAATTGCGCCACGACGTATGGAAATTGGTTCGCCGACCAAGTTTCCTCTCCTCTGTCGAGGGTGTCGTTTGTCGGCCATTTTGCGAGCAGTTATATATATATATATATATATATGGAATATCTTTTTCACAAAATCTAGTGAAAAATTCGTTCCTTTCCCCTTTTTTGAGAGGGTTAATTTAAGTAGACCTTCTTTTTTTTCGTTTCCAAAAAATTATGGGAAATTGTTTTGAGAAAAATGTTTGCAGTTCCGAAAATAATTTTTTTTCGTTCCTTTCCCCTTTTTTGAGAGGGTTAATCTAAGTAGACCTAGCAATGTAATTTTCTTTTTTTTCGTTTCCAAAAAGTTATGGGAAATTGTTTTGTGAGAAAAATGTTTGCAGTTCCGAAAATAATTTCTTTTCGTTTCTCGCTCGCACTTTTGCCAAACTTTTGAAAAATAAATTTCTTCTTGAAATTGGGGGATCGAAGCAAATGGCTTCTCACGGCTTCTCCGGAAATCTTGCCAAAAAGGAAAAAGAAAAAGAAAGAAAAAAAAACAATCGCTTGACCCGCCGGTGTCAAAGTGCCTCACCGCCGGAAACCTGCGCCTTCCCCGGAATCGCGTCGGAGAAGGTCGCAAAAATCCTTAAGGAAAGGGTACAGGATACAGACGACGATTTCGACGATGCGAAAATACCCATAGAGGTGAATTCCGGCCGGCTGTCCTCACCATTGGCAGCAGAGGCACGGGAGAAAAAAGGGAGGGGAGCAGGTGAGGGCCAGGTGCTGCTGCGCCACCGCGGGTATATCCTGGGCCCCTTTGAGGGTTGCACCGGGCCCGTGCTCTGCGCCCAAAGCCAGCTGCTTCTCTCAATGCGACGAGGATATATATATATATATATATATATATATATGTACACCCCTTTCTTTTCGACCTCGAGTCAGAGGAAACCCCCGTTCGAAGCGTGTCCTCTCTTTCTCTCCTCTCCTCTCTCTCTCGGTTGTACAGCGGATGAGGAAGAGGTCGGGGGGGAGGACACGTTCGTCTCGTTGTTGGGAGGCTGTGAATGAGAGACACGGCGTACAGGATCTGGATATTCGCGCGGATGTGGGCCAGGTGCTTGGGTAATTGTAGTGGAAAGCGTCACCTGTTGATCGGGATGTATCAGGTGCGAGCCGAGCTGATCGGATGTCGTGGTGAAATTAAAATTGTTGTCGGATATCGTGCTTTTTTTCCTTGGTAGTGATTACGAGTTTTCTCTGGGTCTTTATTTTTTTATTTTTTCGTTGTTGGAAGATTCTGGGTGAGAAAGATTTTCGTTCGATGGATTTTGGAATTTATTAATGTGGATAGGATCGATAGAAATTATTGGAAGAGTGTGAGATATGTGTTAAGATGGTATATGTTTTATATATTTCTTCATAGATGTTAGTGTGAAGTTTCGTTAATTTTTGATCGAATTAATCTTTGTCTTTTGTTTTTGGAAACGGATTTGGCAAGTTTAATAAATAAATTGCAAATTTGATGTAAATTATCTGTTATCTGATATTTTTAATATTTCGAAAATTTATGGATTATCAATATCGTGGATCCACGCGTGCAAATGGTGTTGCAAATGTTGAGAGTGGGAGAATGAGCAGCTGTGAAGCTTTGACCCCTTCTTTTCAGCTTTTGTCGTATCAGGAAGACCCTTCAGACTTCTTTTTCATTTAGCCTCCTGTCGATCGAAGTCCTTCAAGGCGACTCAATTTCTTGAAGCCTTAAAGTCGACCCCCATTTGATTTGATTTATGATCCTCCTCTCTTTTTTTTATCTTCTTGTATGCTCGTGTAATTGATATCAATCGATTGATTAAATTTACCAGATATGAACAAAAAAAAAAAAATAAGAATCCTGAATTTAATATCTACAATGAATTTTTAAAATTAAAACATTAAACAATTTCACTTATTCACGTGTCTAAGATATTTAAATGAAAAAAAGAAATCGATCCAAAAATTTCATTGAACAAAAAAAGAAGAGAAAAGATTTTTTCCAAATCGAACCAATCAAATAAAAATTTCTAATAACCACTATATTCCAAAATAGTTTCTTGTTCGAATCGAATCCACCATCTGTCCATTACGCATGCAGATCTTGTCGTATTTCCCGTATTAATAAGCAGGGATAACGAGCCAATTTTTCTCCCGCAAATTACTACTTCGACTATTAATTATTCGATGTAATTTCCTTTCTAATTTCTGTCGATCGTTAGCCCATATCCCGCATAATTCTCGATCACGGTACCACCGACTAGCCATAACTTCGACATAGTTGGGTGCCGTTTGCGGATGTTCACCAGTCAGACGTTTCGCCTTTTCCTGATTATTCGTGCCGATAAAGGAGCCTTGAGAGCCATGGTCAGGCACGCGATAGTTCGGTTACACTTAATCATTCCGCTTAATTCCGTGTTTAATTCCGCGCAATAATTTCTCCTTCTTTTTATCTAATCGGTTCGATAATTTATATTTTCTTTCCCTTGCTTTTTCTTTTTTTTTTTTTTTTTAATCTCTCTTCAACGCGTTCTCAGTCGATAATGTAGTATTGGATCAAATCTATATGTTAAAAGTGATTTGATATCGTTTCGTTCGAAAATATCAAGTTAAAATAGACGAGGTTATGTAACGTTTTAGGAAAGGATTTCTGATGTGAATAAAAAATTGTTCCGCTCTATCTCCCATAAATTAATTTTCTTTTGCGAATAATATTTTTACCTAGCTTTGAAAACGAAAGAAATGAAAATTTCCTAGAAAGATGATTTAGTGTAACTAAAATAAAATATTTCTTCAAAATAATTTCGAAATTAAAAAAAAAAAAAAAAAACGATTTTTAATCGTATTCCATATATCAAGGAAGATTCGTATGCAAATCGTATGCCATCGGTGTAAATCCACGTATGCGCAAGCGTAAAATACGAAGTAGATGAACACGTTCCTCGTCAGACATCTGTCTTCTTCAAACTTCCCTCCCTGTCTCTCTCGAATATGATTTATGCCCGTTTCTTAATTTATTATTCGATCGAAACGACAGAGAAGGCTTTTCGAGAGAAAGGGATAAGATGTATTTCGTTTTTTCTTATTGTAAAATTAACCTGGGCAAGTTTTCATTGCATGATCGATACGTCGTTCCATGGTCGAACATCTGTTGCTGTAATTAGAAGGAATTATCGAAAAATGAACAAGTTATATAGGTACTGCTTTCCATCTTTTTTTTTTTTTTATTACTTTTATTTATAGATGAAGAAGTATAAAAGAAATATTTTTTTTATAATTTTTATCGAGAAATAGAAATATAAAACAGAAAGATATCTCTTCGAATGTTAAAAACTTTGCATTCAGATTTGGATTCGAAAAATATAAAATTAGAAAACGATAGATAATGACAAGACATAAAAGATTATATTTTATTATTCAGATTAAGAAAGATTCGATATAATCAATAATATAAATTGAATCTTAGAAATAACAATATCCACGCAGAGAAATTACTATTTAAAAACGAAAGAAGAAAGAACATCTTCGTTTTCATCAACGACAACAAACATAATAAGTACAATAAAATTAATTAAGAAAAATGGTTTGCCAGTATGAAACGAGTAAATAAGAAGGCATTATCGTTATAAAATTTCAAACAAATGATCCTGCTGCACTGAAATGAACCATACCGTCGTTAATTACTCCGGAAGGAAGCGGAAGGAAGAATGTACAAAATTATACCGGAACGAAATATCCCTCGTAATGCATCGTGAGTTTTTTTTTTATTACAGGGACAACCTGTTGTAAGGATATATGTAATATACATACGTTGTATCTTGACCAATCAAAGGCGTTCCTTCCTCTACGTGGCCTACCTTAAAGTGGCTACACGACAGGTGTCCGTTCGGTGTCAGCAGGTTTCCATTTCGATGGAAGTGGGACGAAAGGATCCGTGGAAAAGGAAGTGAGGATTAAATCTTTGTTCAAATCGCTTGAAATTGAACCTATCTATCGAAGATGGTCACAGCTCCAGCTTTCTATTTTCTATTTCTCTCGTATCGTTTTGAGGTTAGGTTTCTTTTACAGTACGAATGTTTTATTCTTGCGATAATTGTTTTTTTTTTTTTTGAGGATAATTTAGCTTTTCAATAATGTCTGTTATATATATACGCATTTTTTATAATTCTTGAATCCTTTTTTTATTACGTAAGTCTTATTTGTCCATAAGGTTATTACATAACCTTAAATTTCATACTTTTTTTTTTCGTGTATGTACATTCTTTTTCATACACCAAAAGTTTTCTAAGCGTTTAATCATTGGGAATAGATTTTTTCCTTCCAATTTTATAGGTTTTAAATTTTTTAAATTTGATTTAATTGAATTGTTCTCGGATTATAGATAATCCCATTGACACTTTGTGGATCAATTCGTCTCAGTTTTTACTTTTTTTTTTACGTCTTTTACATCATAAAAGATCATCAATGGCATTTATCGCGCGAGATACAGATTATAAATAAAAATTAAATTATCAAGTTACTTAACTCGGATCTAATTCAAAAATGTTACGGTCACCTATGACCCAGCTTTATCAATTGGAGGGGTTAAATTGTAGGATTTGTTTGGATAGCATTTATGATTATTTTGTGTGTTATATTGGGTTTCTGAATGGAAAGTTTTTGCCTTTTTTATCATATTAGATACGGCAATATCATATTTACAGAATTGATGTGTTATAATCAGTATTATAATCTCTGTTGGCCTTTATTACTATCTTCCAGTGTTATACACGAGCTTTTCAATTACTTCTTTTTATTACAGATTGTTTTATTACTTGAATACAGAATGATATTCAACAATTTTGTCTTTGAGTTCTTTGAATTTTTCAGATAATCCCCTAATTCATTTAAGTAATTCAATATAAATATTTCTTAAATAAGATTGTTTCGCATCTAGTGCGAATACAGGGGGAGGTGTGTAGGTAAGATAGATCACGTGATCTATTTGATAGGTCGGTAAAGAGGGCGTTTGTTCCATCTATGTTGCGTATACTCATAGACTAACATCGTGAAATCATACGTAACATACATATAAGCTCGTAATTCTTTCTCTATTATTTCCCTTACTTCTTTAAAACCTTACTTTATACAAAATTATACGATATTTTCAACAAAATATTATCGAATTCAGTTAAAAACGATACACCTGTTGTAACAAGCTATATCCTGTAAATCATCGATAAATTGGTGAAAGGAAAACCAGACAGATTTACTTTTACTCCAAAAGTTCCTGTTTCGAAAATCGCCGACCAATCAAAATTTTTTTTTTTTTTTAATCTTTAAATTTCGTATCAAAATTTATTCATAAAAATGTATAAAGCTGGATCGAAAATTTTCTTACTTTCCTTGTAAAAGCTTCCTTGAAAATACGAATGAAATATTAATATCGAATTACCTCAAATATACTATTCGTTATCATCGACCACTAAATGGACAAATCGTTTCAACCAACCAACTTTCATTCGCCAGAAACCGCCAGAAATAGCACCGACTCGTGAAATACCTCTCTCCTGAACTGGTCCCTCAAACTGGAACTTTCTCTAAGCCCCATTCTAACGTCTTCAAGGCCCTCTCCCCCTCTTTCCCTCCCGAAAAATCACACGGGATTGCACAGAGAACGGGTACCATCTTACGGGTTACGTAAAAAGCCCCGGCAGAAAGAAAGAAAGAGAAAAATACTCGCGTAAATACACGAGTTTAGTTTCACGTGTTTCACGATAATTTTTCTCTCCTTAAATTCAACCCGTTCATTCGAGGCGTCGAGGAGCCGATTTTGTCGGCGCGTAGCCGACTATTAGAAATAGTTTCGCTATGAACAAGTCGGCGGGGGCGGTGACCAGCCCGAGGCCGCGTAAACTCGCTTTTCTGCCTCGTATGTCGTCGTCGGCCATGCTTCTTCTGCCGTTCCATCCTTCGATAGAAATTTAGGCGATCGAAAATCTTTAATGATGATTCTTTCTACATGAAAATTTTTAGAAAATTTTCTTAGAAAGAAATGCGTTACGTCGATTGTAGATTAGATTTTCTCGCATATCGCCGATTAACTTTTTTCAGCGCGATTGTTCAATGAGCTTTTGAGGGAGGGGGAGTAACTTGCTCGTTGATTGTTTTACGGGTATTTATGCGTTTGGTTTTTTTTTTTTTTTTTTTTTTTTTTTGAATGAATGAAAAAAGAAATAGCGAAAGGTTACGTAAGGGAAATGTCGAAAAGGGTTTTTACCGGAAAGGAAGTCACAATATTTAAATTAGATATACATGCATTTTTCCCCCCTTGGCGGTTGAACGCGTTACATAAAGATGAGGAAAACGGTAGATAGGCGCGTTAATGTGCAATTTGAATTCATTTACTGTCACGATTGTGACAACTGTTTACAATCTTAACTTTGAATTTTAATGGGGAAATTAAATCGTTCCTCTTAAAAGAACAATCATCGTTCGCGTGTCATTATTTCAAAATGACATTTATGTTAATTTAACCTTGTCGACCTTAAATACCGTTTTAATACCAATCATTATTTTTTACATGATTATCCCCCAGCATAAACCAATTTGAACGAACTTGCAACCTGTCCGTTTCTCCCTTTATTTTTGAATTTTTTTTTCAAATCAAATACCTTCCCCCCTTCCCCTCAAAAATATCGAGCAGATATAAAGAAAAAGTTTTCCTTCTTAGTTTTATAACAAATTTTAAAAAATACTTTTTATACATTCTATAATTTTGTTAATTAAAATTCAATTCCAAAAAAAAAAAAGAAATGATGCCAATTTCAAATTATATATTTGATAATATATACGGTGAAGAATATATGTTAAAAATTCTCTTCAACACCGACGAGTGTCAATGAACCAAGTTCGCCAGTTAACTAAAAGGTCAACGACTGCTCCTCCATATAAATTCACCAACTTCCTCCACCAATCCTAAACTTCATTCAATGGCTGACATTTAAACCATCCTCCTTTTCCATTTAAATCAATGATTCCCAAACCCCATTTTTTTAAAACCAATGATTTCCACTTTGTCTTTATTTCTATAATAATTTCAATAATTTGCAACTTCCTTCATTACGATCATACAAAGAGATGCATCTTTAATACAACAAAAAAGTGTGAATATATATTTTTTGCTATCACAATAAACACACAAGTTTAGTTCATCGTTCCATATTACGTAAACGGTATATACTGCCACCATTTTTTTTTTTTTTTTTTTTATTTTAAAAAATTTTCTGCAAATCTCCTCCCTTTCATTTAAATACGATCCTTCTCTCATACGAAGAACGTTACAAAGAGATACAAGCAAGAAATATTTAATAAAAAACAAACTTTGTTTAAACTTTGATTGTGTTCACAACATTCCATATTCCAAGAAACGATTCTGAACGAATGAAAAAAAAAAAAAAAAAAAAAAAAAAGAAAAAAACGCGCGTATTTTATTTCTTGAACAATGAAATAGAGAAATTTCAAGTGTGTCAACATAACTTCGGACCTATCTTGGTGTAGGAGGAGGTGCGTGCACACAGTGTGTGTATCGGTTCAAAGCGAAAACCGATCACGTAGCTTGGGGCCCAAAAATAAAATCGAGGATGAAGAAAGCGAGAGAGAGAGAGGAGAGAGCGAGAATGAGAGAGAGAGAGAGAGAGAGAGAGAGAGAGAGAGAGAGAGAGAGAGGCAATTTTGCAACTCGAGGCGAGCCGAACGTGTCCCTTAAGTTCGTTGAAACACCGTGGTTGTCGTATATACTTTGGAACAATGGGCTCGGCCGCGAAAATAATCGTTTTACGAACGAACAAAGATTGCTTCGTTAACATTTCGTAATGCATCGTAGCTTGCAGGAAGTATTTTATGCGTTTAGCTTCTTTCTTGTACGCGGGACTCTTCTTCTTTATCTTTCAAACGAGCGCGCATTGTGCTTACGATTTTTTCAAACTTTCAGAGAACAAAGGGGACGGCACGGGTCTTAAAGGTTATGCAGATGTTGTTGTAACCGCGAACGTTTCACAATTTACATTTTGGTTTTAGTGTGAAAAGGCGCGAAAGGGGGATGGGATATATTGTCCCCCCCCCATCTTGTTCTTGCCAGGGTTGTTAATTTTTTTTTCTAAATATCCCCATTTGAAAGCATTAGGAAAAATTGATCGATGAGTTGGTATAATTACGAAGTCGTAGCAATTTTGAAATTTGCTAGAGAAGATTCGTACGTTCATTTTTTACCTGAAAATCTGCCTGACACTTGCTACTTGATCTACTATCGACAGTGCAATGACTCGAAAACGGACAACAATGTACAAGAATTCTGGACACACTGTTCCCATTTCTAATATTCTTAATAATTATTATTATTTATAATTTAATCATTCTTAATAAATATAATTTCTAATAGTCTTAATAAAAATCCTAAAATCGTACGATTCTAAAAAATATCCTATGATTCGTATCGACTTAAACGTGCCCAAAGAAACTTAGGAATAATCAATCCTCGAAAAATTCTTTCGAAAACAATCGATGGTGGAGGGAAGGGTTCCAGAAGGGCGACACGTGGTGAGATCCATCCAAGAAGGTACGTTCCAACGTACGGGGACGAAGAAAGAAAGAAAGAATCGGGCGGCTGTTGCTTTTTAGAAGTTGGAAAGCCAATTCTCCCGGCGTATCTGGCCTTGGCTCGATCAATATTTACGAACATCCGGTTTACGAAGATCAAATATCGGTTTTGATCGGGGGCTTGTATCGCGTAAGGGGGCCTCGTGGCAGAACCGTGACGTAACACGGTAGCCTGTGCAAACGGAAGTTTGCATTTTTCGTGGAACCGTCGTGGCCATCCTCGAAATCATTTCGACTTTTTTTTTTTTTACTTACCAATTATCCATTCATCCGTGAATACCTTTATCAAGATAGTTCTTGTGATAGTTGAGGAATCGAGGAATTTTCCGTTGTCGGTGATATCTTTAAAAGAATGACCATGAAAACGTTTTGGAGCAATATAACGAGAGAAATATTTGGATTTTGTGTTCAATTGTTACGAATGATGATTAAAAAAGACTCCCTATTTTTTTTTTTTTTTAGTTAAGAAAAGTGTATGATGTAAATAGTATTCGTGAGGCTTTTGAAAAACAGATCTACGAGCACTTTTATTTCCTAAATTAATTGATTATGTAATTTGTAATAATTATTATTATTATATACTTAAATCTTATGCAAAGTACGTTCTTCCAAAGAAAATCTTTCAATTGATGGCACAGATATAATTTTTAATCGAGTAATGATTAAATTGTTGCATTGTTCACAAAATTTTCTTCCAAATTGTTCTCAGAAAAAATATCCCGATAGGTCGATCGATACATCCGTTTACGACGGGTTGAATTCCCCTAAAAAGGGGTTGCGCCGCGTTAAATAATAATTGAACGGAGGTGATCGAGCACACGAAGTGCAAGTCGAAGCAGGAAGCGATCGATCTTAGGAAAATACAAAAGTCCCCAAGAAACCCAAAGAGGACACAAAGTGAATCTTAATTAACGTTTTCCCGGGTGTAACCCTTCGAAAGTGGGTAACCATCGATCGCGTGGTTACCTTTTCAATTTCTTCGAATAGTATAAAACATAATTTTGGACGACGATTGAATATGCGGGTACCCGTAGCCAGAAATATGTATATAATTTACAGTGCGTTGACACTTTTCTAGAAATTAAAAAGTTTTTCTTTTTTTTTTTTTTTTTTTTTTTTTTTTTGAGCCATCATTTTAACACACACAAGCACAATGAGAATAGGTAGATATAAACAGAATAGTTTTTTTCAAATTTTTGTTTGAATAATATATATACTTTTTGAAAAATTTTTAAGTATTCAAAGTCTTTCAACTTTATGAATATATTAAAAAAAATCATTTACTTTTGAACAAATGTAGGGAGAAAAGAAATATCATTATCTCATACATTTTAGCTTCGCTTTTTCAAAAGATTTCAAATTATAAGTAAAAAAAAAAAATTACAAAGATCTATATATATATATATTTTTTTATTTTTAGAAGAATAAAAAATTAAAAAATCTTGTCGAAATAGAAACATTTTATTTATTATGAATGTATGTTTGTATAAATATCTAAAATCTAGAGATTTTTTCCAATTTTTCTATTAAAAGTAAAATAAAGTAAAAGGACAAAAAATTAACACAATGGAGATTAGAATTAAATTATTTCCCAAACAAAGGGGGTTATGCAAAGAATATCGGTGAAATCAATTTACGTTTTTCATTCCTACTCGAACGAAAGACTTGTTTCGAAAAGAATAATATGGGAAATGGTTAATATAGAGAAATGATCGTGAAACGAGGAAAATTCTGACAAAAAGCAGACCACGTGCGGCTGTCTCGAGGAATCAGTAGTCGTTGCCAGTACCACGTCAGACACGCACGATGAGGTCACCGCCGTTCTTCTCCAAAGTGAACGTAGAAACAAGTCGGACAAGGTTGCAACGTGTTCTTTAACAACTTCCACCATTCAATAATATCTTTCAAGATGGGTTACAAATTATTAAGACTTATAAAAATAATCCATTTTTTATCGAACAATCGAGAAATTGAAATTGTAATTAATATAATTTTCGAAAATTGATTTGACCACGCGATCAAAAAATATCGCATTTAAATATTATGTTCTTAATTAAAATCAATTGTGTATGAAATACTTTCTTTTTTTTTGTTTCTACAAATTAATATTTCATGCATTATAAATAGAGAAACAGATCAAGTGTTAAATAGTAACGTATTGTATTTATGATAGTGAATAATAGAAATCAATAATATTTTCTTTTAGATTTATTTAAAAGTTGAGAAGTATATCTACAATCATAAACGATGCACATACATAAATAAAAGTCGATATTTGAAGCAGATGTCCTACACGATTCCTGGAAAGGAATTGATAGGAGTAATATACACTGCAAGAGCTACAGAGCCTCTTTTGACTATCCTAAATAAATATATAAATATGTATATTGAATTTTTTTTATTCGAAATTTTCTCGAGCAAACTGTAATATTAATTTTTTAAATAACAATCAAAAATCCAGTATTAAGTTTATCTTATCTTGATAATCAAATTTGTATGAAAAAAAAAATTATGCCCTCTTACCTATATACTCAACTACTTCATTCTCACTCGATAAATTAGATGATCAAACTAACCGATCGATTTCTCTAAATTAAAATGAAAATAAATAATTAATTTAATCTATTTAATAATCAATCAATATGAAAATATAATAACATCTTATCACATCTTTATCGCAAATATCGATATCCATAAATATCAGCCACGATATGTATGTAATCTCACTCCAATATTCACTCAAAATTACCTAAAATTAATTTTCAAAATCGAAACATGGCCAAAACTTCCCTGACACACATAATACAGTGTTCATATATCGCTCTGTTCGGTCGATAAAAAAGAGAGAGAGAGAGAGAGAGTCGAACGGTGGCTGACGGTGTGGATCGTGCCCGATACAAAAGGGGGAGGGGTCCCTTACGTGCGAAAAAGGACCCAAAGTATACATCGGTAATCGGAGCAGATGTCCTGGCGGAGGAGAGTAGTAGTGACGGTTCCTGGAAGTGGCGTTGGCCAACGTTAAGCCGGCGAAGGCCATAGATGGCTACTAGAAGGACCAGAAAACGACCCCTCGAGGACCGTTTCGTCTCCAACGAGGGTCCTTCCCCCTCCACGGGGAATGCCTTTACGCCCATGGAGGGCCAAGGAATGCCGCGGAGCGGTGATTCTGCTTTTTGTTGCCAGTTACGCTTGGGGAAGAAGGAGCGCCTCTCCTATACCCCTGGTCCCTTTTGTACTTTATTTTTGGCCGGAATGGTAAACACCTTGCTCAGAGGCGCCGCCCTTCGATCCTGCATCATTCTTTCACCCCACCTCTCTGCTCGCCCAATCGAGAAGAGGTGGTGGTCTTCCTCCTCTGGCTTCTACATTCCCGTCGGCTTGTTTTCTACCTTTTCTTCTCACTTTCTCTCTGGCTCTCTCTTCTCTCTGCCTTCCTTCTGCCTTCTTGCATCCACTCGGTGTCCTCACTGTTCCGCGCCATTTAAGTAGTCATTAGTGCCGCCACCTGTCGGGTTAATTTTGTTTCATTTATCTTTTCCAAAAGAAAAAAAAGGGGGGAAGAGTAAGAGAAGAAAATTTATTTAATTAGAATTTAGAATTTTTTGGGATTGGATTAGATTTGTGATTTGAGGTTATGTTTGATTATCATTACAATTTATTATTAATTTAATTAAAGATATCTATAATACGTTGTTTGTAAGTCAGTTGGTATTATAGGCAGAGAATGGTTATAATATATTTTCTCTGATATTTTTTTCTCTTGTTGCTTGAATTATGCAAGTCGAATAATAAAAGAATAATAAGATATTTTTTGACAATCATGATAATTTGTATGTCACAGCATGGATACTAGTTTAGGTAATGGAATATACGTTATACAGAGTGTCCGATAAATCATAGAGCGGAATAAAAACAACAAAGTAATTGGATAAAAAAAAAAAAATAAAAAAAATAAAAAAAAAAGAAAAGAAAAGACCGAAACATGTATAAATTTTTAATAAGAAATTCTTGCTCCGCGAGTTTATCGTACACTCTACATAAAATTTACATTCCGTTATCTAATCTACTGTCCGTTCTACGATGTATTCACTTGCTACATTTACTGCCCATAAAATACGTGGTGTTTCGAGAAACTAGAACTACGTATCTTTAACTATTCTCGAAATGTATTTTTAAATCTAAATTTTTCGAAACAACAATCTATTTTCGTCTATTAAATTTAACTTTAAATTCTTTTCTTAAAAATTATTAAAAATCATTATTTCAATTTAAAATTCCATTTTTTTTTTTTAGTTTTCAATCAATTGAAAAAAGAAGATTTATTTATCAAATTTTCCTAATTTATTAATCTTAACTTTCTCAAAATAATTGTATCTTAAATTCACAGATAAAAAGTGAACTTTTCCATTCGGATTAATTCGAAAGAGAAATTTCTCACGAGATAGTTGATTCGTGGACACCGTGTATGCAGACCGGCATCCACCTTTTCGTTGCAGGCCACCTTCTATCGATTCCTCATTGCGAACCAGATAAATCGGACCCCCGGTTTCTCGGAACCGGCCAGGTAATGGCAGGGACGTAACCCTCCGCGTTTCTCTTCTCTCAAGGAAACCTATTGTCCGTTAGTCTTGTTGCCAGTTTTCGTCCTGGTTCCTCGCGGTCTGTCTAGAATTCGACCCGCTCTTGTTGCCAAAAATCGATTTCTCCTTCCTTTCTTTCCTTCCAATTTTTTCTTTTATTTTTTTCTTTTTTTCGCATAAAGCGATATACCGTTTGTTTCGATCGATCGAGAAAAGTACGTACTGTGATACGAAATGAATAATTATTCAATTTGGGTTCAAAATTAAATATTATTAGAAATTTGCATAAACATGACACACGAATGAATCGAAAGGAGAAATCAATGGGGGAAAAAATGGTCGGTAAAGGGAAAAAATTGCAATCGAATTTTCAATGATAATCACAGAGAAGAATGATGAATTGATCATCACTTCCGTTACAGAGACATTCACCACTTGATTCTCCACCCTCTTGTTCGTCATATGGACATTTTGAAATTCGTCATTCCATGAACATGGAAACGCGATGTAACGCGTTGGATCCCGTGTAATTATGACAAATAACTATAATTATTATGCGGTTTTATTATTATTATCCGATTTCACACGATGTCTTATCTCTGTGGTGCAACATATGTCAGTAATTTATCCTGTGTTCCTTGATATATCAGTAGTTTAAATTGCATCGTGAAGCTACAGAAGCTAATTTTCCCAAGTATGCTTGGAAATTAGTTGTGAAAAAAAAAAAATCTTCAAATTTCTCTTGTATATTTCTCTAATTAAAATTAAAATATTTGTCTGGCTATATATATATTTTTTTAACATAATTGTTCACGTAACATCAAGTAAAATTAATTTAATTATTAATAGAAAAATAGAAAAGAGAAAAAAATATCATGTTTTGAAAAATTAATACAAATATTTGTATTAATTTGTATTGGATTTTGATGTTATATTATTACACAAAATAATTTGATGATAGAAGGAGGATAAAGTAAATTGTTGCGTCCTACACGTTGTCAGTAAATCGGAAACGCCTTCTTCATTATGATCATATAATCGGTGACAAGCAATTTATGATAAATGATCCAGATTGGAAGTGAAGTTGAAGTAATAAAAACTGGATGGTCGTTAATACAAACAAGCGCTCATACTACGATGAAAGCATGATTTCTCAATAAGTATGTACATCTAATAAATAATCTTCGTTATTTTCAAAATCCGTTACATTGAACAGCTTGAACTTAATTTTAGATCTTATCAATCTTATCAATTTTTCAAATCAGCTATTTAATGTAATTGAACATAAATGTTAATACCTATTATTAGAAAGAAAATTATATTTTTAATTCTTTTATGAATTCCAGAAATTAGAACGTACCAACGGTATCTTTATGATTGGTATTTTAAAAATCGTAGAATATAAATTGTTAAAGAATTCATTTATTTATTTTTTTTTATTTTTACTTTAATACATTAAGTTATAAATATACGAACTAAATAAATCAATATTTTTTTTCTTATTTTATTTATTTAAGTTTAATCAATTTTATTAATTTTTAATCTTTCTGAATTTTTATTAAAAATATATCTAGAATGAATTTTCTATTCATAATTCCTTCTTTCTATTTAAAAGGATAAATTAATAAAAGAAGATAAAGGAAAAATCAATAAAATTTTTGTTCTACAAGACAATTAAATTTCTCTATAATTTTTTGCATAATATTTTGGAATATCTTTTATATTTTTTTTTATTTTATTTTTTTAGTAATAGTAATAGTAGTAGTAATAGTATATTACACTACTATTTAATCGTATTTTTTTCGTTCATTAAATTCGATCCAAAGATAATAACGAACTATGGTTTCGAATCCTGCCAGACGAGACCACAAAGGGTTAAATTGCACGTGGATCACGCATGTACACGCGTTGCGTCATTCGTGCGTGCGCATGCGTACACGTCTACGCAAAGCACGCGTACACACGATACGCACTACCGCAATACCATGAATACCCAGTAACGTATCAAGTTGTCCCCTTCGCCCCCACTCACTTCCTTCTTTCTTTTCCTTTTTTCCAAGTAACTTCTTTAGATCCTTGAACGTGACTTAGTTTACAATGTTTCTCACGTTACATTTACGCGCATCGTGTTCAGTCAGAAATTAAATAACGTAATGTAAGGAGTAGATTATCGTTTCGATTAATAATTTGAATTATTGATTTAATTATTCTGAATATAAAAATATGTAACCAATATTGTCATATATAAAGAAATAATTTTATAATATCTCTCTGAAAATCTGAATATTTGGGAAGAATCCAAATGTTAAGATTTTGACATAAAATGTTAAGATTTATTCTTTTATCCAATGCCCATTCTACCAGTTAACCATACGAAATATCGTATTATTAGAAAAACCAACTTGAAGATAAACCTCGACTACTGATTCGTATGTTAATATCATTAAGTCTTGTTCCAAGCAAATGACGATGAATATATGAATTTATATTGTTGAATAATTTATTATATACGAATTCTTGCATTTAAAAAACGTAGTTTTATTTTATACTCAAAATATTTCTTATAAATAATATATCTATGAATTAATTCTCACATTTTTTATTTATTAAAATATATTTTAACACATGTTGTAATCATTGATACTGCATATTAAATGTTATTTTTAAAAAGGTTAATATTGATTGTATATGTTTTGCATATTTTGACATTTTGTATCGTTTTTTGATAAATTAGAATTTTCAAAGCTTGGAATGCAAATAATTTTGAAAAAAAAAAAAATTCGCAACCAACGATGCGATAATTTTTTATATATCCTCTCTTATCTTCTTCATATGGAATGCGTCCATTCCGGATGTTGGCAATCAGCTTTTCTATTCTCACTTTGTCAACCGGTCCGAACCAGTCTCCGAGATTTTTGAAATGTTCACGTTCTTCTCTTCCTGGTCCCCTTTTTTTCTCATCGTTGAATTATTATTCGTTGCAACTGGTATTTGATGCAAATATAGTATTACACAAAACATATTATTTTATATATTCAGAATAAAAGAATATGCAGAAATATGATACGTGATAATCGAGATTCAATATTTTTAAAAAATAACAAATTTAACATTTTTTTTTACGACAAGATTTCTTTTTTATAAAAAAAAATAAAATATTAATATTATATATTGTAAATAATTTAAATATTATATTACAAAGATATTTTAACCATTTTTAAAAATTATTTATATGTGAAAAAGAAAAAATTAAATTGTTAATAATTAGTTGATTTTAATTAAGTTCTTCCTTTATTCTTAAATGTTCGATCGAAGTTACGTCCCTGTTACCACTTTACACACTTATTACAACATCCATAGATCTGCACCTGTGACATACTATGTGTGTAGAACTCGAATATTCCACGTCTCATATGTGCTCCTTGTTCTTTCTGTTTCAACCTCGGTATCGACTTTCTCTCTCGATTTCGTGCTCGATAACGCATATCGAGGTAAAAGCTAACAGGAAGTTCAGTTAAATGGTAATATAAAGCAATATTGACCTATTCAACAATGTTTGTCCAATGCTCCTTTTTTTTTCTTCTTTCTTTCTTTTTTCTTTCAATATCATTTTCTTATTTAATTATTAGAAATTCTTTAAATAACGATATACGTTAGTGACTAATAAGGCTGATAGTAATATAATAAATTTTAATAAGTAATCCTGAAACGAATTCAACAATACATAATAAAATGTCTATTTATAAATAATAATCTCACTGACCAATATTGTAATCGCATTCTTTGATACGTAAAACATACATTCAAATTTTTATTCTATCATTTTAAAATTCCCTATATAGTATATATGTATATATACATGAAGATAGAAGAATGGAAAAAGAGGGTTTCTAACATTCCAACCGAGTGAACTCGTCTCTTCGTGAGAACTTGGTTTCGTAAACCGTCACCAGATTCATCGTGGAAAAATGCAAATCGCAAGTGCAACCGTCGCATCGTTGCATCATCTAACCTAACACACGAGGGCTGATGCTCGCGCCATGACACCAGATATTCCAATAGGATATAATAAAAGTAACTAGATGCAGGCTCACCAGAGGGCAGACCGAGAGCACCGACTTGTTTTAACCTATGTGTACGAAGTTGTCTCGCCGGGTAGCCCCGATCATCGACTATCAAGACAACCGCAACAAACGAGTTACTTTATAAATAGTAAACGTCGTATCCCTGAAGTGGATCGTTGGCCTCCCGCGGAATCGTTACGTTTACGCTCGCGTACGCACCGTACCGTGGCGTGCGTAGCATTGCGTCGTTGCACCGTCACGCATTCCATGACACACAAGTATGATACGAGTATATGTGAGCATTGATGAGACATTACGTGTACATGTATAACCCTTTTTACCAAGCGACTTCTGATGACTACGAGTGGCTTGAGGATCGGCAAGTGACTAGGTATAGAAGGGCAATTTTTTTTTCTTTTTCTCCATGCCAGAAGCTACATTATAGAAACGTTGAGAAGTTACGAAGCGGTTGATTCTTAGCGATTTCAGTGACCTCGAGATGTTTTGTCGAGGTCGACAACCTGGGAATAATTTTGTCTATAGATACAAGATCATCTCTTGACTTCAGTTTTAGAGAGATACGTGAGTTAACTGTTATTAATATTTATTACGTTTCTAAGATTTAAGATATTCTTATTTAAAATTTAATAGCATTTAAAAAATGACAGAATTTAAAAAAATAATTTATTTAAAGTTATAAATATTTATATGTAATTAATATTTAAATCTTAATTGTTATCACATTTCAGCATAATATTAATTATTTTTGTCATTAAATAAATTATTTTTTAAAAAATACTTGAAAAAAATTAAATGCTTGTTAAATACGAGTTATTTTTACATTCTCTCACGAATCACAGTTATCTATACGGTGCAACATATAGAGTCTAAGACTACTTGACGATCAGTCGCGTAAAAATCACGCCTATATCACTGCGTGCTTTGTTTCATTCATTTACAATGATGCATCATGTTACTAAGTGTATATATGCATATTATTTGCTCTACTATGAAGTTCTATTTCTTCCAGGATGAAAAATTAATGGAAGATGAATTAAGAAAAAAAATATGAAAAAAAATTAAAATTTTTTAAAATATATAATACAATAATTCCTATTCTATTTTTCAAATAATCAACATAAGAAAACGAATGATTTAAAAAATTCATATGATTTTCATCTTAACCTCTACATTATATTATAAATTTTTTGATTTTCAAGTAGTTTTAAATTACCAGAAAAAAGTCCCTAGTAATCTTCGTTATCTTCTAACCTCCATCATTATTTCCTCGATATCGATCAAAAGAATTCAAGCCTTATCTACGAAAAAAATTTTTTGAATAACGATACTAATGGCAAATTCATTAAGAAGCGAGACCCGCGAGGCCATCGCGCTTTATTTGGCAAATGGTACGAAAGTCATGTCACGTCACGTCACGCCGTTTCGTAAGAGATACTTTACTTTCAGAGCCTTGAGTAGTAACGTGTATAGTATATCCCGCCAAATTCAATGGACTTTTAATCAAGCCGAAGGACGCGTAGTACTCCACGTAGTATAGCCGCCGTGTAATTTCACGGTCGAGAGAAAACGAGGGTACTACGACGTACTCGAGCGAGCAACGCATCCGCGGGAAGGAAAGGAAACAGTGAGTGTATGTGTACATACATTTACTACGATCGAGACGACGATACACAACGGCCGAGGAAACGAGCGTAGTATGCGAACTTAAATGGGTCTTGCGTGGATAACGCAGGATATTTAATGCGGGTTGAGACCTATAACAGGAACAAATAATATACGTAATATGACGGAGAAAATATTCAATACGTGGTATTTAACCTTTGACTGGTTGTGATTGGGTCGTTTGCGACTTGAGCTGTGAATAAAAGGAAATAATGCACTTTTGGAATTTTTTGCAGTATATTTAAAAAAATATTTTAGTGATTAATATAAATAAAAATATAAATATAAATGAAATTCCTCTTTAATTTTCCTCAAAATTTTATTAATAATAAATATATTTTCATCTTGAAACAAAGACATCTTTCATTTTTATGATTCTATACATGAAAAGATTATATTTAAGTTAATGTAATATAAGTTAAGATTATTTTAATTCAATTATATTTTTAGTCACATTAATGAATATGTTAATATATATAATTTTAAAACAATGATTTTTGTCACTTTAATAATTATTAAAAACAAAAAGAAAGAAAAATAATAATACAGAAGCTCTGATATTATAAGAATTTGATTTTAAATTTGAAAAAATTTCATATAATTGTATGTTTTTAACGTTTATCTTGATTACGTTTCAACATAACGGATCCCACGGTAGCGCATTTAATACTTGCGAAACACTCGATATCGTTCGTGATATGAAAAATATCCAATATGTAAATTACGCAGTGTAATAATATCAAGTTTATTAAATACGGAAAGTGAAGGATGTCCATATATTGAATGGATATGAACAGAGTGTGTGTGTGTGTGTGTGTAATATACATATTTACGATGTTTAACGTACATCGAACCATATAATGTGTACGATATTCACCACATCAAACATATAAGACGAGAAATTTCTTATATTCATATCACGTGTTATGTGAAATATTTTAATATATGATTCGAAACATTTAAAAATAATTTTAAACGTAAAAGTGCTTTTAAAATTTCAATTTTGCATTTTATACTAATTTTAGGTTATGCCAATAACCTAAATTTTCGACATTATTCAATTATTCAAAAGTGACATTTTGATTTCAGTAATTTCTAATAATGCTATAATGAGAAAAAATTCGGAATTAAAGTGATTTCTTAAATTAACAATTGTTTAAAAACTTTTAAAAGATAATGTACCCAATATCCCAATATAATCTATTTATAAAAGATTAAAAATCACAAATAACAATGCAGTTTATATAATCTTTTATACAACAGAGAGTCATTGCCTTATCCGTTTCTATGCACTATTGACACACCTACCCATCCACCTACGTCCAACCCCTTGAAATACATTTCCAATACGAAAATCCCGCCAACGTAACAAGGTGGATAATGGCGATCGTCTAAACGTGTCCTGTTCTCTTCTGATTGTTGCAGAGGTGGGAACAGTTGGTCGTATCGAAGCTGAAATGGGAATTATCCGCCGTAACGCCTGGTGACTTTTTGATGCACATCCTGAGCAGACTGCCAGTACCACGTACTTGGGATCCAGTAATGGTCAGAAGGCACGCGCAAACCTTCATCGCCCTTAGCGCAAGAGGTGAGAAATGATCGCGATTATACTGAACCGCCATATGTATTTATGTATGTGGGACGAATGTGCGTGACGCATGCGCATGCGCATGCGCTCCACCATAGAAAATTTAAGAGAACTAAGATAAATAATGTGAACAGTTTCTTCTTTTGGCAGCCATAGTGTGAAATAGATTTATGTTGGATAAGATTAGGTTAAGTTTCAAAATTTCGGATAATTTAAATCTGTATAAGAAATATATGTAGAGCAATTTTCACTTTAAATTTTATGATATATGGAATTTTATCGATAAGTTATTGGTTTGAATTTGTTTGAGTTATATATATTGTGTATTAATAAATTAATTTGAGGTATGTATACAAAATAATAATTCCATTTTTTTTTTTAAAACGAAGATTTATTATAGAATTTGTATTGTGTGAATTATTAGTGTTTTTTAAGTAAAAGAGAATTATTCGAACGGATACTGTTTTGAATATAACAAGGTTGCTCAGCTTATTAGGTTAATAGATTTCACATCAAAAATTGCATGAGAAAATAATCACTTATAATTTTATGTCAAGAACATGATTTACGTTGGAAATCGGAATTTTAAATATGAAATTATTATTAACACATTGTTATAACACAGGAAATATTTAACATTTGATTTAAGTTTCTTTAATCAATATATTTGTTACAATAATATACAAATTACATAAATTTCATAATTTTCATATTTTCAAATTTCAAATTTTATTGATATTAAAAGAATTCGCCTATTAGAAATTATAATCACGTGAAACGTGATAAATGCGATATGCTTTAAAATGCAATTTTTACGCGCGAGTCTTCATTGTTAATCTCATTAGAACCGTGCCATGGCATCGTAAACAATCGGGAACATGCATCGTTAATTCACGCGTTAATGAATATGCTGGTGCGTAGTATAATGCACCCGGTGGAAACCATCACGTAACTACTTTGAATCGTTTCTGTTTTTTTTCCTCTTTCTCTCTCTCTCTTTTTCTTTTTGTACTTCTATATCTTCATTTCTTTTCACTTCATTTAACGGATCATACGATGCATAAAAATTGTCATAAAGATGATGTAATGAAACTATAAGAATGTGATTCATATTTCGCGCGCTTTACTTGATAATTTGATAGATTCTTAATTTTTTTTAATAAATACAGATAAATACAGATAAATAGTATAGATAATTTGATAATAAAATGCGTAAAATAAATAATTTGACATAAATTAATAATTTAAATGGAATAAATATTTAAATGGAATTTAAATAACGCATCGTGATATATCATAACCTCAATCTTATAAATGTAAAAAATTTTATGATATTATTTACAATTATAAATTATATTTAATTATTTTTAATGAATATTTGAAGGACTAAAAAAAATAAAGAAATCAATTATATGTAGAGATATGTAAAATATATAATATAGCATATTTAATTTTAATTAACTCTTCTGGTTAATTAAATTTTTCTTTGTGATGATGAAATCATTGAAATTATGAATATCTTTTTTTATGGGCATGATTGCCATACAAATGATACATATAAATTTAGCAAAATAGATGAAAAGAGAACAAACTTAATCTTTCTATATATCAATTTGCAAATATTTTTTAATTGAATTCTTGAAGATTATGTTTTAATAAAGATATTGACTCACTTATTTTGCAACTATTTATTTTATAATGAAATTTTCCATTTTATATATCATAAATCATATGATTATTCTGTTACGACTCATTTATGCATATTCTTTATTGTATTTAAAATAAAATTATAATTTTATTATTGTAATTCGATCATCAAAAATTAAACGATTAATATTTATCTAAAACAGAAATTACCAAATTGGAATCATCAGAATCTCGTCGGAAAATCGCAGAACCGAAAGAAGCTAAAAAGAAAGGAAAAGAATTTGAGAAGGAAGAAAAGAAAAGGAATGAGAAGAGAAAGAAGAAGGGGGCGTCGGACATGACGAGATCGCGAGACACGTTTAAATCCCCTTCTGGCCGCTTCCAGTCGGTTGTTATTACAAGCGGGGATGGCAAAAAGCAAGGACCATCGTCCTTCGCCGTCTGGCCGACTCGGTGGTCCCGTGTGGAGAAGGAGAAAAGACTAGGAGCGGGCCGGGAGACGATGATTGTTTCTCACGAGCCAAACTAGGTAGCTCGGCTGAGTCCAGTTCGAGTCGGTTGACCCTCTTTTTCAGCGACGAAAAGAGAAGCAAACGGCGCCACGAATTCCAGCCGCTTCCTTGAATCGCGGAAGGTCCGTGAACCTGCCTCTCTGTCTCTTTTTTGATTCCACGCCCTTGTGACACACGATTGACGCGATTCAAAAAAATATTTTCGCGATCGAGATGCAACCGACTATACAGTCGATTAATATTCTTTCTGAATTAAGCATTTTTCTTTTTTTCTTTTTTTGCTTTGTTCATTTTTTGTTTGATGTTTTGTATATATACATGTAGTCAACTTACATCAAGTTGATAACTCAAAATTTAAAATTTCACTCTGTGATTTCTTCGAATCGAATTTAGAAGAGAATTTTAATTTCTTTGTAATTTTGGAATTAATTTTTAAAGTTTGGTAATGGTAAACTCTAATTATATCAATTTTTAAAAATTAAAATTTTTTATATTATAAAAACTATTTTCATTAAAATAATATATTTGCAAAAGTAGTATATATTTGTATAGCAAAAAAATATAAAAATCTTTCAATTATCATATTGAAAAGAAAAATTTGGTCTTACTTTTTGCATGCACTTCAAGAAACTGATATTTTTTTTAATGCATCAAACTTTTCACATGCTATAATCCATTATGAATTTTGAAGAGAATATAATAAAGATGTCAGATGAAAAAGTAAAGAAAAGATTTTAATTTAGTCGTCAGGAGCGAAGAAAAGAAAAGGAGAAAGACAGCAGAAATAAAAGAAATGTAGAGGCAAAAAGATATTAAAAAGGAAAGGAACTAAAAAAGCAGAATATAAGAATAGGGAACCCAAGAAAGAGGGTATTGAGAAAGCATAACCAGAATGAAATGGTATGAGAATGAAAAGAAGCTTAAAGAAAGATGGAAAAGAGACATCCTAAAGAGAACAACAGTAAATACGAAGCAAAAGAGAAGGAAAGATAGAATATGTGAAATAGAACTTCAAGAAAGATTCATCAAGAAAAGAGAACTAAAATCTTGAAAATAAAACAACAGAAGTTTCAACGAATATTGAATTATATTAAAAAAAAACTCAACTTCTGTGAGAGTAATTATAAAAAAATAAAAGAAAAAGAGAAAGGAAAATCAAAATGAAAGAAAATTAAAAAAATACAAAATTTTTAGCAATGATATCAAGAAAATTCTCAAAATATAAATTTTTCTGAAAAGATTTTTTAAAAAATTCCATCTAAAATAGAATGAAATTCAAAATTGAAATTAAAATTATAATGAGGAAAGCATAATAATCAAGAAATATAATCAAGAAATAATTAAAAATAAAAAAAGAAGTCGGAATCAATCGAATAGTCTTCATATTCAAGAATGCCGTTTACCAATAATAATTCACGATCCATGAGGACAACAGAACGCACCTGCACAGAATATATAAGAATATATATATATATAAATTTCTTTTTCTTTTTTTCGTGGTTCTGCAAATTTAAGAGCGGCTTCGTGGAATTCCATTCTTAATGTCTTTATTACTGTGCGCACGCGCGCATGTGCTCATATATACGTTGCCTGTTCAATTTCATCTCGTCCATCGGACATTTCGGTTGTCCAGGAACCTGTTCCCATCTTTCCATGAATGAATAGCGTTCGCGTTTGAGAAAAATCCGGACAAAACATGCGCCGGTATATTACTGATGTAAAAGGATGAATACGATCACGTCAATGATTATCACGTTTATTGTCGACCTCAAGGTGCGCTTTACGATAGTTCGCTCGTCAACCATGATGCTGAATTGCTTGTGCTAAGCGTGTTTCATCAAACGGATCAATTTAATGACACATCCAATCGATCTTTCTTCGCTTATTCAAATTATATTTATTGAATTATGGACGGCCATTTGTAAGTTTCCAAATACTTAATAAAATTTGTTTAAGTTAAAAAACATTTTAATTAACAATTTATATTGGAAAAATAATCATCTCAGGATTATTTTCATAAGTATGATAAAAAATAAAATTTGTCATGTCAATATCAATATTAATGCCAAAAGAAAAATATTTTTTTTATTCAAAACATTTTTTATTCTCCATCAGTTCTTTTGTCATTTTTTTTTCTCAGTTCATAAATTATTCTTAAATTATTCTTAATGTCCTCTAAGAGGACATTAACCTTTTCTGACAACAAAGGCATTAGAAAGTTTCAGGTCACTGTTTTTTTGGCTAGAAGAAGATACCGTTAAGAGATGTGCCAACGATTATCATTTGGAATTCGTATCTCTAAAACATAGATACCATGACTAATCAGCTTAATTGTTCGTTAGTTTATGTCCGGTTTTCATTGGACATTCATAGTGATGTTAAGGCTAGCACATCATGTCTAAGGTGGTAAAAAGCTTTAAACTTATAGCTATGTAGTAAACTCAAAGCGATAGAGAAACGAGTATGTGACAAGAGAGATTGTGCTATAGTATTTGTTCTGTTGGAAATCTTTGGGCTTGGTCCTCCCGAAGGTCGTACTTTTCTCAACGTTATAAATCTCATTTCGAATGCCCTTTTTCTGGGACGTATCTACCTGCGATTCTATTAGCAGATTTTAGCCTTGAACAATTCACAGAATTGTTAGGCGGAATTCTAGGATTTGTTTTATGATCATTGTAATGTATTTTGGAAAATATTTTGAATTTAATAATTATGTTTCTTATTTTTTGGTTAAGTTTGTTTAATGTTTTCGATATTTCGGCAGGAGATGCCCCCACCTGTTTCGGGAAATTGGATACTTCGTATGCCGTATGGGTGTTACTTGGAATGACTGAGACGTGTGTTTGGAATTTAAGGAACGATCTAAGGAATTTTGTGTGCACATGGTGAATGTTTTATATTAAACAATGATTAGATTTTCTCACAGAAAGAATTATTTTAAAAGGTAAAAATATATGTACATATGCAAATAAAAATATATGTACATTATGATTAACAATAGAAGTTTATTTAAAAAAGAATTTTTATCGATAATGAATATTTTGAAAGAATTAGAAATGTTAAATTCTATAAAATTATATTCAAATATTAATTTCCTTTAAAATCAACTTTATATTTTTATTACCATCAAGTCAAAATTATCATAATTTTTTATAAAAAAGGAATTATTAAATATTATTAATACAATTTATATTTCTTTTTACAGAGTACAAATTCTCGATGTATACACCAAGCATGATAGCGGCAGCAAGCGTCGCGGCAGCCCTTCACGGACTCGATTGGACAGGGAAAAGCGGTTACGGACTGGCCGGCCTCCTCGACGAGCTAACTCGCATCACGGCTATCGAACAGGTTTGTCCTCGTGTTGATATTATTGTATGATACACGAGAATAACCTCATATAGCAGTGTCAAGGAATAGATTTAATCTCAACTTGGTTTGCACCCGGTTTACCCCAAGTGTCGGAAGTAAATGTCCTATGACAACCTTATCTTCTATATCCCCTGTCTCCTTCTGTATAAAACATGTAAGTTTATCAAACATTTTTGTTTAATTATAAACAGATCAAATAAAATTGCAAAATTCTATTGATTCTTTCTATTGAACTTCTTATCTTTTTTTCTTCTTTAAGATTAAATTGATGATTTTTTTTAATTTTTTATAACTACAATTACAAATTCTTTATTTTTATGAATATATAAAAAATGAATTTATAAATGTGATTATATCAGATAAAAATATATCGCAATATATTACAAAAATATATCACAGAAACAGCTACATTACTACATTACTATGTCGATTAAAAAATATTATTGGAAATAATATAAATGAATTTTGAATATCTTTTAAGTTAACAGTAAGTCAATGTCTATTTTCTATATAAATTTTAATTTTTTAATTGTTGATGTTATTAAATTACAATATTATAAGAAATAATTCATCAAAAAATCACATAGACATTATCATTTTACACTTTCTTAAGAATCTCAACGGTTCGAGATTATGAATGAACAGAGGGGGCAGGTGGTCAACATAGTTCTTAGTACGTTCTTCCTGTTTCTAAACACATGTGGTCGTCGAAAATATTGCGCTTACAGGGCGTAGACCCCATGCCGAGCCATTCACGCATGCACTTTATTTGCACTCAGCGCATTATGAATGTATAGTCTGCGCGTGTTTCGAATCGTCTTTTCCCTTTCTTGTCACGCTGTCGGTTTTTTCTCTGTAAACATGTGCCCGACACCTGCTACACTCCGTTCATCAGCACGTTTTTGCGCGACGTCTTCGCTGGATTCGCGAATGATCTCTCAAACTGTTTCTTGAAAATTCTTTGTATCGATCAAAATTATATTGTAAATTTGATTAAATTAGTCACATTATTTCGTAAATTTTTATTTCTTTTATTATATAAAAAAAAATTTGAAGAATAATACGATATACATTAAATAGTTGAATATAAATAAGATAAAATTAAGTATATATAATAAAGTATATATAATAAATGAATATCATAATAAAAATAAACTTTTAAATTTATAAAATAATAAATAATAATTTCATATATAATAATCTATCTAGTATTTTTTTTACTTAATTTAAATTTATTATTATTATTTTTACAGGATTATTTGCAAGGTTGCTTGGAACAAATCGAAGAGATGGTTTCTCAAGCAGTAGGTGCTGATGGTACCAGCGGAAATGGTCATCAGATGACTGGATCATCTGGTGCATCGCAAAGGCCTCTGGGGGACGAGATAACCAGCCAGGAAAAGATCCTGGAACACGAGAAGGCGGGAACACCGACCGACGTGAGGGACGTCCATTTTTGAGAGACGCCACTGAGGGAAACTCTGGCCAGGGTGACTCTCTGCTGAGCCTAGAAGCCGAGGAGGAAAGGATATCCAGCAGCGAAGAAGACGACGATGCTGGAAAATCCTCGGCGAAAGAAGAGAATCAGAAAGAATGAAGAGAAGAAATTCGAGCGAGGGAATATACAAGAAAATTCCTGAAGAAGATACATACATATAAGGAAAAGAACACAGATATACGAATATGTTATGCTTGCTCGACCGAATCATTTGATTTCCCTTCGTCATCACTGTGAACAAAATCGTCTTCGAAAAGAGAGAGAGAGAGAGAGACATCTCAGAACGTGTTCGATATTATAGTGTTCTGTACGAATTTTGTACATTCGTCGTGAAGATTTATTGAATTAAGGAACATCGAGGGATTAGAGACAATTTTTTTTTTTTGAATCAAATCCTTCTGTAGTGTGTTTTATTTGGAGGATTAATTTATCGCCATTTAGTGGGCGATTTTTGAACGATGGAAGATTATTTTTCACGTGCTCGATTCGTGAGAGTTCATTGCAAAATCATTGCAAAATCAGATGCAAAAAAGCGAAATATACGAGTTTTAGCCGATCTGTATAAATAAAGCTATCCGATAGCTGTTAGTTTTTACTCAAGGATCGAGCAACGATCCATATCGAGTATCGTCCCAATCGTAATTCCGCGTGCAGAATCTTTTATATATATATATATATATATATAT